>NC_135377.1:35430144-35736644 GCF_049243985.1 Paroedura picta | reverse complement strand
GCAGTGTGAATTATGTATCTGATTTTATTTCATGCTGCTAGACACAGCCCACTGAAAATTCACAAGGTAGTTCCTTTCAGGAATACAAAGTAAAAGCTATGTCATGTATTATGCTCCAGCAGGAGTTTCTATGTTTTACACAGGATTAGCTGACAGATTTATCAACCAGCTCCAAGGAAAGTGGGGTTTGAGACTAAGCTCATCAATAATACATAAATAAACTGAGCAATTAGGTACAAAGTGGCTATCTTGTCAGACAACTTATTAACTGATAAATGTTATACACATCACTTTGAGTATATGAAACAGAGATGCACACCAAGACCTGGGAATGAAGCTACTGAAAAGGGTTACACAAGGTTATGCCTTTACCGCTCACCATCAAATAATGTAATGACTGAGGAGAGAGACAACTCAGAGACATTGCAATGCTGGATTGCCAAACACTGCCACAATTAAAAGTTGAGGTTGCAGCTGAGAAGAGTGATAGACAAATCTGAAGATCTCCCCACTACCACACACGTACACACCCCTGACCAGCCTGGAAGTAAACAAGATTAGCTGCAGTCTCACAGAACAAGCCTTGAAAATCTAAGATCTATATATCCTCGTACAAGTGGGACTGACAACCCCAAGATCAAAGTTATGTCAAAAATTTGTTTCGCTTTGAAGGTGATGCAGTAAGTCTTTCTCCCTCCCCACCACATCCTTATTAGATCATGAAGTCAAAACAAGTCAAAGCTTTTCCACTCTTCCTCTCATCTGCCCTCCCTGTATTCCGATTTCCAGGATTATAAAAATATCATACTATTCAGATGCTTGTACAGTTACCTTCACATACCAAGTTCAGAAATACAACAACTTCAGTTTACTCATATTCTTTAATTTTGACAGAAATAGTTGTTGTTTTTTTAAAACAAGGACTAGCTTTGGTTACTGTGCGTTCAAAGAAAGAAATATCAAACATCCATGGTGTGGCAATATATCACCAAGACAGAATACAAGTATTATTTTAGAAAGAATGCCACCACTCACCCAACCTCTCTGAAGGTGGAGGGTTTCCACACATCTTAAAAAATAGCGTTACATCAGTGTAATGAACTAATGCTAAAAATTATCTCGCCTCTGGCCATTCCTCATCTTGTTACTGTCTCACTTCTGTCTGCCGCCTTTTCATACCTCTTACCCTCTACATGCCTGTTTGAAACGGTGGAAGAGAGCAACATGCTTTACACATGACTCTCTTCCACCTGTCAATGAAGCCAGGCAACCAATCCCTTTTCTTAACATTTTAGAAGGCCCGCAATGACCGCAATTAAAAAAAAATTAAAACCTTCTCTGTTAAAATGCCTATGCATCTAATCTTAGATGCATAGTGCTTGTTGAATGCCATCCATTATGGAATTACGAGTCTTGACACTTAAAAATAATCTTGTTCCTGATTTTTTTGGGGGGGGGGATTTAGATAGGCATGCTTCGTGTCCCAACTTTGGGAAAAATTATTTTTTGCTTTGCCTGCATGCTTGTATGCCTATTTGCTGCTCCAGGCAGTTCGCTTACGAAGAAAAAATCCTCTTCCCAGGAGAAGGAGGCGGGTGAGAGGGTGGGACATTGGAGGTGGAGATAGTGCTTCTTCACCTCCATCCACTTCTTTACCTCCATCTACTTCTTTGGCTGGTGGCCTGCTGGCTGTTCTCCTGTAGCTTGTACTAATGCTTTAAAATGGCGGATGTTGCTTTAGGCTTGCTGGCCAGTCAGAGGTTGATGACATAATGCAAAAAATATAGCATCTTCATAAAGTATGTATGATGCTACATTAATGGCGTACAGAAAAGACCAGAGATCTAACTTCACCCAAGAAGAAGAAAATAGAATTATGGGGGGGGGGGGGGGTTCATGAAAGACCTCACTAAGCATACAAACTGCAAAGAAACAGAGGACTTTTTCTACTATTAATTTTATTAATTTATTTGCATGCCTTTCTTGAATTGCTCGCCTCAGAGTGCTGAACAACCTTAAAATACATCATTACAATATTGTAATGATAAAACACTTCTTCTGGTACAGAAAAGCAGCATATAAATAAAACTGTTCTTATTATGATCATTTTATTTACTGAATAAGTCTTGGTTCACCTTCGTTTTCCTCTCCCCACAACAGATACCCTGTTGAGGTAAGTGAGGCAGTGAGAGTCCTGATATTACTGCTCAGTCAGAACAGCTTTATCAGTGTTGTGGCGAACCCAAGGTCACCCAGCTGGTTGTATGTGGGGAGCACAGAATCAAGCCCAGCTCGCCAGATTTGAAGTCGGTGCTCCTAGCCATTAAACCAAGCTGGCTCTGATAAAACCATTTAAAACATCAGGCTTTATTCACAACCAAATAAGTTAACAGTAGCCCCATTAAGAGTCAAGGAGAGAGAAGGGGAGGGCAGGATGGGGGAGGCCCAGCCAGATTGTACTAATTGAATTTCCACTGGCTTCAACCATAGGCTTGCCAGAAGAGCTTTGTCCTCCAGGCCCTGAAGAACTCAGTGTGTTGTGTCAGGACCCTGATCTCTTCAGGGAGCTCATTCCACCAAATTGTGTCCAGGGCCAAGTGTACCTCCTTGGGGCTAGGGACAGTCAGCTGTTTGGCACTGGCTGATCATAATGTTCTCCAAGGGATGTACTCGAACAGGCAGTCCCTCTGATACACCGGACCATGTATGGCCTTGAAGGTCACTACCAAAACCTTGAACTGGATCCAGAATTTAACTGGCAACAAATATTGTTGCCGGAGGACTGGCCTTATGCGGGCTCTCCAGGATGTTTGTGTGAGAACTCAGGCAGCTGCATTTTGGACCAGCTGCAGTTTCTGGTTCAGAGACAAGGAAACACCTTCACACAGCAAGATATAATATTATCAGAGGAGGGTTCCTATAGCAGAAGGTGCCTTCCTCAGATCAAGATGCTATTCTATCCACGGAATCCAATCCAGAGCTTCTCACCATGGAAAAAAACTGGTTTTAAATATTCCAAACTATCTGTTCTATGCTTTATGCATCATCATCCTTATTTTTAAAAAAATGAAAAACTGAGTTTCAGAGACAGAATTGTGACAATGTAGTCTAAGTTTTGATGAAACAGAAATGTGCCAGGATAGATCAAGAATGCATTTTATTCTCAGGAAGTAAAAAACAACACAGACAGAAACCACTAACTTCAAAATATACACAGAAGAACATAGATCTTTCCTTAACTCCTGGTTAAGTCATCTTTATATGCGGCTTCCCATCAGGAGGAACTGCGGTCTGTTTTGTACACACACACACACACACACACACACACACACACACTTTTAAGTGGAGAGAAGCAATATGGACTGGCCCTAAGCAGCTATTTCATTTTGGGGCTTTTTGTTTGGTTTGGAGATTCTGCTTTGGGACACCCTGAGCCCTGAATGGAAGAGGAATTTTCTGTTTTATGCCCATCCCTAGATGCTGCCGATGGTTAACCTCCATAGGTTTCCTTTCCTGTGTTTTTTTAGCCTAAAATTCAAGATAATCTCAAAATACATCATTGTTTTATGACCCCAAGAATCCAGTTATGCCATATGCTCAGTACCAAGAAAAGAGATCCTACATGTAGCCATTTAGTGGAACAGTGAGAGGATGACATAAAATTTAAACTTATCCAAGCTACATGATATAAACTTTCTGTATGAACGAACAACCACAGATGACTTCGCTCAGAGCAGTATACTGACTATCTGCAGTGCCCTAAAGATAACATGTGTCAACACATCAGTATCTTCTAATGTGTGCTAAAAAGTGTGGCAGAGCATACAACAGAGCAGTCAGCTGCATGAGTCTCCACTATATTGTCCACCTGTTGGCTAAAATCATGAAGGCCACCATTCCAATGTCCATAGCACAACCATTCCCTTCACACAAAAGTAAAAAAAATGAAGGGGGCTAACAAGACATGGCTGGGAGCTTTGAGACATTTTTATTATTGATCCCTTTTCAAACAGTCTCTGTAAACCGATGCTCGGAATTGTATTTTTAAAGGAAACTGACCCAGACAACTTTTTCCCCATGTAGAAATATTATAGGGCAAAATTTTATGAATAGCAAAAATCTAACTTCTCTCCATTGCTTTTAAAAAATGGAATGAGACATGGATAAGCATGTTTCCCAATGCCATTATAATGCTGTTTCTGTATTTGGACCTGTAATTTATATAATCTTCATATCGCTATCTATAAATTTATAGGTAAATTATAAGTAAAGTTGGCCTAACTCTAATACAATCCAGTCTCTGTCTTCTACAACCTACTCTACATAGAAAAAACATACACTTTACAATTATTGCAAAAGCTAAAGCGTTTGTGTGCACTGAAATCAGAGAAAATTGGTTCATACAGAACTATGAATGCGATAAAAAGAAAATTAAGCACTGGCCCAGAAGTTCACAACATAGCAAATAACTTAGTTTTTCAAGCAGAAAGTCTATTTCAACTCATAGAAAATGCTAAAGCCTCCAATGTACTGAAATGTAAATAAAAAGGAAAAATCCAGTAAGAAATGTCTTTTAAAAAACAAACAAATAGCCCAAGCACCAAACCAAGTGAAAACCCTCAAATGCAGACTCTGTACTTTAACAGAACCCTACTCATTATTTAGAACTTCCATACAGGTGATTTTAGTTTCTACACTTCATACAGAATAGTCTTGTAACATGAATGTGGAATATTTAAAACTTAATATGCATTCTTCCATGCCATATGTAAATGACATTAAATAGAGACAATGTCATCAAAGCAAATAATATTTGTGATGCATTATTTCCTCTTTGTAATTGGTCATATATCCATGTGCATTTCTATGTGTGCATTTATCTTGCATCAAAAAACTGCATCTTCAAAAGCTTTCCTAAAAAGCTTTGCACATCACTAGCACTCGCTAAAGTGGTACTCAGAGTCCTAAGGAGGGTTAATGCACTTTAAGATTGTAATCAATGAAAGAAGCATGATTTACAGAATCTGTGCTCTTCACCAAATGTAACTAGTGTATCGCTGTGCCAGATCTCTTTGCTGGCAGCAGCTTACTGCATGATGGAGATGCTGGAGAGCTTGTTAAACTAGTTGTACCTGGCAGGGCTTGCTGTGTCTGCACAATGATAAAACGAAAACTCTCAGGACAACCTCAGGCTATCTGTCTGTGCTGCTCAAGAAACTGGCTTGCAGCTTATTTAGAAAGAGCTGTTTTCAGATGTAATATAAAAGGCTGAAATGTGCCAAGGATACAGTTGCAACAAGTCACAACAGAAACTGTTGCCAGAAACTTGGAAGGAAACCTGAGGAAAAATAAAAGTATTGGGTAGAGAGATCAAAGTAATATTATTGTATTTAATATTTGTTTTAACATTTGCATTCTGTTTATATTTAGAACACTTGAATAATTAGATTTTCATGTTGTTACCAAAAACTATACAGACCAATCAAAAGTATGAAGTACCATTTCATGATAATAAAAATGTAGATTTCTGCATTATATGTCATAATCTCCAAGCACTTTTTAATATTCCATTGTCCACCAGCTTGGTGTAGTGGTTAGGAGTGCTGGCTTCTAATCTGGCGAGCTGGGTTTGATTCCGAACTCCCCCACGTGCAACCAGCTGGGTGACCTTGGGCCACAGCACTGATAAAGCTGTTCTGACTGAGCAGTAATATCAGGGCTCCCTGAGCCTCACTTACTTCACAGGTGTCTGTTGTGAGGAGAGGAAAGGGAAGGGGATTGTAAGCTGCTTTGAGCCTCCTTCTGGTAGAGAAAAGCAGTATATAAGAATCAACTTTTCTTCTTCTTAATCTCCCATATGAGAAGAGTCAATGATATTTCACAACAATTGCTGGAAAAGTTAACCACAGCAATAAAAACAGGTTCATTTCTGAGCTTTTAAATCACTTTTAATTGGCGATTTTATTGTAATAAAATAGATTTCTTGCCATGGAAAGGGAAGTGATACCATATATCTCTGAAAGTGTTTAAACCCAACCCTGAAAGGTCCAGTATGCTTAGTAAAGTCAAATCAGCAACTCCTGCGCCTGTGCCTATTGGTTCTACCTTGCCCAATCAAGATGCAGCTTCCCCTCTTGCTCCTCATTCTGGAGGCTGAAACTGATAGGAGAGAAAAGGGAAGCAACACCACACAGGCCCATTATGCACGGCCGCCAAAACGGCGATTTCGGGTCACATGGAAAACGCGGAGGGGGAAGACACGACGCACACCGGTTATGCACGGGACGGGGCGCGACGGCGGCAAAACCCAGAGTAACCGATTATGCACGCGGCGATCCGGGCGCCACTTCTGGTTGCGCCCCGGTCACCCGGAAGCTGCGCTTTCTTCCGCGTTTAGCAAACGCGGCTTTTTCGGCGGCGTGCACCGAAGCTGCGGCCGGTTGCAGCCAGCACTGTGCATTATCGGTGATTTTAGTCGCCGCCATTCCACCCCGAATGTGCGCTAAAACCCCCGTGCATACTGGGTCACAGAGAAGCAACCTGAAGAGTCCCAGTCAAGGACCCGCAGCTCAGAAGGAGACAACTCCAGAGGCCTCTTTGAAGATGCAGCTAGAACACTTGGCCTAATGACATTTCCAAACAGGGCAAGAGGGTTGAAACCAGTCCAAATTGCAGGGAGGACAGGCCTGGGGTAGGAATGCAGTGAGTCAACCTGTCCTGAGGCCTGGGTGCTTGGATATATAATACTTCTGTCCAATAGGAAAGCAGAAGGACCAGGAACACAGGGGAAGGAGGGTGCTGATAACAAACTATGGAAGAGATGCATCAGCTGCTCTGGTAGGAGATGATGAGGAACAGGCTGCTTAAACTGCTTCCACTCTCTTTCTGAGGCTTGAAGAACCCCAGTTTGGGATGTCATCATAACAGAATTTGCCAAACCACCAGGTTTGGCAAAAAGCTATCTAGAAAAAAACTTCCAAGAGCTTAGATCATCATTAGTTATGATAGCATTTATAATACCAGTTCCAAATTGTATATATCAATAGATTTATTTTGCTTCCATGATTGGATCTATTTTTGCCTTTTCAGTTTAACCAGGGTTGATACACAGAGGCAGGCAATGGCAAACCACCTTTTAACCTTTATTTGCCTTAAAACCCTATAGCAGTTACATAAATATGCATGTAAATCAGATGCAACGACAGCAATTGCTGTAAAGTTACAGTCAACTTATCGTGACCCTGTAGATGTTTCAAGGTATGAAAGATTCAAAGGTAGTTTGCCATTGCCCGCCTCTGTGTAGAACCCCTGGTATTCCCTGCTGTCATTTTAGTACAAATCAACTTTCCAGTGAACAATAAACTCTCTTAGAAACTTCATATAGATGTTAAGCAGCTATGATAACATAGCAGGCACTCCATGGGAAGGTTTCTTTCCCATTTGAGTTTATCCAGTCAGCAAAGAAAAGCACTACCTTACATGACCCCAGATTTTCAGCCTTTCAAGATTGATCCTTCCAAAAGAATCAACAGGGTCATATTCCTCCTGTCATCGGCACATATTGATCATCAGTCAACCAAATCAGTTTAACCATACTGTAAGAGTCTAGCAGTGTGTATGTACACACACACTGGGTTGCTGGGGGAACTTATTGACAGGAAAAACTTTTCTCACAAATTACTGCAAGGTGGATATTCATTAAAGTCACATGCCAAGTGGGGGGAAGAGAGAAGATGACTCAGTTGCTTCCTTTTTTTGCACCATGGGTCCAGCATTACTGTGGTGTACTGGAATGGGTGAAAAAGGAACAAGCCAGGGCTCACCTGTCAGCTGCACAGGTTGGGCCAATGGGCCACAGGCAAGCCTGAAGGGCATTTGAATTATGGATGCCAAAGGCCTCCATAGCTGACCCAGGGGCTGCTCTGCCCATGGCAAGACCTCCAACCCACACGCCAGGCTGGAGAGGTTGGTGGGCAGAACAGCCCTGTGGCACAGAGACATGTTTCTGATGAGCCAGGCAGGTACCCTCCTTCATCCAGGTGTGAAGAACAAGCCTGTTGGTAGGCAAATGCTCAGTGCACAAACAAAGTGGACTTGGGCTGGAACCTGGCATTTGAGGAATGAGTGCCAGAGGTCTCAGCTGGCCCAGGAGCTTCTCGGCTCACAGCAAAACCTCCAACCTGCACTCTAGGCCAGAGAGGTCAGTAACCAGGATGCAAACGCCTCCCTCCATGGGTCAAGAACAAGCTCATTGGGGGGTTGTGGCTGCAGAAAAAATGCACCAGAGGGGGGAAATGCTGTGTAAAGGCAGGCACAGAATCCGAAGTCAAGCTTAAAGGCTTGGCTGGTCAAAAAACCTTCAGTAAGCTGTTAGCGCAGCAAAGGGCCTAGATCTCTTCATCCAACTGAATCTCTAGAATCCTATCTGGGATCCATCAATATTTTCTACAGCAGAAGCTTAAGCTTGCATAAGAAACCATCTAAAGCAGATTTGGAAATATGTTTTATCCTTGTTGTGCATTGTGTGATATAAAGGCTACACGAAGCCCAGATTCAGATTCTTACTCACCTAGGAAGCTCAGAGACTGAGTTTTGGAAGTCATTCTCTCTCAGGCTAACCTACTTCATATGGCTGTCATAAAGCAAAAATACTCTCAATCCATCTGCAGCAAATGCACTATGTAAGAACAATTAGAAACAAAATATAAACATGTCTATAAATGCCACAGATTCTTTTTATTCATACAGTGTTGAAAAGTGAGACACTCTGTTTTCAACAAATAATTTTGTTTAACCAAAACATTCGGATAACTTAAAATACTTCTCTTTTAGGACTTTAAGTGCCCACCTGGGAGCTTTTTAGTATCACTGAATTTAGTCTGTATATTTGAATAATTTGCCAAACCAGAATTTTAGAATCAACTGGAGCTTTCTGGCTTACATTGGATGCCTCTAATGGTAACCTACTAGTAGCAGACTAAGGGATAAATTCTAAATTCCTGTCCACAGACCTGAGTTTTCCTTTAAGAAGTCCATTGTTTTCCTTCATCTGTCTATCTAGTTAACTATCTTTCATTGGCATCTTCTCCTCTTGATACATTTTATCCCAGCTCTTTGCTCTGCCTGTATACCTTATGTTGTTACAATGGAGAGCCAAATATGCTAGAAAGTATAATGCATGCATACTACAGAACTCACAGTACATTAATCAAGTTTACATAGTGTTACACTAAACATGACGGTCCTTGTAATGAGAAAGATGTCCAAGTAGCCCACCAATGTATTATTATCAGAATATGATGATTTGCCAGTAGTTTCACTTCCCAGGGTGAATTTAATCTATCAGCATATTAAATCCAACTGGAGAGGCAACCTCTAGAAGGATTCTAATCTCACACTGCACTGAAACAAATGTTTTAAATCATTTTATGGGAATTTTAATTGTATGGATACTTTTATTGTGTTAACCACCGCGAGCCAGCTATGGGAGCGGCGGTATAAAAATCAAATAAACAAATAAATAAATATACTATATATATTAGAGCATAGTAGCCAACTACCAAGAAATAGTTGGCTACTATTGCAGTTGTCTTCATTTAATTGTTTAGGCCAGAGTTTCCCAGCCTTTTGAGCCTGTTGATACCACTGGAATTCTGACATAGTGTGGAGAAGGGGGGTGCCCCCACAAAATGGCTGCCACAGTAGTGTCAAGAAGTGAATCACAGCAACAGTTAGCCATCACTGAATCCTTTTGGAATACACAACAGAAATCTTATTATTTTGCTGGGTTTATGCCCTATGTGCTGTGACATTACCTTTCTTGCATCATCATTTTAAGATAAACATATTTTAAGATTACAATGATGAATATCTGATGACTATAGTAGTTCCTCTCAGGTACATTAAGCATTTTGTCCATGCAGCCCAATTTTTAGTCACTGCATTTTTTAGTATATCACTCAGCTATTTTCATTTGAGACTTAGACTTATTTGCACAGGTAAAGTACTTCATGTAAAGTCACTATTAGCACTGCACCAAAAACTCATACCAGATCTGTGCTGTGATGTAATATGACAGAGGGCACAATAAAACCCCAGTCCCAACTCAAGAGTGAATTGCAATGCCTGTAAAAATGGGATTTGGGGGATTTTTTTGGGGAGGGGAGGGTAACAGTTTTATTGATTTGCACATGCTTGTGTTGGGTTTTTTTTAGTGGGTTACCAAGTAAATGGATTTGTGGGTTGACATATCAAAAAAGTTGGGAATTTCAACTGCTGAATGACACCTACTTTAAAGAATCAATCAAGGAACCAATTTCCCAGTGAAATAGTAGGGGAGTTTCCCATCTCATTTTCAGTGAAATTGTTAGGAGCCCTCTAATGAATACACTGCTCATTGATCTCATGACAGGACAGTACAAACTCTCCTTTACTTAATATATTAAGCAACATCACGGATGTTACCTTCTTGAGGCATTTACGAAAACAGAATACCAAAACAGCCCAAAGCTACACAAACATTCATATGATGTTATTTTTGAACAGTTAGGGAACTGAATCTTTATCAGCCTTGTACATGTAAAGCAATTAAGGAATCTAAATAGCTTTCCATTTGCCCTACTTAAGTTCTACCTGTTAAATTAGCCTCAGGGTTAAGATCCTATGTAATCTAGAAGTCAGCTCCAGTAGAGATTAATTCAAAATTAGCATTGTCTACATGATGTGAATAACAATTAAAATCCCACACATTGTCCACTTTCTCATCTTTTGCAGTGGTTGTGTTATTTTAGTTTGACACCAAGTCAGATTGACATTTATAGTTTCCCACATTAGTAACTTTCTGTAGAAGTCCAAGAAGTTAAGTTACATTTTGAACAATTACGTTAGAAGTTATTAAACTGGTGTTTATGGAAGATGTCAGATGACTCCAAACTTATAGGGACAAAACATCTGAAAAAGTAATATCAGCAGACATTTAATCAAATACAAAGAGCTGTGTGACAGTGCATTTATATATTAAACATGATTGCTGAATTAATTAACTACTACAAGAGCAATATATCAACAATTAGAATCATTATGTTCTTTTACACTGCTTTGTGCCTGTCGTTTTCAAACAATTCCAATGAAATATGGAAAACAGAGTTGGAAAAAAAATTAAACAGAAACATTATACTATTTCAAATATGGTTCAAGATGTAACTATGAATACAGTTTGAAGTGTACATACAAATTTAATTTTACATAGCTCAGGCTCTGAATGCTGTTAATCAGGATTATCCATACCCTTAAACATGAAAAAAAATCTATTTTAGTTTAGCTTTGCCTTCAAATTTCATAACTCAACTGGGAACCATTTAGTGCTATGATCAAAGTTTCTCCACATCTTTTTGATCCGCAGTGTATAAATTAACTGGATAAGCTTACTGTAGCATAGAACACTAGATCTTACAAAAACATGTGTGAAAGTATATTACTTATCTACAATTTCTGAAAGCTTATTACTTTTGTATTACATATAAAGAGTCATTAAAGTAGTATTTAAAAAAACAATAAAACTCATGCACATAGTATGATGCACAATGAGTTCATCTGAAGTATTAGAATATAATCTTGTACCTGAATTGGTTTCCCATCTCTGAAATTATTGTCTGTTTAAGATTACTAAAATCTACAACACCGTTTTGAACTTCAAAGTAACATTTTTTTCTCCATCTCTGTTCAATGCATTGTATATTCAATGTCCTGAATAAGACAAACATTTCAGTAGACATACTGGTAAGTGAGTGTGTGGCCTGCTGAGCTTTTATACATATCTCTTTCAGAATACGTCACAGGAGATGCACCAACATGTATGAATGGAAGTTTTTCAAGTAAGCATAGTTCTACCTATTTTCATCCTTTGAATGAATAGCTCAATAATTTTAGTTTTTTTCTACTTACATTCTTTCTACTTACATTCTTACATATGCTGAAAATATTAAAATAACAAAAATGTCTGTCCTGTAGACATCCTGACACTAGTTACTTATACATTGGGCATTTTCTGTTACAGTTCTATTTATTTTAAATAATTTCTTGCCAGAAGGCAACAGATTCTTTTTATTAGCTTATATTACAGTAATATCCCAACTGTCAATACATCTTTGTACAGATTAGGAAACACAAAAAATATCTTGCCTGGCTCTGTTGGAAGTCACTGATCTTTTATCTCGAACAGTTTCTAGAAGGGAAACCCAGTTACCAAAAAAAAAAAAATTCATTTGATAGCAGAGCCACACATAGCTTCCATTGATAGATGTGCATAGAAATGGCTTTACAAGCATAGATGAAAACCACTTAGATCTACAACGTTCAAAAGACATATTTGGGCCAATCACACAACATTCAGGGGAGCTATTTTTAGTTCACTAGAAAAGAATGTTCTGCTTCTCAGAGACCTAATCTACAAAGCAAGATGATGTGGGTGTGATAATAGCAAACAGTATAACTCGTTTCAGAGATGACCAGACAAGTTAATAGAAAATAGGACTGCCCAATGAAAAGCAACTAAGAGCATCAGCCTTCTAAAACATCAAACTCAAAAAAAGGCAGCTCAACCATATTATTCTATTATTGCTTACTTTTTACCCAAAATTGTGCCATTTCACCACTGGAGAGGAGAAAGAAGAAGAGGAGCTGGGGTTTTATACCGTGCTTTGTACTATCCAAAGGAATTCCAAAACAGCTTACAAACACCTTTCCCTTCCTCTCTCCACAACACCCTGTGAGGTAGAGAAGGCTTACAGAGCCTTGAGAGAACTGCTTGTTTGTGGACGGCAGCAAGGTGAAGAGACCTGAACAACTTTGCTACAACATCTGTGTTCAATAATGATGCTAACCAGGGATCAATGAGAAAGAAAAGTATGGCTCAGTGGCAGAGTATCTACACCACATGCAGAAGATTCCAGATTCATTCCCTGGCATCTCCAGTTAAAAGACTCATGTCTCCAGTTAAAAGTCTTCTACCAGAAACACTGGAAGCTGCTAACATCAGAGGAGAAAATACATTGATAGAGGTAGGCCTGATTGGATATAAAGCAGGTTCATGTGCAACAGAAAACGTTCCATCCCTATAGCTGATGCAGTTACATCAGAAGATACAGAAGATAATAGATCAACCAAAAGTAGCCTAGTTAAAAGGGAATATTAAACACTTTTAAAGGATAGATGGTAATTACAAAAACCTAATGTGGGAGTGACACTTATTTTCCCTGCTTTAATCTAAGCCTCCAGACGTGCATGAGACTTGTAACAGCAAAGACAACTGACAAATGGGTTTAAAGTCTGAAGAGTAGGAGCCTGGACATACAAATAAAGAGACAATAAATATGCTAAATATGCTAAATATGCAGTTGGAGGTGTAAGAGTGGTACGCATCAATCATAATCCATAAAAAATAGACCTCATTGAAATTAACATTTAAGTGTTCTGCTGAGCACTTAATTCTGTACCCCACACATTTCAATCTATGAAAATTTTGGAAGGCAACTGTAAAAAAAAAGTATCCTTTCATTAACCCTACACCTGTAAAGCCTTCTTTCTTACACTGTAGAGTGTGACAGAAACTGAAGAAACTGCCACAGGAAAATACCTCCACCTTCCATACCTGCATCTGTTTTCCTGCTTAATTACTCCTTTACCTCTTTTACAACTTTAGATATTCAAGAGATGACATCACCAGCAGGAGCAGGACCAGGAGCACTGCTGACAAGCTCAACAACAGCAGCAGCTACAATTAACCCTCATCTGGCAACAATATCAACAGCTTTTCAGTGGACTGCTCTGGCCAATCTACAGCACACCACTCACAAGGCTTGAGAAATGGCAGCTGCTTAGTTTGGCACCCAATTGATCTTTGTGTAACTCTAACTCGCTCATCACTGTCAGCTAGGTCAGTATTAAACAAGCTAGTCCTCCTTTTTCCTCTTAGAACGGTGTCCCAGGCACCTCTACTTAGAAGTCAGGGCAATGCTTCTTTCTGTATCCTCCTTGACAAAGACCAACCAGTGCACATTCTAGGTCCCAACAGTCCAAATCCAGCATATTCCTAAATGTTTTAAAGAAATGTTATTGCCAAAACTCTTATAAATAGAATACAGGTTATTAAAACAATACATTATAATGTTCAAAGTCGATAAATGTCCATTACTAAAATTTCTTAGAAAATTATGTATGGGATGAAATTCAGACATATCTATTTCCAGTGTTACTCTGTAAAAATCAGCTACTGTAGGATACTATTCTGAGTTGACTTGTCAAGATTTCCATGAATATAAATACAAACTCAGATTCTTTCTAGTTAGATTTGCAAAAACAAGACTCTTTTCTGCAACATGCATTATATTGTTTGCCCTTATCTTGGTTGTCATAAATTTAGGCCTGTTCCTACAACCACATGGATGCCACTCAGTATGTTGCCGCAAGAGCCACTAGCCCACAGGAGACAGCCAATGCCCTATATTTCCACAATTTGCACTTTCATATATCATTATATATATATATTTTTCCAGACCCTGTAGCTCCAGATGTTGTCTTCTTTTTGATCAGTCAAATTTAAAAGACAGGCCACAGTCACATACTGAACTATTGCAAAGAAGTATTCCAATCCAATAGCTGGAATTATTGGTCGTCATTCAAACTCTTGCACATGTTGTTCAGAGGAAGTGTATTTTCCAACTAAGTGGACAAATCTTCATAGAATCATAGAATCATAGAATCATAGAGTTGGAAGGGGCCATACAGGCCATCTAGTCCAACCCCCTGCTCAATGCAGGATTAGCCCTAAGCATCCTAAAGCATCCAAGAAAAATGTATATCCAACCTTTGCTTGAAGACTGCCAGTGAGGGGGAGCTCACCACCTCCTTAGGCAGCCTATTCCACTGCTGAACTACTCTGACTGTGAAATTTTTTTTCCTGATATCTAGCCTATATCGTTGTACTTGAAGTTTAAACCCATTACTGCGTGTCCTCTCCTCTGCAGCCAACTGAAACAGCATCCTGCCCTCCTCCAAGTGACAACCTTTCAAATATTGAAAGAGGGCTATCATGTCCCCTCTCAACCTCCTTTTCTCCAGGCTGAACATTCCCAAGTCCCTCAACCTATCTTCATAGGGCTTGGTCCCTTGGCCCCAGTTCATCTTCGTCGCTCTCCTCTGTATCCTTTCAATTTTATCTACGTCCTACTTGAAGTGAAGCCTCCAGAACAGCACACAGTACTCCAAGTGTGGTCTGACCAGTGCCGTATACAATGGGACTATGACATCTTGTGATTTTGATGTGATGCCTCTGTTGATACAGCCCAAATTGGCATTTGCCTTTTTTACTGCTGCATCACACTGCCTGCTCATGTTTAGTTTACAATCCACAAGTACCCCAAGGTCTCGTTCACACACAGTGTTACCTAGAAGCGTATCCCCCATCCAGTAGGCATGCTTTTCATTTTTCTGACCCAGATGCAGAACTTTACACTTATCTTTATTAAATTGCATCTTGTTCTCATTTGCCCATTTTTCCATTGTGTTCAGATCTCATTGAACTCTGTCTCTATCTTCCGGAGTATTTGCCAGTCCTCCCAATTTGGTGTCATCTGCAAACTTGATGAGTAGTCCCTCCACCCCCTCATCTAGATCATTAATAAATATGTTAAAAAGTACCGGGCCAAGCACCGAGCCCTGAGGTACTCCGCTACTTACCTCTCTCCAGTCTGATGAAACACCACTGACAACAACTCTTTGAGTGCACTTCTCTAACCAATTCCCTATCCACCTGACTATCTGAAAATCCATATTGCAGTCCTTCAATTTATCCATCAGAACATCATGGGGAACCTTGTCAAAAGCTTTACTAAAATCCAAGTAAATTACATCAACCGAATTTCCCCAATCCAGCAAACCTGTTACTTGGTCAAAAAAGGAAACCAGGTTGGTCCGGCAGGACCTGTTGGAGACAAATCCATGCTGACTTCCTTGGATCACCAAATTGTCCTCCAGATGTTTGCAGATCGCTCCCTTTAATACCTGCTCCATTATCTTCCCCACAACAGAGGTCAGACTCACTGGTCTGTAGTTTCCCGGGTCATCCTTCCTCCCTTTTTTGAAGATCGGAATAACATTTGCTCTCTTCCAGTCCTCCGGGACATCTCCAGTCCTTAAAGAGGTTCCGAAGATGATGGACAAGGGCTGTGCAAGTTCTCTGGAAAGTTCTTTGAGTACTTTCAGGTGCATTTCATCCGGACCAGGGGATTTGAACTCATCCAGTGCAGCTAAATGCCTCTCGACAACCTCTCTATCCATGTTAACCTGCCACCCAGACACTGTCCTTTGGCTATGGCCATCTCTAGATGTGCCTAAACACTTTGACCTGTGGGAAAAAACAGATGTAAAATAGGCACTAAGCCTTTCTGCTTTCTCTGCATCTTCCGTTAGAGTTTGTCCATCCACACCCAACAGTAGGCCTATTGCCTCCTTTACTTTACGTTTGCTCCTCACATAACTGAAAAATCTTTTCTTGTTACAATGGGCTTCCTGGGCCAATCTTAGCTCACTCTCAGCTTTGGCCTTTCTGATGATTGATCTACAGTGCCTAGTAACCTGTAGGTACTCTTCTTTAGAGCTCTGTCCTTCCTTCCAGTTCCTGAACATTTTCCTTTTCTTTCTTAGTTCCTCTTGAAGTTCTCTGTTCATCCAAATAGGCTTCTTAGAGCTCCTGCAGTGTTTTCATCTTTCTGGGATAGTCATTGATTGAGCATGCAATAGCTCCTGTTTGAGTAGCGCCCACCCTTCACATGCTCCCTTCCCTTCCAGCATTCTCGTCCATGGTATGACACTCATCATGTCTCTGATTTTATTAAAGTTTGCTCTATGAAAATCCAAAATCCGAGTCTGGCTACAAGCTTCCTTGACTCCCCATCTCAAAAGGAATTCTATGAGGACATGGTCACTTCCCCCTAGGGTCCCCACCTCCTTCATCTCATCCACCAACTCTTGCCTGTTGGTCAATATTAAGTCCAGTATGGCTGAACCTCTTATATTCATAAATATTAACAAGAAGGTTTAAACTTATTGAGTTTCACCTGTACAGTAAGGTGTCTTCTACCAATGCAGGAGCAGATAGCTTTTTAAATTTCGCCACCACTGTTCCAAAAAGTCATTGCAATAATGTGCAAATTAGCACTGCATTTCCATGACTGGCAGCTGAATGCAAAATTCTTTAGGCAAGCCAGTTTGATGGGGTATGCATTTTTTTGGAGGGGAACAAACTCATACATGCTCATGAGTGGATAGTATTGGCACTGCACACAGTTCACATCTAACACCATATGACAGGAAGGAGAGTGGCAGAAGGTGAAAGAAAATAAACACAATGGAACACGAGTATTGGTGGTGCTAAGTATTAAGTAAATTTCCTTAGGTATGATTTTCTGCTAGAACTTTCTCATATGACTAACAACTTCATAATGTCCTAATGTACTTATAAATGTCCTGTAATATCCAAAAATAACCCTGAATTTGTATTTTTATCACCTATAAGAAGTGCTAGTTTTTATATTTTGCTTTTCCGTACCCTCAGGAGTCTCAAAACAGCTTACAATTGCTTTTCCTTCCTCTCCCCACAACAGGTACCTTGTGACGTAGGTGAGAGAATTCTGAGAGAACTGTCACTAGCCCACGGTCACCCAGCAGGCTTTACATGGGGAAGTAGGGAATCAAACTTGGTTCTCCAGATTAGAGTCTGCTGCTTTTAACCACTACATCACACCAGATCCATGAAGAAACACAATAATATATTTTACTGATTATACAAATCTTTCTGCCAATAATTTCTAGATCTGTTCCTCTCTTTGGATTATTTTATAACATATAAAATATATAAATTATATTCCTACACATGGAAGAAAATCACTTTCAAAGAATAGGAAATTAGCTTAACACATATGTACAAGATGCATGAGCCTGTTATTCATGATATTGTTCATCACTGGTAAAAAAGCTTTGAGGGAAGGAAATGAACCACTTTTTCTGTATGTAAAAATATATACTCCAAAAGAGGGAGGAGAAGACTAAAAATTTTCAGGCTCAAAGCATTTTCCATTTAAATGCAAATTTCATTTATTTTTTAAAAAAGGAACACGAGTAAACTGTCCTGAAATTCTCTGATAATATCAGTCTAAATATGGAAGGGAATTGAATGAATTATATTTATGTGATGACTATTCAGTCTATTTTATTGTGATAGTGCATTTCCTTTGCTTGGCTCCATCTCACAAAAAATATAGTATTTCTAACATTAAAGAAGGGAAAGCAAAATATTAGGGCTTTATCCTTTCCTTCCTAAGGTCAAAATGAATATACATCTAATAAATTTTTTCAAAATTACAAACAGTAACAAAAAAAGATGCAAAATGGAGCAGCAACATTATAGTGATAGTATTCCTTGTGTGTTTTTATTATGTTGAAAGGAAATGTCTAAGAAATTGAAATCACTACATTGTATTGACTCAAGCACAACATCTTCAAACATAAGTCATCAGTGGTGATACTTTCAAATACATAAAACGTGACATGTGCTTCTTCCAATGCACTCTACGGGCTGTAAATCATCAAAACAGAAAAACAGTTCAATGTCATTTCAGCCACTGTAAGCCATGGTTTATAACAGGAAGATGAAAATAGTCATACCATCACTGACATCTCGACCACTTTTCTACTGCAGTATTTCCATGTTCTAATTTATCTTTGTGGTTGAACAACATGTAATCAATTGTAAGCAACAAGTGTAGCTTGGCTCTAGTCAACAGCAATTTTCTACTGTGCACTCTCTCTCTCTCTTTCCTTTAAGTCTCATCGCATTGATAAAACACTGTTTTCTGAAGATTTTCATTTGAAATAATGAAAATAATAAAACAAAAATGTAAATAATAAAACAGGTCAAATATTAATAATTGTATTACTTATAGTGCTTGCAACAAAGTTTGCAAGTATTTATGGAACATGCAACAAAATGTAAATCACAAAATATTTTTGTGAAGCATTATTTTAGTCAAACAAGTTGTTTACATCCTGTTACTGAAAGAAATTAAATGTGCCATTACATGGGTGGTGTTCATATATACATCAATAACTAAGCTATGAGATGAGCTTTTGTTGACGTTAATCTGGACAGGATGGCTTATTTCTAGATTGTTCATATAAACATGAACAGCAGCAATATGAAAAACCGCTGAACCACCTCAGGGTGGATCACATTTAATGATGTCATAAAGCAATATTCTACAACAGGATTAACTATTATTTCTCTGTGGTGGGAAGCAATGCCTCAAGAAGGGGAACAAGAGAGGAAGTGTGTCACACAGTATTAAATTTCTTCTATTCCAGTAATGTAAATTTATAATTTCTCTGCTGATTTGACCATATGAATTATCATGAGAAACTAGTGTACTACTATCTTTTAAAAATGAGACTGCTCTATGATGTGTAGAATATGCACCTTCACTCCTGACTCAAGATCAGCAAAGTACTAAATGGCTTCAAGTATGCTCAATAAACTGAAGTATATGTATATGCTATAACTATACTACTAGGTGGTTGTAACTAGCATTCTAAAGCTCAGTGACTTCAAGCTTGAATAACCTTCAAACATTTGGCACGTGTAATTGAAAAAAAGCTTGCTATCACCAAACTTTATATTATCAATAGGAGCTTAAATTACAGCTTATATTTTAAAAGGAAAGCCAACAGAGTCAAAAGATCTTATTTGTAATGTTCACATTTTCTTGGTGATAAATTATACAGTTCATGAAAACAAGGAGAACAGAAACATGAACAGGCCTGTTGAATGCACACATCTTGCCAAGCACTTAGTGGGTAAACATTGCACCAAGTTGGTGTCCATTGACTCCAAGCATGCTATATAGGGTAGAAAAAGACTGAAATGGCAGCCTTCCCCATTCTGTTCTTAAGCGTCTCATATACACTATATTGCAATCTTTTTTCCAACCATCAGTACCACTTTGTGCTTAATCACAGCACAAGAGCATATAACTTGTATAAAAGAACAGGGAAGTCATCCAAAAACTGCCAAACAGAATATTTACATGTCAGGCAATCACAGCTGTGAACTGACAGAGACATATTCATTGATTATTCACTTCGAGAGCAATGTTGGAAATATGCCCATAAAATGGTGCAGTATGAGTGGTAGTGCATGCCCAGATAAGTTGTCTGAAGTGTTCAGGGCAAAATAAATCCTGCTGTTTGCTCAGGATGATAAACTTCAGGCAGCCTCTGTCTACTGGCCTTCTTAAACACCTCGGGAGCAAAGCATGCAAAGATATGGACACTATTGTATGCTGTCTGTAGATGGCAGCATGGGTGCTCCCAATTCATGGGGTCAACAGTGCAGCTCAAACATCAATCTACATTCCTGAAACCTTAGCACATATCCAGCTCTAAAAAAGTGTCAATATATGGAGCTAAAGCCATGTACACAATATACCTTGTATGGCTTCAACACGAATGCTCTGTTGATGTACTAGGAAAAAAATTCCTCTGGTAACTAGAGAAGCTATTACAGGGGGAAAGAAGGGATTTCTTTGTTGTTAAAAAAAAGACTGAAGTAATAAAAATACAATTTTAAGTAAACAGAATTGCAAATGCCACTTAATTTCCACTTTGTCTAATAGTTACAAGCACATACTAGTCCATATATTATCAAGCGTTAAAATACAAACAGATCTTTGTTTATGTACCTAAATATCAAATTCAAATTCAAAAAACCTTTAGTGGCATATTACCTAAATATCTGGAGTGTGAGTATGTGTGTGTATTTCTTTAAAAATTCAACAACACAACTGACCCATTAATTTTCCTATAATCAAGTGAATATCCTTGGCTCTGTCATGTTACTATGCAACTTTAAGCTTTCTGTTGATGCTTTGATTCTGTGTCTCTTCTGCATAGCAATCCTGGAATTCCTTGGTAGTCTCCCATCCAAATTCAAAACAAGGCTAGCCCTGCTTAGATTTTGAAACCTTTAAAGATCATGCTAGTCTAAGCCATCCAAATCTGCACATTTTGACTTTCCTGAAAATCAATACAGTCTCTTTATAAATTAGACTAGCCTTCCTCAGCTTTTTTTACCATTGAGAAACCTCTGAAATATCCGTCAGACTTCAAGAAGCCCCAGAAGTGGTATGATTGTGCAGAACATGGTTGGGAAGCATAGATATGTACATGTCTACCTGGGGCTCTTCCACTTCCCACCTCCTCCAGAACCCTCCCATTTTGGGAGGGCAGGGGCAGGTTGACATGACTATATATGTTCATATCACCTGATAAAGGTTTTACAAATTTCAAAAATATATTCAAAATTAATTCATTCCCCCTGATTTGGGAAACCCTTCCAGGGCCATCAAGAAACCTCAGGGTTTCAAGAAACCGTGATTGAGAAAGCTTGAATTAGACACTGGTGTAATCTACAGATAGGTTAAGAGGTCCTGTTATCCTAAAAATATTTTGCGACAACCAGTATCTATCACTGCTTAATCTGAGCCAATGATTCTGCATCAGAGATAAATTCAATTTCATTTCAGAGGTTTTTGTTTGTTGGTTGGTTTGTTGCTTTGTTTTTTGGTGTTCCATTCTGACTACATTTCCAAAAATTCTTACCTCACTGAAATTTATTTTCAAATAAAAATGTTTAGGATTGCACGGTGCGAATGTATACTGAAGATGAAATTGATCAAGGCTTCCATGGGCTAAGAAAACAGTGGTCAAAGTCATGCTCAGTACAGAGTGAGCATTCTTAGTCTGGAGGATTCAAGGCCCACAGGATCATCAAAGTGAAATTGACCACATTGTTTTTTACAAAAAGAGCCAGTTTGGTGTAGTGGTTAGGAGTGCGGACTTCTAATCGGACATGCCAGGTTCGATTCTACGCTCCCCCACATGCAGCCAGCTGGGTGACCTCGGGCTTGCCACAGCACTGATAAAACTGTTCTGACCGAGCAGTGATATCAGGGCTCTCTCAGGCCCATTATGCACGGCCGCCGAAACGGCGATTTCAGGTCACATGGAAAACGCGGAGGGGGAAGACGCGACGCATACCGGTTATGTACGGGGCGGGGCGCGACGGCGGCAAAACCCAGAGTAACCGATTATGCACACGCCGATCCGGGCGCCGCTTCTGGTTGCGCCCCGCTCACCCGGAAGCTGCGCTTTCTTCCGCGTTTCACTGACGCGGCTTTTTCGGCGGCATGCACCGAAGCTGCGTCCGGTTGCAGCCGGCTCCGTGCGTTATCAGTGATTTTAGTCGCCGCCATTCCACCCCGAATGTGCGCTAAAACCCCCGTGCGTAATGGGTCTCAGCCTCACCCACCCCACAGGGTGTCTGTTGTGGGAAGAGGAATTGGAAGCCGCTTTGAGCCTCCTTCGGGTAGGGAAAAGCGGCATATAAGAACCAACTCTTCTTCTTCTTCTTTTTATCCATTGAAGAGGTTATTCAATATTATCTAGAACAGGGGTAGTCAAACTGTCGCCCTCCAGATGTCCATGGACTACAATTCCCATGAGCCCCTGCCAGCACTGGCAGGGGCTCCTGGGAATTGTAGTCCATGGACATCTGGAGGGCCGCAGTTTGACTACCCCTGATCTAGAATATACTTATTCTACTGCGATACTGTAAATTTGTCAATTAAAATCAATAGGTTTAAATGGCGGCTGCATATAATTGCACTACCAGTGAATAAAGGCACTACCTTAGTACATAAAACTTTGGTTTTAAAACAGTCCTGCATCTCTAATGCTTATGTTTTATGTTAACAACTAATCTTTAATAATTATCACAGCCTTAATATTCAGTGCTTATATTTATTATTATTGTTGTTGTTGTTTGTTTGTTGTTGTTGTTAGTAGTAGTAGTAGTAGTAGTAGTAGTATATTTTTATAGCCCACCCTTCCCGGTTGGCTGAGGACCATATTAGAAAGCAGAACATGAGATTATCAGATAGACCCCCCCCTAAAAAAAACACCAAGAAAGAAATCACAATTAAATTTCCAACTCTAGGCAAAACAATACATATAAATATAGTCTTAACAAACTATTAATTGGAAGTAAGTAGTAAAATATTATTGGGATGATGACCTTAGTATATCCTAAATGGTTTGATCATAAGGAGAATCTTTCTTAAATTTTAATCCACTCAAGTCTTGCCTCTATAAGTATTTCATTACCATTCATTGTGGGTGCTTGGGGATTTGTTGTTGTTGTTGTTGTTGTTAAACACTATATTGTAAGGCATGGATGAATGGTGCTACAGAGCTTCTGATTACATATTCACAAGTATGATAGAAATTAGTTTCTACAGTTATCAAAAGGAAACAGATCCAATTAAAGAAATAGCGGTAACAAAACCATATGCAATCCAAAACAAAAACGGCAACTAAAGAATCTAATGAATCCTTTTATCATTAATTACAGATTTTCTAACAATGCATTGGCACAGCACTCTCAGAGATTTCAGCTCACTGTTTAACAGTTTCTGACTAATTTTATTAACCTGTACATCTGAGAGGACCAACCCCCTCTGGGTTTAATTAGAAGAAAATTCAATTTAAATCTAAATGTCAACAGTGGTTACTAATTATGGCAGGGCCCTGGATGAGACATTCAGTCTATAATCAGGCAGTTCTCTGGTAACAATTAATCAGTTTCTTTTTTGAGTTTATAAATGTGTTGGGCTTTTAAAAAAACATGCACACAAAACAAAAACTTGATATTTCCCGGGACAAAGCTAATATTAAGAGCACCTATTGCTAAGTGCAGACATGCAGAAAAGGTTGCCAAATTAAATTACAAAAATAGCTGAAACATATAGCTGAATAATAAGCAGCCACAAAAGTAGGTCAGGGTCGCAACAACAGATCACTGCCCCTCCCCCAGTGTGCAAAATAAATATTCCCCCTATCTCTGAATAGAAATCATTCTTTTGTTATGCCCTTTGTCAAGAACACATTATTGCAGAGGATATTTATTTCCACAGTTGTCTTCACAGCTGTGAGCAGGACTAAATTAATCTTTCTGGACCTGACTTCATTTGCAATTTCATCATTATAAAACAAACTCATTGATTAAAAAGGGAGGAATTGCTACATAAAATGGAAAGAATATAAAAAATGTTGGCTCTTGTTTTTATTTTGTTCTGTATTAGTAATAAAATATCTAGAAACTCAAAAAATAAATTGACATTAAATTAAAAAAAATTAAATTAAACTCATTCCAATTAGTAAGATGCCTCCCCCAAGTATATTCTAGAAAAATTATTTGTTAGAACATGGTAACAAAAACAGCTAGCTGACAATCCAGTCCATATTCGGTATGTAGCAATGCTTTTTGGACAGCCCTGAAGAGAAGTTCAGCTCTACCCAAATACTGGGTACTGTGCTCACATGGGAAATACACTCGTCCTCTTTAAAGCTCACCTGAAGAATGGCCAGAAGTGGTCAGGAGCTGATTTTGCATAGTACGATCAGAATATAAGGACGCATTTTAACAAAAGGTAAGGGCATTTTGGTAGTGTTAGAAACAAACTGCTTATCAAAACTGAGAATTAGAAATGTAGAACCAACCGAGAACTGCTGCTGTAGAATGATGCCCAAATGGATATTTCTTTTAAACATTTACATTCTGCCATGCATTCCAATTCACTTGAGACAGTTTCCTCATAAATTAAAACTATATAGCCTTAAAATATACAGCAAACCTATAGGAGACCCACACTAATATCACTAAGCCCCTAAATTTAAAGTTCTTAATAAATTTTTAAATGATTTGCAAATCCGATCCAAAAGTAAATAAATAGGAAAATGATAAAATTGTCTGCCTATTTGTATCCAGCAGCCCACTAGTCCACAAACATGCAAATTTAGGAGTGCAAGAACCACTCTTGGATTTCTCTCTCTCTTACTAACCTACACATACACACAGGCACTCAGTTTAGTTAGACCCAGACATTTCCTTCCCACCCCAAAACAGCTGCTGACTATGCAACATAGTTCACAAGACTCACATAGTAAGGAGGGGTGTGTGCTTGTTGTTTCTCCCTCCCACACCCAGTGTTTCTCTAACCAGGTATCCATGACAGAATAGCAGTTTGGGCTGGGCTACACTTTATTAAAACATAACAACATATACATATACATACACACACACACACACACACACACACACACATATATATGTATGTATGTATAATTCAGTCCTAGCACAAACTGTACAACTATGATGAACCAAATTAACAAATTATGGAAAATGATAAAGCATGATTGTACAAAATTAAATAATACAATTCAGCCCAATTATCTCTCATCCATTCAGGTCAGGTCAGTGACCTTCAGCAACATACGTATGATCCTTCGAAGCCTATTAATGGGGGAGACTTCTGGAGCCAGATTTCAGCCAAGTCAGCCAAATTAAATAGTATCTGACATTCTGAAGAGGCTTTAGAAGTGTAGACATGAGTCAGAATTTCTGATTGTCTGTCTATTATGTCATTTCCATGACTCTATTTCCCAGCAAATTCTTTTTTCCTTCCGATTATGAAGAAATTCTCTGTCACAGCAGCAAGACACCTTAAGGCAGTACATTTCAGGGCAATTATCACACTTCTTGAGTGGCTCTGTTCATCCAGCCTGTGGCTCCTGCCTTCTATCTCCATTTGAGTCACGCAAATATCATGCAGCAACACTAACCCCACCCCCGCCTTATTGTTTAATCATACAACTTCTGTGGCTATAAAAATCTGATGGTATGCAATTTCTTCAACAGTACTTTCTAATGGGTTTCTTACTGAAATGCCTTAGTGGGATATATTGTTTGCCTAGAAGTCTTCTTTAAAGCATCCAGAATCATTAGAATGTGTTTAAACTATGTTGTTGTTGTTGTTGTTAGGTGCGAAGTCATGTACGACCCATTGCGACCCCATGGACAATGATCCTCCAGGCCTTACCATTTGTTGTTGTTATGTGCGAAGTCGTGTCCGACCCATCGTGACCCCATGGACAATGATCCTCCAGGCCTTCCTGTCCTCTACCATTCCCCGGAGTCCATTTAAGTTTGTACCGACTGCTTCAGTGACTCCATCCATCCACCTCATTCTCTGTCGTCCCCTTCTTCTTTTGCCCTCGATCTCTCCCAGCATTAGGCTCTTCTCCAGGGAGTCCTTCCTTCTCATGAGGTGGCCAAAATATTTGAGTTTCATCTTCAGGATCTGGCCTTCTAAAGAGCAGTCAGGGCTGATCTCCTCTAGGACTGACTGGTTTGTTCGCCTTGCAGTCCAAGGGACTCGCAAGAGTCTTCTCCAGCACCAGAGTTCAAAAGCCTCAATTCTTTGACGCTCGGCCTTCCTTATGGTCCAACTTTCGCAGCCATACATTGCAACTGGGAAGACCATAGCCTTGACTAAACGCACTTTTGTTGGCAGGGTGATGTCTCTGCTTTTTAGGATGCTGTCTAGATTTGCCATAGCTTTCCTCCCCAGGAGCAAGCGTCTTTTAATTTCTTTGCTGCAGTCCCCATCTGCAGTGATCTTGGAGCCCAGGAAAATAAAATCTGTCACTATCTCCATTTCTTCCCCTTCTATTTGCCAGGAATTGAGAGGGCCGGATGCCATGATCTTTGTTTTCTTGATGTTGAGTTTCAAGCCAACTTTTGCACTCTCCTCCTTCACCCGCATCAACAGGCTCTTTAGTTCCTCTTCACTTTCTGCCATTAGAGTGGTATCATCTGCATATCTGAGGTTGTTGATATTTCTCCCTGCAATCTTGATCCCAATTTGTGACTCCTCTAATCCCGCATTTCTCATGATGTGCTCTGCATACAAGTTAAATAGGCAAGGCGACAGTATACAGCCTTGCCGAACTCCTTTCTCAATTTTGAACCAGTCAGTGATTCCATGTTCAGTTCTCACTGTTGCTTCTTGACCTGCATATAAATTTCTCAAGAGACAAATAAGATGCTCTGGTATTCCCATCTCTTTAAGAACTTGCCACAATTTGTTGTGCTCCACACAATCAAAGGCTTTAGCATAGTCAATGAAGCAGAAGTAGACGTTCTTCTGGTACTCCCTAGCTTTCTCCATGATCCAGCGTATGTTGGCAATTTGATCTCTAGTTCCTCTGCCTCTTCGAAATCCTGCCTGTACTTCTGGAAGTTCTCGGTCCACATATTGCTGGAGCCTAGCTTGTAGGATTTTGAGCATAACTTTGCTAGCATGAGAAATTAGTGCGATGGTGCGGTAGTTTGAACATTCTTTGGCATTGCCCTTCTTTGGAATTGGAATGTAAACTGACCTTTTCCAATCCTGTGGCCATTGCTGAGTTTTCCAAATTTGCTGGCATATTGAGTGTAGCACTTTTACTGCATCGTCCTTTAAGATTTTGAATAGTTCAACTGGAATGCTGTCACTACCACTAGCTTTATTGTTGCTCAGACTTCCTAAGGCCCATTTGACTTCACATTCCAGGATGTCTGGCTCCAGGTCAGTAACTACCCCATTGTGGTCATCAGGGATGTTAAGCTTGCTCTTGTATAGTTCTTCTGTATAATTTTGCCACCTTTGTTTGATCTCTTCTGCTTCTGTGAGGTCCCTACCATTTTGGTCCCTTATCATACCCATCTTTGCATGAAACGTTCTCTTCATATCTCCAATTTTCTTGAAAAGATCTCTGGTCCTCCCCAATCTATTGTTTTCTTCTATTTGTTTGCACTGTTCATTTAAGAAGGCATTCTTATCTCTTCTAGCTTTTCTCTGGAATTCTGCATTCAATTGGGTGTATCTTTCTCTTTCTCCCTTGCCTTTAACTTCCCTTCTCTCCTTAGCTATTTGTAAAGCTTCCTCAGACAGCCATTTTGATTTCTTGCATTTCTTTTTCTTTGGGATGGTTTTAGTTGCTACCTCTTGTACAATGTTGCGAACCTCTGTCCATAGTTCTTCAGGCACTCTGTCTATCAGATCTAATTCCTTAAATCTATTTGTCACCTCCACTGTGTATTCGTCGGGGATATGATTTAGTTCATACCTGAGTGGCCTAGTGCTTTTCCCTACTTTCTTCAATTTAAGCCTAAATTTTGCAACAAGAAGCTCATGATCTGAACCACAATCAGCTCCTGGTCTTGTTTTTATTGACTGGATAGAACTTTTCCATCTTTGGCTGCAGAGCACATAGTCAATCTGATTTCTGTGTTGACCGTCTGGTGATGTCCATGTATAGAGTCGTCTCTTGGGTTGCTGGAAAAGAGTGTTTGCTATGACCATTGTATTCTCTTGACAAAATTCTACCAGCCTGTGCCCTGCTTCATTTTGTACTCCAAGGCCAAACTTGCCTGTTATCCCGGTTATCTTTTGGCTTCCTACTTTAGCATTCCAATCCCCCATGATGATAAGCACATCATTTTTGGGCGTTGCTTCTAGAAGGTGTTGTAGGGCTTCATAGAACTGATCAACTTCATCCTCTTCAGCAGCAGTGGTTGGGGCGTAGACCTGGATCACTGTGATGTTGAATGGTTTGCCTTGGATTCGAACTGAGATCATTCTGTCATTTTGGGGATTGTATCCCAAGACTGCTTTTCCTACTCTCTTATTGATTATGAAGGCTACTCCATTTCTTCTGCGAGACTCTTGTCCACAGTAGTATACCTGATGGTCATCTGAATTAAATTCACCCATTCCTGTCCATTTTAGTTCACTGATTCCTAAAATGTCGATGTTCAGTCTTCTCATTTCTTGTTTAACCACGTCCAGCTTGCCTTGATTCATGGATCTGACGTTCCAGGTTCCTATGGAATAAAAATCTTTACAGCATCGGACTGTCTTTTCGCCACCAGTTACTTCCACAACTGAGCGTCCTTTCGGCTTTGGCCCAGCCGCTTCATTCATTCTGGCGCTACTCGTACTAGCCGTCTGCTCATCCCCAGTAGCATATTGGACACCTTCCGACCTGAGGGGCTCATCTTCCAGCGTCATATCGTTATGCCTATTGGAACTGTCCATAGAGTTTTCATGGCAAAGATACTGGAGTGGTTTGCCATTTCCTTCTCCAGTGGATCACCTTTTGTCAGAGCTCTCAGCTATGACCTGTCCGTCTTGGGTGGCCCTGCACGGCATAGCTCATAGCTTCACTGAACTACGCAAGCCCCCTTGCCACAACAAGGCAGCGATCCTTGAAGGGGGAGGCCTTACCATTACCATTGTTTAAACTATGTTACCCATTATAAGAAAAGTTTTAAAAAATATTTTGACATGCCACAGGGAATTACCCTTATTACCCTGAACCCATATGTTTTGTTTGTTAATATTCCATAACCAATGTAGATCAGGTGTTTCTGAAATATTTCCTTTCCCCTAAAAGAGTTTAGCTATTTAGTGTATTTAACTGACATTTTAGCTGAGAGGTTCTGATAACAGAAAAAGGAAGTTCTTGCAACCACAGCTCAGTAATAAGGTGAACGGAAAAAGCTCTTGGTTTCCTCTTGTCTCAGCTGTATAACTTTATTTTATTCTTCTTTATAGCCACCATAAAATTAGACAAACAAAACAAGACAAGAAAAATATTTTCTTCTCACGCTTTAGAAGCCATATCAGTCATACAAGGGGGAGGGGGAGTTTCTCAAACATACTTCCAGGAAGCACATTGGTTATCAACTTCTAACTGTGTTATTTGTTCAACTAAAATAGTCATTACCATTGCTTAAAGAATGTAATAGGCACACCTATTTGAAACTGACAAAATTGCACAATTTAAATTGACAACCCAAGAGGGCAACCATGAGTTCCTATAATTTTGGAAAATACCTTACCATGACTAAACCTTTGGTACTTTCATTTCAGGTTACCACTGCTGCTGTTAAATGCAGAATCTTACTACTTTTAATTCTTAATAACACTTAGTTCTCATTGCTGGGGTTTCCAAATTGTGCCCTGCATCTGAAAAGTGTCTGAGATATTAGATAAATGGGTAAAAGAGGGGGCGGACCTGAATTACACATTTTTCTAAGTGCAGAAACAGATTATAATGTTTTTTGGTATTATAGAAGTTTTTATGGACTAGCTCCGAGATGCATCTGGCAAAGCAAGCCCTGGTCTAAAAAAGTGTATGCAATGAGTCTTGTCTAACATGGTTACCCTTTTAAAATGGGTCCAAAAAGCCAGCTAATTTTAAAGGTTTTACTGGAGTTCTGTTTCTATACGCATAAATGGTAGGAGGCATATTTCACAATCAGCGTATTATTTGTGTACCTTAATTATATCACCCAGGAGACAAGCTTTTAAGGTTTGATCAGAAAGAACCATTAGTTTTCTTTTAAGAAAAACAAGAAAGCTATGCTATTATGCATCAGAATCTAGGTGAGTAATTTATATTATGTCTTTCAAATGTCAAAATGTGTCATGTTTCTATATTACATACAGAAAGCCTCAGATTCTATTCTCGCCAGAATTTCAGATAGCGAGGTATTAAACTACTGTATGGAAGTCATCAAATACATATTGTTTATTAACAGAGATGAAGCAAATTAAAATTCACAAAATATCCCAGTTTTTACTCATAGTATATAAACCTCCTATTAATCAAAACACTATTTACTCCATTCTATGAAGCAATATTTGATATAGCAAATCTTTCACTTGGTAACAGTCTATGTCATACCTTCACTTTCCCAAAATATATTTTCTAGAGTTATTCCTGGTTTGTTTAGTGAAGGCCTAATACGCAAAGGGACTATTCTTCCCAGACTCAGATGTCATGAAAGTCTTTTGGGGGGGGGGGGAGAGGGGGTTAGGTCAGACTATCCAACATGGTGATTGTCTTCTAATATCTGATGAAGTGTGGTCTCCTGGAAGACTGGACAGATATAGCTTTTACCCAAGTATTCTCCAGCCTACCACTTTCATAAAGCTTCCAACCAAGGGGGTGGTGAGGATAATGGTAGAATACATACTTTACATGTAAAAGCTCTTAGGCTCTTAGGTTCAATAATTATCACCTCTCATTTAAAGAATGCAGGTAGAATGGGCTAGGGAAGATTCTTCTCTGCTGGCAGTTAAAATAAATAAGTAAATAAGAATTTCTAAGTGCTTCGAGGTAAAAGAGTCCCAGTTTCTACAGAAGACATAAGTGGCCACAATGTATCTGCATTATATGTACACAATATAGTGTAGGGGTTCCCAAGATGGGCGATACCCCCCCCCCCGAGGAGCAGTGGAAGGATCCAGGGTGGCCAGGGTGGCCATGAAGAATTTTGAGGCAGTAGGGGGTTGCTGAGAAATTTGGGGTCAGCAGTTTGATTCTTCTTGCTGCAGCTGCATTTTCCTAGCAAGAGACATTCCATTGCCTGCCTATGCATAGCAGCAACCCAGGACTTCCTTGGTGATCTACCATCCTAGTGCTGACCAGGGTCAACCTTGCTTAGCTTCCTGAAGAAACCAGAGCTTCAGAAGGTGGGCTGGATGGAATTATATTCCTGCTGATCTCCTTTCCCTCCTTAGACTCTGTACTTCCCATCTAGACTCCAGGAATCTCCCCCCCCCCTCTCTCTCTCTTTCCCCATCTTTCTTTCTACCCAATGAAGACGCAAAGTGGCTTTTACAAATGACTTTTACAAAGAACTTATATATAATATATATTCAGACTAAAATATGGCTTCTGCACAACAACCCCAAAAGAAGTGAGTTTGTATGGGCACTAGGGATGTGGCCTGGCAGCCAAGGTGGCAGCCCGAAAAAGTTTGGGAACTACTGATCTAGTGGGTGAGCATTCCTCCATCCTCCAGTCCTAGTATATGTTGAGTGTAATCATTAAGAATGTTTACAGGAAAGCTTATTATTGTATGAAAAAATAAGTAACTTAGAATTCACTTGTGCTATTCTATACACAATGCCAGTTATAGTTAAAAGAAAACATTTAATGCATCCTAACCTTAATTGTTTATGTTAAAAAAAGCAGTTGAACAATCCTGTATTCTAAACACTAAAATTGCATACAGTATCACCAGGTTTAAACCAGCTATAAATATTGGGTTAATATGACTACATAGGCTACAATGCTGGCCTTTAAATATGTCCTCTAATCTAATATATCCTATCAAAAAAAAAGTTGCTGGTCTTCAGCACAGAAAAAGGTATTGCTAGGAAACAAGTAAACAGAACAAAAAACAATCGATAACCCCTGATCTTATTGAAATAATTACAGAACCTTTAATATCCCACAAAGAAACAGAGTGAAAAGATGGAGCTGCACATAGAATAGATGGAGTAATGAGAACAGACAGAAGTAGGCCATTCTTTCTACCTTTTAGTTTATGTATAAAAGCCAGTGTCAAAAACTATGAAATTTTAAAAATGACTGCTTGAATAAAAATATTTAACCACTCCCTTTCATTTTGCTAAATGTCTGCAGTGTATTCAACAGTAAATAGCCATAAATGTTGTTCAGGAAAACACTTTCTAATTTATGTATGTTAAAGATACATTAGAATAATACTCAAGCATAATAAAATTAAGACCTATGATTGTTATGTCTCATTTAAAATATTCACTACATGGATTCATTCTAAATTATAATATTCAAATCCACAAAACTGATTGGTCTGAATTATCCATAAAGCATTCAAAATTGTCCATTATTTGGGTTGACTCATAATTACCTATGCAGAATGGCTGCTGTCAAGGATATAAACCTTGTGTGACATAAAGTTCTCACCGACCTGATTTTACATCTGTGAAACTCTCCATGTGAAGAGGTTGCCTCGGTACAATATGAATTCACCTGAACCACGGACAAATGTTCCATGGTTTATCATGAAGTTTGCATCTTCCAAGTAAATCTGATGAACATGATAATATTTAATTGTAGATATAATGAGCATGATCATGTGACTATAGAAGTGTGGGAGTAGGAGGGTCCTATGCCATACCATTCAGCAAAATTTATCCTCGGCATAACTGTCCTTTTGTTAATAGCATTCTGGTGGTCTTGAGCCAGAGTAACATAGTGATTAAAGAACCACAAGGTGATCCTGGGCTAGTCATATGCTGTCTATCTTTCAGGGGTAAGGATATAATGGAAAAGAAGAAAACCATGTATGCAGGCTTCTTGGGCAGGTCTGATATGTGATGGAATTGTTTATTTACATTTACCTGGCCAAGCTTGTGGGATAGGTAAAGCTACATATTTAAATATATCAAGAACATGAACTTTTCAAATCAGGAATTAGTGCAGAAGTCAGTGCAGTTTTGGTAATTCAACAGATCCATCTTTCTGTCCAGAATACATAAACTTCATCATTAAACTTCAGCTAAATTACCATTTTATTTAACAGCATGGTACCCTAAGAGTTAAGCAGTCAAGTATTTTGTTCCCTGAGTCTCAATCTGGGAATTGCTTTTGTAAAACACATATAAAGGACAAGACATTTCAGTCCCTTATTCAAGCACTTGAAAACTGCTGAGTTCCTTTGAGACTTATACAGTTATACTGAGAAATATTGCCAGGGATATAAAAATGCTAACATTCACACAATGCAGCAGAACTTCAGTAATATCTAATCCCAGCAGGAAAAATCATCAATGGTCTAAATTCACATATCTACAAACAAGCTAATCTTCATTAGAAGTCTCCGTTCAAGATTAAGAACTCATAGACATGCCCTGTTCTTGTATGGAAGGGATATATATCATCCACAAGTATCTCAAAAATGCAGATGCAAGCTCAGTGGCAACCTCTTCTTATGAGTATCAGCAATAGAAATGAACCACTGAGCAATCCCAGAAAGTTATCCACAACTGCAAGCAAAGTTATTACAGCACTAGAATCACCATCCACAATTGCAAGCAATTTTAGACATCTCCCAACAACCCAAGAATCCCTGAAATTTTGTAAACATATATTTTCTGGACACAGACAAATAAGAGCCAGCTTAGCGTAGTGGTTAGGAACATGGACTTCTAATCTGGTGAGCCAGGTTCAATTCTGCGCTCCCCCACATGCAGTCAGCTGGGTGACCTTGGGCTCGCCACAGCAATGATAAATGCACCCGTGAGTGCTCAAAGAACTTTCCAGAGAACTTGCAGAACCCTTGTCCAGCATCTTCGGGACCTCTTTAAGGACTGGAGATGTCCCGGAGGACTGGAAGAGAGCAAACATTATTCCGATCTTCAAAAAAGGGAGGAAAGATGACCTGGGAAACTACAGACCAGTGAATCTGACCTCTGTTGTGGGGAAGATAATGGAGCAGATATTAAAGGGAACGATCTGCAAACATCTGGAGGACAATTTGCTGATCCAAGGAAGTCAGCATGGATTTGTCTCCAACAGGTCCTGTCAGACCAACCTGGTTTCCTTTTTTGACCAAGTGACAGATTTGCTTGATCATGGAACTTCGGTTGATGTCGTTTACTTGGATTTTAGTAAAGCTTTTGATAAGAGTCCCCATGATGTTCTGATGGATAAGTTGAAGGACTGCAATCTGGATTTTCAGATAGTTAGGTGGATAGGGAATTGGTTAGAGAACCGCACTCAAAGAGTTGTTGTCAATGGTGTTTCATCAGACTGGAGGGAGGTGTGTAGCGGGGTACCTCAGGGCTCGGTCTGGTACTTTTTAACATATTTATTAATGTTCTAGATGAGGGGGTGGAAGGACTACTCATCAAGTTTGCAGATGACACCAAATTGGGAAGACTGGCAAATACTCCAGAAGATAGAGACAGAGTTCAACGAGATCTGAACACAATGGAAAAATGGGCAAATGAGAACAAGATGCAATTTAATAAAGATAAGTGTAAAGTTCTGCATCTGGGTCAGAAAAATGAAAAGCATGCCTACTGGATGGGGGATACGCTTCTAGGTAACACTGTGTGTGAACGAGACCTTGGGGTACTTGTGGATTGTAAACTAAACATGAGCAGGCAGTGTGATGCAGCTGTAAAAAAGGCAAATGCCATTTTGGGCTGTATCAACAGGGGCATCACATCAAAATCACAACATGTCATAGTCCCATTGTATACGGCACTGGTCAGATCACACCCGGAGTACTGTGTGCAGTTCTGAAAGCCTCACTTCAAGAAGGACGTAGATAAAATTGAAAGGGCACAGAGGAGAGTGACGAGAATGATCTGGGGCCAAGGGACCAAGCCCTATGAAGATAGGTTGAGGGACTTGGGAATGTTCAGCCTGGAGAAAAGGAGGTTGAGAGGGGACATGATAGCCCTCTTTAAGTATTTGAAAGGTCGTAATTTGGAGGAGGGCAAGATGCTGTTTCCATTGGCTGCAGAGGAAAGGACACGCAGTAATGGGTTTAAACTACAAGTACAACGATATAGGCTAGATATCAGGGGAAAAAATTTCACAGTCAGAGTAGTTCAGCAGTGGAATAGGCTGCCTAAGGAGGTGGTGAGCTCCCCCTCACTGACAGTTTTCAAGCAAAGGTTGGATACATACTTTTCTTGGATGCTTTAGGATGCTTTGGGCTGATCCTGTGATGAGCAGGGAGTTGGACTAGATGGCCTGTATGGCCCCTTCCAACTCTATCATTCTATGATTCTATGATTCTAAAGCTGTTCTGACCGAGCAGTAATATCAGGGCTCTCTCAGCTTCACCTATCTCACAGCGTGTCTGCTGTGGGGAGAGGAAAGGGAAGGCAAATGTAAGCCGCTTCAGCTGGAGAAAAGTGGCATATAAGAACCAACTCCTCCTCCTCCTTCTTCTAATACTCCTTTATAAGGTTAGAATTCACACTTAACTATGAGTATTAGTATCTCTGTCCAAACACCAAAAATAAAAAGGATATGTGCCTCGTCATGATTAGTTTTGTAAACCTTCAGAATGACTACTGATCTCTAGGCAGACCACAGAGAAAAAAACTGCAGTTTTTTAGGGTTGGCCATATGGTATCACATCTCTGCTGAGCTCCCTTCTCTCCCCAAATTCTTCCCTCTGGCATTTTCCAACCCAAAGTTAGCAACCCTAAGTGCCTAGGTCAATCGCAACACTAATACTTAAGTAGGAATACTACTGATCAATCATTATTAGAATTTATTACTTTAGAGTTACAACAGATGTTTGGAACTTGGTCTTTAATGTGTAAATAACCTGACTGTAAAATGAAGAGAAATCCAGTGGTTGCCTCTGTTTCTAGGGGAAATCTCATAGTTTTACTAACAGCTTGGACAGCATCCAATTTTTTTTGCTATCTGATTGTGATATATAAATTGAGGCCAAGACCCACAATACGGTACATTTTCTCCAAAACCGTCAGATCGTTTCCCAGAAACACAGAAAACATAGATTAAAAGATCATGGTGCTTCTCTGCCAAACTGTTTATTCTAAGTTACAATGCATATAGATTATTGCAATATGGGATGTAATGATGCTTGCTGGCAGAGAGAAGAATCACATTAGTCAGCAAGCACATGTACTTCTACTTGACATCATGGGTGTAGGGTAGGTTTGGACCACACAAATGTCTCTTTCTTAGTTCAGTGGCCTCTGTAATTGTAGATCAGACCATCATCATTCTTTAAAAACTTTCCATTTTATTGGTTTTACAGTTGCTTGATTCTCCACTATATTTAGTTTGGTTGTAATTTACCTTTCTCACTGAAACACAGTGGAAGTCAACTATAAATGGTCCAGAATGTGGTAGCCTGACTATTGTCAGGGGTTAGCCACCAGGATCATGTTCCCTTTTTGGAACAGCTATATTGGCTGGCAATCTCTTTCGGAGTTTAATCCAAGATGGTGGTTATAGCCTTTGAAATAGTTACAACATGTGACCTACATATATATGTGTGAAGGACTGTTTTGCAAAAAAAAAAAAAACTTTGCAAAAGCATCACAATGAATTACTTGTTCCTGTGTCAATACTTGGTTAGATAACGGAGTCAGCAGATGCCAAGATAGCCTAAAAACTGCAATGGTCACAAATTAGCTGATTCAATGGTAGCAGAGAAATAATATTTCTTTGCCACTTACCCAGTTCTTCAGTCTTCCTATGATTTTTATAGCACACCAAAGCAAACTCAGCACAAGTTTTCTACCAGGATCTACACATCTCCCATTACATTTCAGGTAGCCCAGCTCAGTGGTAAACCATGGTGGTTCTAATCGCTCCAGTGCTGCAGGTGGTGGCAGTTCCAGACCCAATGCAGGCCCAGCAGAGGCCACCCAACATGGCAGGGTGGGGCCTGTCATCCACTAGGGATGAGGCACAGATGATCCCAACAAGAGGCCCCTGTACTCCACAACCCCGCAGAAGCAGCCATGGCCCAGAGAAGTGGCCAAGAGGCAGTTACCTCCATGAGCCCATCCCAAGTCCAGATGGGGTTGAGACAGGCATGCCCCATGCTGTGGTAACATGGGGACCGGTGTGAGTCCTTGCAGTTGACTCGGAGGAGCCCAGCAGGAATGGGTGGGGCAGCCCTGAAAAACAGGACCAGGAGGCCTGGATGGGGTTTCAGGATTTAAACACGGGAAAAAGAGATAAAAGGAGGTCCATGATCCTAACTGAACTCCAAGGCAGCTGCTAAGGATGTTCCAGCTAGGAGCAGGACATTTCCCTCCCCCTTCTTTCTGAGACTTCCAAGAGAATCCAGGTGATGAGGGTATAATGGCAACAGGTAGCGGGATCTACATAAGGCAGGTGTGTTCCAACACTATTAAGATATTTTTGTTCTTTATATTGCACTTACAACTCTTCTCATCCTCAGAAAGAAAAATCTGAGTAACTTATTAACATTCTTGGGATACCCATGTCTTAAAAAATAGCAGCAGGTACACATCATGCTGAAGTTAGTCATTTGAGCCACCCCATGTACATTAGAGATTCTGTCCATATGCACTTCCTTAGCAGTCTTCCAGAATGCCACAGCCTGAACTCCACTGCTGTAATCTAAACCACAAAGCAGATGTGAATAGATTACAGGAATCATGAGGTAGAAACAGAGGGAGAAAACAAATCAGAGGGAGGAACAGAGAGGGAGAAAAAGAAGACAGAAGAATTATATGTAGTCAAACATTTCCTGATAATAATAGTTAAACAAATGTAATAGTTTCTCATTGCTTTCGTTGATTAAAAATTTGAAGAGGATAGCTACTCCAAGGGTTTATCCATGAATATATTTTATGACTGCAAGAATTAAGTGTAGACTTGTGCAAAACAATAATTTTTGTCAGGAATTTTAGAATTTTCCAACCCAATTCAGAGCACATAAGAAAGTCTGCATCTGCATTCCCTAATTTTCATCAATAAAACTCTGTAGTAAGTTTTTTATTTAAGATAATTACAGATATTATTGATTGTATCTTAAAAGACATCCATGATATAAATGTTCTAATTATCTCTTGCAATAAATGTGGAGATAAGCAAATAAGACACTACAAACAAACAGCAAAACTTAATTCTCAGTTAAGCAGCTGTTCACAGCTGTGGTTTGGAACAGCGAATTTTAATTCTTTAATGAAGACACTCAACATTTGTAGGTTTATTTAATTAGGTTGCATAATAGTATTAGACAAATACAAGGTACAATCACACAGATTGCAGCAGTCATTCTGTTAAAAAATAAGTATCACCTAAAGCTTTAAAGTCAGAGAAAACTTCCATGCATTCATGTTTTTACTAGTTTTTGATCAAGTCAAGGAGACAACTAAGCTAGACGCCTTTTCACTTGATCATTCCAGGGAGATTTTTCACAAGTGTCATACATAGGTAAAGGTAAAAGTATCCCCTGTGCAAGCACTGGGTCATGTCTGACCATTGGGGTGATGCCCTCTAGCATTTTCATGGCAGACTCAATACTGGGTGGTTTGCCAGTGCCTTCCCCAGTCATTATCGGTACTCATTTTACCAACCTCAGAAGGATGGAAGGCTGAGTCAACCTTGAACCGGCTGCTGGGATTGAACTCCCAGCCTCGTGGTCAGAGCTTCAGACAGCATGTCAGTTGCCTTACCACCATGCGCCACAAGAGGCTCAATGTATGTCATACATACAATCCCCAAATACGGCGGAGGACTATATCATTTGCGTTTATGAATAGTTTATATTGAGATTCAGTGGAACTTTCTCAGTCCCTATGTATGTGTGTGGGATTACATAGACCATGTTACATACATACATACATCATATCTGCTTTAAAACAATCAATATATATACATATCCATTTATGCAATGACAAACAAAGACTTGAATGTGCAAATGGTCATAACAGAACAACCAGTTCAGGAAAACCTTTCATTTCAGACAACATGGCTTTATAATGGATTGGATCCAATCAAAGGAAAGAGAGGTCCTTTGGACTACTAAAGTGGCTATGATAGGGATAATGGACAAAGCTATTCTGGATGGAGGCTACAGAAAAAACTGGGGCACATGATCACTCTCTGGCCTATTGTGAATGTCAAAATATTCACTCCTACATAAAAGATAAGGAAACCAAGATATAATAAACAAGACAAACTATTATCCAGTTAGAAATTTTTTTTAAATGACTTCAGATATATAGAAGCACATTGGGGGAAAAACCTCTAGTAATGTTATTTAAGTACATTATTCTGAAGTGCACCCTAATATTGTATACCAATCTGCATATTGCTACATTAAAGTAATAACCGTGTTAAGAATGAATGTTGGAACCAAAATAATAATTGGTTTAACAGGCACCTAAATTAATTACTTATTATATAAATCTGTTCTACTATACTTAGTTCCCCTGCTATGGCTTTCAAGGAAGAAATCACCAGATAACGTAAGTGCCGTTAGTACCTGAATATTAAGATTCAGTCACTCACCCAGTGAAGGTCGGAGCAATACATAGCTTGGAAGTAGCTGTCACAGAATATGGTTTTGTTGTTTAGGTGTTCATTGTTTACAGAGATATTACAAAAACATATAGCCCCTGAGCTTGGAATTCAATATATGGAAGCTCATATGCTAACCTTTAACATGTAGGCAAATGTCATTACCCATGAATGCTTAAATCACTCAGATATACATGATGTCAAGCATGCTAAGGACCACATCTCCCAGACTTCCCCCTGGGTATGCTATGGAGGCTTCAGAAGCAGGATACATGGCAAGGCCTGAGGAAAGGTGGGGGAAGTCCACGAACAGGGAACATTACTTGCCCAATGGCCAGAATTAGTAGGGAAAGGAGAGGATGGAAATGTATTTTCTTAGTTATCCCAAACTTGAAAAAATAAGCTAGTTGCTGATTAGAGTGAAGGAGAATGACACTAAGAGAAAGAGATGAGATCAAACTGTGCTATATGAGCAGGGGTTCTGTTCTTGCTGAATTATTTTGTATGATCGCAGTGTGCTTCCATATTAGTTTAAGATTATACTTTTAGATAATATGCTTACTTGGTTACTTATTGTAGTGCATCCTTCTTTGACTATTCTACAAGTTGAAGTATTCCACCCTCCTGGGTGCCAGTTCCCAGAATGCTTAGTGCTACTGCTGAGAACATTTCACCCTACTTCTGCTGTTTTTCTCAAGCAAAAAATTAATGAATCAATAAAAATCAGCTGTCTCACTCATTGCTAATCCAATCCCGCTAATCTGGAGCCTGAAATTTGTTTCTCCATGGCTGAACATGGCTTTGGAGTTCCAGCACTGTTGGGGACTGCATAACTCTGGAAAGTGAAGATGCTAGAAGTATGGAGGTGATTCAGGGCAGTGGTCCTATGGTGAGGCTAGTACTCAAACAGCCTCCATCTGTATTGGTGACAAGCTCCTCCCACTTCTATTTGCATATAGGTATTTGTGTATTTCAAGAAAGGAGATTATTCTACAAATGTGTTTTTATTCATTTTGTGTGCATATGTCTTTGGTGAGAAGGTTTTATTTGTGTACAAAAGAGGAGATCATAATATATAATGGGTCTATATTTCAATGCCTGGATATAAAGTAGAAATTCTTGTACAGAGTTTTCCTTGGGAACAAGTTTCACTGAAAAATTTCAGACTCTGTACTGAGTAAACGTACTAAATTGAAGTCATTTAAAACTAAAATGACCAAATGTTTTTTTTTAAATTAAAAATCAAACAATATTTTTATTATGTTTTGTCTCTTTCCTGTCTTCCCTCTGTTGGTGACATCTTAGAAGAAAGTGCTTATCAGCCAAGCCCTGACCATCTAAAGAGGATCTATGACCCCTTACCTCAATCTCTGAGAAATCATCTCCACCTAGCCCCGGGAATAACAGCATGATATCCTCAGGATGATATCCTTCAAAACCTTACTTAATACCTGAAACATTTACTAAGTTCTTAGATCAACTGCCTGCATTTATGGATGCTATCTTCTGAGTATCAGCATGCCTTGAGGTCTCTGGCCAGTACTAAGCTAAGCCTACAGACTCAGAAGTTACCAAGTGCTATATTGTAAGTTTACAACCTAATATTGATTTTAAGATATTAGTGTTCTGAGTTACACATTGAGCTTACTATACTCTATGTCACTGCTATTACTCTCAATTCAACTTCTATTTGCTTTCTTTAAGTGGAACATCTCCATCTATTTATTTCTTTAACTACTTTATTCTGTGTCCCAGCTGCAGCAGTCAGTGACTACCCCAATCCAAAATAAGTCAAGCCCGAGGTCAGCAAACCTCCCTAATCCTTATCCATGGTCTCCTTATAAATAAAAGGGAAACAGCCTCGGGGGACGGGCTGTCCGAGTTGCACCCTGACTGGCCTTGCCCCTACAGCTCCCACCCTGGCCGGCAAGCACAGCCAGGCCATTTCCCTTTAACTAGAAACCAGGTCCTCCATATTAACTAACCAGTTTGGTGTAGTGGTTAAGGGTGGTTATGAGTGGTTAGGAGTGCGGACTTCTAATCTGGCATGCCAGGTTCGATTCTGCGCTCCCCCACATGCAACCAGCTTGGGTGACCTTGGGCTTGCCACGGCACTGATAAAACTGTTCTGACCGGGCAGTGATATCAGGGCTCTCTCAGCCTCACGCACCCCACAGGGTGTCTGTTGTGGGGAGAGGAATGGGAAGGCTGTAAACCGCTTTGAGTTTAATCCTGGGTATAGGTTTGTGTGCATGCACAGTAAGTGCACATATACAAAAGCTTATACCTTGTTGGTCTTAAGGGCACCACTGTACACCAACATAGCAGTTGCCTCAGATAAACATGGCTGCCCTCTTGAATATAAGCCTATAATAACAAAATCAAAGGGAACCAAAGAAAAGTCATTAAGCCCATGGCCTTCCCCGCCCCAACAAAACCTACCTCCCACCAAGCCCAAAGAACAATGAGTAAAATAAGAAAATATTTTTAAACCGCTCTATGAGAACACCACTATCAGGACTGAGCTGACCCCAAAGTCACCCAGCTGGCTACCTGTGGAGGAATGGGGAATCTGGTTTACCAGATTAGAAGCTGTGGCCATGTTAACCATGACAAGCTGGTGGTTCAAGTCCTATCTGGATAAGCACCCTCAGAAGGTGGTATTTGGTGATTCCTACTCTGCCCCATGGCCAATGACCTCTGGGGTTCTGCAGGTTCCATCTTATCCCTCATGCTATATAATAGCTATGAGCCTCTTGTGGCGCAGAGTGGTAAGGCAGCAGACATGCAGTCTGAAAGCTCTGCCCATGAGGCTGGGAGTTAAATTCCCAGCAGCTGGCTCAAGGTCGACTCAGCCTTCCATCCTTCTGAGGTTGGTAAAATGAGTACCCAGCTTGCTGGGGGATAATGACTGGGGGAGGCACTGGCAAACCACCCCGTATTGAGTCTGCCATGAAAACGCTAGAGGGTGTCACCCCAAGGGTCAGACATGACCCAGTGCTTGCACAGGGGAAACCTTTACCTTTTATATAATATCTCTGCAAAGTCTATGAGAAAGGTCATAGGAGGCTTGGAATGCACTGTTACCAATATGCAGATGATACTGAGCTCTACTTTTCTTCCCCACCTAATGCCAAGGATACTTTCAGTAATGGGTTGGATAGGTGTGACCAAGGTAAAACTTCACCCTGACAAGACAGAGGTTCTCTGTATTAGTAGAAAGTCAGACCTTGAGATTTCTCCTGTTCTAGATGAAGTTCTATTCTCCATGAAAAGACAGATCCACAGCTTGGGAATGCTGTTCAACACAGCAGACACCTTAGAAAATCAGGTGTCTGGAGTAATTCAGAATGCTTTTGCCCAGCTTCAGCAGGTACATCAACTGTTTTTAGTCCTGGATAAGTCAACTCTAGCCACAGTGATCTGTGGCTGGACTACTGCAATGTGCTTTACTTGGGGCTGCCCCTGAAGAAAGTTTGGAGACTGTGGCTAGCACAGAACACTGTAACTTGTTTGATGAGCAGATGTGAGAGGAGCTTTTCAATGGCAGCCCCATAAGTATGAAACAACCTCTAAAGTTGGTTTTGTTTAGGACTACATTTGGTTACTTTTACTGGCAGTTCTGATTTGTGATTTTAAATTCTGGTTTTGTGTTTTTAATGTATTTTATGTGTTTTACCTATGTTGTAAGCCATCTTGAGCTCTGTAAAGATGAAAGACAGCTAATAAATGTTCTAAATATGTAAACTACATATGGAAATTCCATGGCTTTATCTTGTTTTCTGGAAAACAGTCTTATTTACAGAATATGGTGCCTTGGTATTAAGCAGTTTCCCAAGGCAAAACACTCTAGGTCTTCCTGACCCTGTCAATTTCTGCTGTCAGTTCCCTGTGTTTCACAAATACTTTTACAAACTCATGTTTTCCCACTGACTAAAATCCATCTTCCTTCAAGGTGGATTGCATCTGCACCTGTACAGAAAAAGCAGTACTGTGCTGCCAGAGCAATATTACATATGGAATGGTAATTTGTCCTGTAAATGTCAAGTCCTTCAGCAATACTTTCTTGAACCAGGTTGTTTTGTTAAGCTCTCTCACCTCAGCTCACTGACTTATCTTGAGGCAGCCCAGATATTTTTTCTGCACTCTTCAAGTCAATGCTGCCACCTCCTATAACCCAATTTCCATCAAAAAGGAACTTTGTAACTAGACAGCTGATTGGGATTACTTCGTTAAAATTAAGAACTCTCTGAATACAGCATTCAGAAATGCAAAGTTATCAGGATCAAGTGCAGTTTGACATCAAGCTTGGCTAAAACAGCATCAGGATTTGTAATCCACACCATGGCTATTTTCATGAAGTATACTTAAGCAAGCATAATTCGGGGTCTATGGCATCATTAAGCAAGGTTAATTTTGGATAGCGCAGATGGTCTTGTTTATTTATTTAACACATCTTTAGCTCTCCTATCTCCTGTACAGCAGGGGTAGTCAACCTGTGGTCCTCCAGAAGTTCATGGACTACAATTCCCATGAGCCCCTGCCAGCAAATGCAACAACAACAATGCAGCCAACTAAAAATCAATGTCTTAAAATTTCAAGAGTGGATGCCTTCCCAACACATTCAGGAAGACCATGTCACAATACAGGGACCACTACCAAAAATGCTCAAGACTGACATGTAGATTTAAAAACAATGATATGAGTTTAAAAACCCAAAACAGTCTGGAGCTGCTAAAGGGATGCATATTGGAGATATAATTGTTTGAGTCTGCAGGCTTCAAAGAAAACCTCTTGGTCTTCAAAGAAAACCTCTTGAACTGAACGAAGAAACAAACAGGTATATAAGGAATCAAAAATGTGATAATGTGTGTATGTAGAGATTTACTCCAGACATCGGATGTTTATAGATTGTCTTTAACAGCAATCCCACAAAAGATACAACTGTAGATTAGCTCAAGGTTATCCTAACATGGAACAATACAGTTAGGTCAGCCAAATCTAGATTATAGGCTAACCTCCATGAGGAGTGGTATAAGGATTCATGGAGCCCATAGCACCAAGGTCAGTTTAAGGATCTGCAAGGCGCTAGCAGAATACAATTGCAGTGGGAGCAAGCCAGACTGTAGGTGGAGGGGTCTCCTACAGTGGAATGGGGGTGTCTCCCTGAGTATTCTGAAAGAAGGAAACCTGGGAAGAGAAAAGGCTACAGCCCTTTTCCATGGAGGGGAAAGCACATGTACTACATTGCTAAACCAACCCTGACCTCTATACTAGTTATTAAATGTGAGGGACTCAGCAATTATGGTAAAAGTAGCTAAGTTTTTGCTGGCAATTTTAAATGAAAATGATGGAATCTACATTTGGAACTGTTTGAAATTTTCGTTTTACGCTTTGCAATTTTATGCCAATAAAGGTACTCTGACTCTCACTCTATTAGCTACTTTTCTAGATCGGAACAAGTTGCTTCTAGATACTTAATTGAAGATATTATAGTTTGATGGTTTCAGTTTATAGACAGCATCCTACTTCAAAGTGTTGGCCAACCTAATTCAGAGGCCCAACACAGCGGTCCGCAAGCTTCCGCTTGCCGCGGACTGCTGCAGAGTAGTGGGCGGAGAGGGCGGTCCGGGGGCCCGCGCATGCGCGGCAGCACCAGCGCAAACGAGCATGTGCGGACTGCCGCGCACGCGCGTTTGCACCCGGCAGGGCTGCAAACGCGCGTGCGCGGCAGTCCGTGCATGCGCGTTTGCGCCGCCGCCACGCCAGCGGCCGCGGCTTCCCCTCCCGGCCCCTCCGGGCCACGAGCAAATCGGCCGCTAAAGCCGATTAGCTTGCGGCTCGGCAAGCTTCTCTTCCCTCCCCTCCCGAGGTGAGAAGCTTGCCGGGCCCCGAGCTAATCGGGGGGGAGGGAAGAAGGAGCCACGGCCCGGCGCCGAGGCCTTTGCGTCCCGCAGGTTGGGGACCACTGGCCTAACAGACATTAAAAAGCATGTATGGTAACACCAAAGCCTATAGAACACTTCAGGTTAAATTCTATGACATTAACTCAAAGCCTTTGGTCACCTCTATTTGAATACCAACAACCAATGACAATTCTAGAATGTTCTTCCTTACACTAACACCATGCTCCAAGGATTGCAATAAAACCTAATGATTAATTTTGCCAAAATCAGGTTAAATCTCAGAATAATTATTAAAGAGGCATTCTTTATATCAGTCTGCAAACAGATCATCCATCAGAGCAATCAACAATATCTGTGATTATAACATTCTTTTCTGCTATGGACTTTTCACAGTCTCATTAGCATCCAGTCACAGATTCAACTCCACAGATTTCCACAGATCTTCAGCCACTAGTTTCTAGAACTGGATTCCTACCCAAGGGTAGAAAGCAAGATGACAGGCATGAGAGTGGCGGCATACAAGTATAAATAAATAATAATGATGAATTTAGCATTCCAAGCTCCTACCAAGGAAATGAAGAAAGAAAAACATTAAAATTGAAACTAGACAGCCTAAATTTTATACTTAAAGAAAGGGTGTTATTTGAACAAAAACAGTACCATGTAGTCATGCAAATATAACTATTTATATTTAGCAAGTTAAATGCTATAACATCGAGCGACTCAATGATATATCATATTCATTCACATTATAACACATTGTGGACAATTTTGCCACAATTAAACAATAAAAGTATGCTTGAAACTATATTCCATGACTACAGAACACATAGAAATTACTGTTATCTCATATTATAGATTACTAGGCGGAAAGTTCATTTTATTTAAAAATAAAATGAGCGCTAGGCCCCCTCCCCGGTGAAGCCTTCATGGGGTGAAGGCTTCCCGGGGCCTGGCAGTCCCGCAGCCAGACGTGCCGCGCTCCCCGGGCCCACCCCCGTGGCGGGCGGCACTTGGCGCGGGGAGAAGCCCATGGCCAGCGAGTCGGGGACGCGCCAGGCCCGGTCTTCATGGTGCGGCGAAGGCCTCACATCCCTGCCATCACGTGGATGCCCTTCCTTGGCCACGGGCCGTGGCTCGTTGGTGGGAAAGGAGCAGGGAATGAAGTACCACAAAGCTATCCAAGGCATTTCTTGCTCCCTGCAGGCCTCCATAAGGTGAGGAGTAGCTGGGCATGGGCGAATCTGTGTCCCCTTAATGCGAGGCTTCTGGGACCTGATCTGCAATAGGCCCAGGAGGGCAGTGGCCTGGTGTCATCATCATGTGGACATAGGGATTAGCCCTGGCTCCATACTCATATCACTTTGGCCTTTTCCGCCCATGCAGAATTGACCTGAGATGATACCAGTAACTGTGCATTCTATATAAGAAAGTGCTAAACCGTTTCCATACTAGCAATATTGATTTTAAAGGGTCTTTTTAAAGGGTCAACAGTTTTGTCAATTTCCACCTAAAATTCCCCTTTCTAGGCACAGTCCTGACACGGCGGCCTTGCTCTTTTCCCATGGCCCTCCTCCCTGGCCAAGCCGGCTGCGTGGCCAATGGGAAAGGAGCAGGGCCGCCGCGTCAAAGACAACAAGAAAAAACAACAAGAAAACTTCAGTTAACCATTGAAAACAAAAAGCTTGTGTAACAACAAATATTTTGGCCTAAAACAGTAAGCCAGGTAAATATCTACTGGGCAGAAGCTCTGTAACCTGTTGTGAACTACCCTGAGTTGATAACCCTGAAAGGGACAGTAAATAAATCTAAAAATAAATAAATAAAACAAAGTCCTTTTCCTTTGTGACTGCCTAAATTATTTGCATGGTTGGGAGTATACCCCAAAAACCTAATCTGATAGGTTTAAATTGTTCATCTGGAATATAAACATCATCATCTTAGATCATTTACTATTTTAAAGGTGGTGACTTGCATCTTGAGCTGGGCCTGGAATGAAACAGATAACCAGTAAAGTTCTTTCATAATTGGATTGCTCTTTCTTGGCAGCAAGCCCAGATAGCAGTCTCACTGCAACACAGTAAAAGCTTTGTTATCCGGCACTCATAGGGAAGGTGGACTGCCAAATTACTCTGCCTGATATTTAATTCAAGGTTATTGCTCTGCCCAGCACCCTATCCAGAAGAATCCACAACAACCAAACCCCACCCAATATGTATATCATGGCAACAATTCTCATACCTGGCAGGGTTCTTCTTTACTACCACTCATCCCCCGCCAATTCTTCTTTTGCAACAGTCAACAAAACACATCAGCAACCTAGTAGCTCACTGGCAGAGCTGGTTTGTGACAGCTCAATCCTGGCTTAAAGGGAAGCAAGCACCAGAGGATGAAATCAAGTGACAGTATTGTCTGTCAGAACCTAGCAACATCCAGAGGCATCAAGCTGGCCAGCTGAAGAATGCCTGGCATGTCTGCATGGCCAAAGATGCAAGGGTCTGTTGGCTGAGGGGGAAGATCTTGCCTTCTGAGGCCAATTCCACACCAGCAGTGCCAGTCTGGGCTGCCACCTACACACTGCAGCTCTGCACGCTCTGCAGTGTGCTGTGTCAATCTCCGGCGCTGAGATGTGTCCCCTCAGGAAACACAGTAACGGCAGGAAGGTTCCGTTGCATGGATGGGGTGGCAGGGTTTTTAAAATTTCGCTGGAAGGTGGGATTCTTCCTGCAAAACAAAACAACAATACCCTGATCCACCCCGTGGCACCATGAAGTACCACAAAGCTATCCAAGGCATTTCTTGCTCCCTGCAGGCCTCCATAAGGTGAGGAGGAACTGGGCATGGGAGAATCTGTGTCCCCTTAATGCAAGGCTTCTGGGACCTGATCTGCAATAGGCCCAGGAGGGCAGTGGCCTGGTGTCATCATCATGTGGACACAGGGATTAGCCCTGGCTCTATACTCATACCACCTTGGCCTTTTCCGCCCATGCGGAATTGGCCTGAGTGATACCAGTAACTGTGCATTCTATATAAGCAAGTGCTAAACCATTTCCATACTAGCAATATTGATTTTAAAGGGTCTTTTTAAAGGGTCAACATTTTTGTCCATTTCCACGTAAAATTTCCCTTTCTAGGCACAGACCTGAATTGCCCTCTCACTGTGCAGTTAAAGAATTCCCCGTTACATCGATTCAAGGCAGAATCTAATTAGAGACATTCAGGGTTTTTTTCCCCTGTCCATCATTCTGAGTCATTTGTGCACACCCCTTCCTCATCGCCACCCTTCCTCCTCCTCCCTTCCTCCCAAAACATCTGACTTTTAAAAAGGGGGATATTGTGTTAATATATCTAAATATAAAAATAGAAGCAGTCTTGTTTGTTATGCTGCAGCAGTGTCGTAACACGATAACCTACTTTTAAAAAAATCACATCAAGTTTATTCAGGGGAAGGGGGGAGATGATTGAGGGCAAAGAATGGTGGAATTGGGTGCAAGCAGCCACCATTTTCCAAAAAATAAAAATAAACATTTTGGGAAAGGGAAAGAGATCAAAGCATGATGAGAGGCTGCCTGCTTCAGACTCAGATTTATTTTATGTATGTATTTATTTAGATATCTATACCGCCCATTTCTTTGCTGCTCTTGGTGGTTTACACAGATTCTGAAAACATATGGTGAATTTCAGCCTGGAAAACAAGGGGAAGGAAGCCCAAATGTGGAAAAGCCCAGCATCAATTTACAGCATCCAAAAGAAACCCAAAATGAAGTTACAACATGGTACACCTCAAATGCGGAAATAGTCCTGGATAACAAAGCTTCCTGTCTTCAGGGGCAGCCCCATATTGAGTGCACTGCAATAATCCAGTTGACTGTGGTTTGTCTATGGTTATTTAGTAAGTTAGTGACTGAGGTAAAATTTGGACTGGTAGCCTCCAAGATGGCAGCTAATTCTTATAGTCAATATTCTACACAAGCAATTGATTCTAATGAATCTGGTAAATAAATAATTTATTTTGCTAACATACTTAGTATATGAGTATACTAACCCATCAAACAATCTGTTAAATCTTCTACAGCACAGAGTTCTAATTTAGTTGGGCAAAGTAGTGGCACAAATCCTAGACCTCTCAGTGAAGAATCAATTCACAAATTATGTATGTATATCGTTTTTCAGCTATAGCCAGCAGAAGCTCATGCTGATAAATTTTCATGGACCGTCCAGCAAATAGCAAATAAATCAGATTACAATGTTAGCTTTCTTAAGAATACGTATTAGGTGATTTCAGTTCCATTTCACAAACATGAAATGCAGGGAAAAAAACCCTTTATCAGTGCATATAACTTGCCAAACAATTGACTACTTTATTCTGCTACTGGAGTAACATGATCTACATGACTAAATGCTGAATATATTTAGTTGTTCAATGCTATTTCTTATGGCTAAGTGCAAAGGTTAAAAACATAACTATATCAACCAACATATGATTATTGGGGAGCTTTGTTTTCAACAACATTGTCCTTCATACATAAGTAAATTAAATTATTCTGAAGAAAGTATGCCAATATTAGAGAACTTAGCTACTGAGAGCTACTAATATGCTTGAAATAAAAGTTACATTAAATGCAGTTTCTCTAGCTATCACTAGTATGCAATTTGATAAGCAAACAATAGCAAACAAAAAGACACTGAACTTTACAAAGATGTACAGTTTTTAAATAGAGCTTTGAAGATCATCACTCCTCCCCATTTATTGTTAAAACAAATAGATAATAGCTTTTTCTGACAGGGATTCTTCAAAGTTAAAATACTTATGCATTTAGGGCATTGTACTGTCATTTGTTTTTACTTTCAACAAGGAAAAAAATGACATTCTAACTCCTATGGGTGAAAATGACTTCAGTAAAATAATTCTCACCTCTATGCTCCTACTTACTCATTTTTAGTTCGGCAGAATATAGATACAGGCCTGGGGGTCATCCCCCCCCTCCTGGGGGCTTCTATTGCCACAAAATGTATGCACGAACTGTACAGTAATTAACAGCTCTTGACTGGAAAACTGCCAACATGTACAACGTGACACTCTCTCTTTGAACACTAACAAAGTGCATAAGTAATTTATGTTGGATTAAATATCCTTAACAGGGACCCTTAAGTAACCCAATCACTTTAAACAGGCTCCCCATGTATGCTCCTGTACAGTGAAAATGTCAGACAGTGATAACCCACTAATAGCACAGTTCTAACTGTATTCCAGCCATTCTCATTTTATGTCATCAATCCTCATTATATTGTGCAAGAGGGGGAGAAAAAGATACTGATATTTCCCAGTTTTGCAGCCAAGATGCAAGAAATAGAGAAAATGTAGACAGGTGGTATCTCTCCTTCCCTCCCCCAGTCCAAATTAACATTTTTTTAAAAATGTAGTTGCAATTTTCTGTTAGTACCTTTGTTTGCACTGAAAGAGAGACAACAAAGAGGAAAGGGCTACAAGGACCTTGATGGAATCCAGCCAAGAGTGAAAGAAAAGCTTGGTATTCCAGCTATTGTGTTCTCCACTAAAGCACTGTGCCAACTCATCTTCCAACCCGTTATATGAAATTTAATTTAACCTGCTATGCAATTAATTCAGATGTTCACTCTATTTTTCTCATGGCAGAATCCCTCACACAATGCCTTATTTAAATATTAATCAGTCTTCTTTCAATTAGGACTAATTTGCTTCACAGGGTTTCTCTCATCTTCTGATTGCAGGAAAATGGAGGTAACTTGCAACGTTTGAGGATAATTAACATGGTATTTTTATAATACTGATACATCAAACGGGACCTTAATGAACCCCGCTGATTCCATTTAGTAAAGCATGCCTCAAAGTTATAATCAAGAGGAAACCCACTGCCATCTGTTTAAATTGTTGCTCCTTTAGTATTTTAAACACAGAATAGTTATTTCTCTAAATTGTCTATTGTAGGGGTCTTCCAAAGTCATTTTGTCATGCAAACTAATTGTACAGCTTTTTAATTTGGATCTTTTTACAACACATTTACAAACACTGACATTCTACTTTGTAAACCCTCTTTAATTAAACACTGACAACTGTGGCTATATGTAATGTTTGCTAATGTTCGTTTTTAAACATTATGCACAGTTGCTCCAAAGACAATATGGAGAAGTTTTACCATGTTCTAATGAACATAATATTTCATGTTACAACCGCATGATGCTTGGAGGATGCAATTTTAATAACATGTATCTCCAGCCTGTATAAATCTGAAGAACAAGGCATATGTTGCTCCTTAGTTGCTATGACAAACAAGTTAACGTTTCACATGACCAGTTGCTCACTAAACATTCCATCTGCTATGATAGAGGTCAAAGTTCATTTTTCTAGTGTTTGGAATCAATCTAGTGCTTCTAGGAAACCTATAGTTAAAATCCACGTGACTGAGGTTTCAGGCCCTTCCCTAGGTTGCGAGGTGAAAACACTTCACATGAAGCAACTGTGATAAACTGCTGAGGGTGGAACGTCAGCAAACTTTTTAGACAGTTGTTTAAAAGACCATAAGTAAGGCTGGTACAATTATGACACTTAAAACTGAATTAAGGTAGTCTTGCTAGAATTTACAAGTGCTATTTTACAAGAATTCTTATTCTGCTACCCTGCTGAATGTGGGGGGCTATAGTAAAGAAAATACATCCAAAATGCTTTCGGTAAGGAATAACATAATGGAAGCAAGTGTACAAACACAAAAACAATACCCTACTCTGTTCCACCATCTACAGTGAAATCTCCTGGAGCATAATCTTTTAAATAGATAAAAGACTAACGTTGCTGCAGGGATCTCTGTTTCTCATCTTTCCACTGGAGGGATATATGGCCACAGGCAGCAGATGGCACACCTGGTAAAGGATATATTCCAACAATCTTGCTAATGTAAAATGGTCTAAAGGGGATAATTTCAGTCAATTTAAGTCAAATAGTATGTAAAGGCACAACAGATACCCTTTAGATTGGGGAACGATGGCAGGAATAGCACACATCAAGTTTATCAAGTAAACCATGGTTATGAGAATAACGTAACATGTGAATTCAGCAGTTGCAACATATATTGGTGCTTAGATTTTAGAAGCACACTGCATTTGTTTTTAATACTTTAATAGAGAGGTGCATTGGATTTATTTAAATAGGCAAAAATCATCCTTTTAAAAAAAGACAGAATTGTCCTTACTGGTAAGATCCTTCATCTGACCCATGAAGGATTATTCCAAAATAATCTTTAAAGTGACTCTTTGCCATTTATCTATGTTAAACAGGACCATATGAAAACAAACTGGAGATTCCACAATCTGATACTTTCAGGAACGTTCATGCTCTGGTATTTATCATAATAATGGGTAAAAGAAGAATTTCTAATTGTTATTGTATGTAAACAGTAGCTAGCTTAGAAGTAACTGATTCAAGTGCAACTTCTAAAACTGATATGCAAACCGAGTGTACAGAAGTTGGCACGCAAATGCTACAGATCTGAGTAACTCCAAACAAAATACACCAGCTGTTTCTATCACCTTTGTTTAGCCATGAACAGAGATGATACATAATCCTATGCAAATGTTTAAAGTTGAATATAAAGCAGTGCTATAATAGAATGCTTGAATTCTTTCCACTCTGCCTATATTCTGTTTTTATGTTATAGTTCATACATTTAGCTCTGAAACATACCCCTCAGTTTTCTAAAAATATTATTTGTGTACCCATTATACAAAAACTTGCTTATCTGTCTTGAATCCCTGTGACAAAGGAGGACTTTAAATAATGTAAATACAATAGAATATGTGCACTGAACGTGTTTACTTGGTAAATCTGCATGATACAATTTACTGCAGATGTAAAGCTTTATAAAGAATTGATGTAAGACAATGGAAGCAATCTTAAGGAGATCCACTGTTAAGTAAATTCCACTTTGTTTCAATGCAGCTTGCTCCTAGGGATGTGTTATGAGGATTGCTGTCAAATTCTTTGTGGTTAGGGATATAAGCCAAAAATAAACCCCATGCCCTAATAATGTTATATAAGCAACTCATCAATATAGTCATCACAGACACCATTCATGTGTGAAGCAAAACAATTCTACTGAAACTGTGAATAATTAACACATTTTGAAATAAGCAGCTTATGCCAGTCACTGAAATTTGGCAACTGAGAAGTATAGTTACTTATTCAACATCTACATTTTTCTCAAATAATTAAACTGTCCTGTTTCAGCCACATAAATCTTCCTATAAACAATTAATGTTGGTGTATTTTAGCCAGCAAAGATGGTTAGTGATCTATGTGATCTTCCTTACCCAGAATGCTCAAATGGGATTTTAGTCAGATGCTAAGGGAAATAATACTAATATGAATTTAAAAGCTTCATAAAGAATTCCTTTGAGATGGCAAGAAAAAATGATATCTCCTGATACAGTTTTCCATCAACTATTAAAAGCCATAACCTTTTCTTGATTGGCAACTGGTCACTTCATTGTACATATGGGAGCAGGACCAGACCTACCCATTCCTTAGGGCACTTTCAGACTCTCCTCATACACAACTCCTCATACACAACAGACTCTCCTCATAAAAACTGGAGATACAATTTTATTGGTTCCTACTTTAGGGCTCTTTTCAGACTCTCCTCATACACAACTCCTCATACACAACAGACTTTCCTCATAAAAACTGGAGATACCATTTTACTGGTTCCTACTTTACCTATCAAGTTGTGATGATGTCTCCCAAACTTTTGTTTTGCTTCTGCTGTTTTACCCTGTGGCTCTGAGTGGATCCTAGAAAACCATCTATGGACTCAAGATCTTTTGTCTGCAGTCATCTTTAGAGGGACACTCAGATACATCATGAATGTATAATTGGTGGGGCCTTGCCGGGAGTGGTGGGGTCAATGAATGAATGAATGAATGAATGAATGAATGAATGAATGAATGAATGAATGAATGACAGCATAGAACAGATTTCCATTTGAGCAAATGAAAATGTCTTCTGGCTGGTATCCCCCTAGAGTGATTGTGCTGTTAGAAAGAACTGTATTAAGTTTGTTCTACTAGTTAAGATTTTTAATTGAATGGTAGTGGTAAAAGGGTCTATAGAATAGACACTAAAATAATAAATGTAAAATGATACACATGGCCATTTCTTTATCCCGATGAACTCCACCATCTTCCTTCCTAAATACAGTGGTATACTTGAGCATTTTGGTACCTTTCTATACTAGCGAATGTTGATTCATCAAACCTAGCTGTTAAAAACATACTTCATAAAGAAGAAATAATCTAGGACAATAGAAAAATAAAATTGGAAAGTGCTATAAATAATTAAGATGAAGGATTCGAGTATAGCAGTTATTTGTTTAAAAGCATATTTGGCAAACCTCTGGAAGGAAGAGCAAACAGATAATTATCTAAATATCATTCTTCATCTTCTCTGGGTGGCTGACCTACTGATGACCCTTATGAAGTTCTAAAGCTCTTTTATTATTGCTGAAATACATTCTTTTTGCTTAAAATTCTTTTTATTATTGTTCATTTCTGTTGTGTTGCTTTATAATTTAATTTCTCACAAAAGATTTATATAGTTATGCAGTAATTCCTTTTGAAATATACAAGATGCAAAATATGTGCATGTTTTAGGTTGTAACAAGAAAAGCTGCAAAGCAAGAGAACCTCAAGATTTCTGCTTATGAGCCAAATCAGAAAGAGGAGGCAATTGAACAGACTAGTCCTGAAGACCCATTAAAAATAAGTACTGTGCAGAATCCACAGAGAACTGTGTATACACATTTACATTGGTAGTAGTACCCGATACTTTGCATTTATATAGCACTTTCAGTATTCAAAGTACATTAAATGCATTATTAGCCATTATCCTTATAACAACCTGTTATTGTCATATCGGAAATGGGAAGGGGGATGAAACTCAGAGATATGATGGCATGCCTAGAACCACTTTGTGAGTTCCTGAAAGACATGATATTTGATCCTGAAACTCCCAGATCACAGTTTACTCTCTTTACATTTTTAGTAGCCCGTGTAAGTAGCTAAGACTGCAACTTAGATATAGGAACACAACTTCAGTACAAGGAATAATGCTCATTTTAGAATCCCTGGGTTAAGATTCCACTGCTACTGCCAGATTACTAGGATAGCCCTGGACAGAATCTCCCTCAGATTCAGATTCTTAAGACAAGGCAAGAGACATTCAGAGATGTTTTGTTATTGCCTGACTTTGCATCACAACCCTGCTTTCCCTTGGTAGTTTCCCATCCATATATTGATCATCTGTGTTTAGCTTCCAAGAATTGATGAGATTGGGCTAGCCTGGCCTATCCAAATCAGAACAAACTTATATTATCTAGATCTATTAAAGATATGATATAAATGAAACATTATTGATATCATTTTGATGTTTCTTTAATATGACTACATTGCTATCACTATCCATCCAGTAATAATAAAATGACTATGATACATTTATTCCAGGCCACACAATGAATTTACTGAGCAACAAATATGCATCTACAAAACTCAGTAGCATATCAGCTATCTATACTACTTTATTATGGGAGGATTCTAGTTACATTAAACTTGTATATACTCTGATAATTCTTCTTCTTCCAAAATACTGAGTTTCCTTTAATAGTAGCACTATTATGTCCAATCATATTGAGGATAAGCTAGGATGAAAAAGTATTATGAAGCATTTTTCATCTCTTGTTATTGGGATTCTCCCCAGTGATACTTCTCCAAAAACAAATTACTTATTTATGAATAAGCAGACAAAATAACATCAAATATGATTGTGTAGTTTATCAAACAGAAGAAAAAAACACTCCACTATCTGGAAGGTAATCAACAGCTGGAATGGATCATAGTTTTGTCAGCCAAATAGGCCAATGGTGTTCAGGATCATCTTGGATAAGCCTTGTTAGCCATCAATTTAAAGAGTGAGAAAATTAAATTTCTTCTTATGTTTCCTCCTAAACCATCTTGACACTCTGGCTCTGACATAAGCTAAGAATAGCCTCCTCTGGTATCTGTTGAATCCCTAAACTATCTTCCTGTAACTGCTAGGAATTCAAGAATCAAATGTAGTTTGGTAGGCAGTTCATTGTGACTGTTTCTTCAGCGGATGCTTTGCACCAGGCTGCAGGCTAGAATTTGATCCAGGGAAGATTATTATTATTAAATTATTATTAAATGTATAGTTCACCATCCTCCTGCTCCTGCACAGTGGAGCGTTTGATGCACTGCACTTCATTTGCCCCAGATTTGTGCTCCCACACGGGAGCTGAAGCAGCAAAGTTTCCAGTGCAGAAATGGTCTGTGAGGGCTTCAGTTTCTGTTATTAAAATGGTTCTCTGCAAACTACACTCGCAATTTCCACTGATTTCCTCCTCCTCCTTACAATCCCACCTGAAGTAATTCCTCAGGGTCCTGTATCTCCTAAGAGCAGCCTTGCACGGAGACCAGTGAGCAGTAATTGGAAGGAGATGGACAGGGCATTTCTATTCTGCCACTGAAAAGTTTAGTCTGGATCTAACCCTTTGACCTCAGTGTCATAAAAGTAGACTGCTAAGGCAGATCTGAAAGCTGACATCAACTGTAAAAACTGTGTATAGCATTGCAAGAAACTGCATTGTGCAAAGGCTTGATGAACCTGGAGGTCCCTTCCAACTCTATGATTATATGATTCTATGTGTCTAAGGTTCTATGAAGTTTGATTTCAGTTCCTACCACATTTATTTTTCATTTTTCCTATCCAGACAGATGTCTGTGCCTGGACACTCTGTATCCTGTACCAGTCTACAGTGACAAGTGGGAAACCATGACACTCAGGGGGATCACCTTTTTTTGTTTCACCTCACAGGGACTTTTTCAAGCCACACTGAGCTGCTCCCTGCCTGACAAATGTAGCAGTGGCTTTGGCTCCCCTTTACTCACTCATCCAACAAGTGCCTGAGAGGACCTGTATAATTTGAAGTGGGGAACCCCATCCTTATTCCCCTCCCCGAAGCAAGGCTGACCATTCTACTTGACCATAGCACTGTTGCCACCATCTGCCTGCTTGAAGCAGCCTGAGGTTTTCAGCAGATCTGGTTTCTCCATTCCCTACCTACCTGCCTAGTTTAAACTGTGTGAGGGTACAACTCCTGGTCTTCCTTCTCTGCCCTCATTGCTACCTCAGCATTCAATAGTACAAGGAGGCAGACCCACTCCCCCAATCTACCTCCTCTGCCTGCAGCAGACTCATGGGCGCAGTGCTGGCTCTTTTTTCCAGCCTGCCAGGAAAAGCAGTGTATGTGGCCTCAGTGAGCTCCTTCCCATTCTACGTAAGTGTACATTGTCTGGATAAATACACTTGTAACTATAAAAATATTGTTATTTTTGTATTTTGTCTTCAGTACCATTCTTAATTGAAATTTTAAAGGAAATCCTATTAAAATTGTAGAGTATAGTTCCCCAAATCCATTGGCTTTGTTGAAATAGTGAAATGGTTAAATGATTACTGGGCTTTTAACAACTGTTACTCTAACTGTGCCATGAGATTATGTACTCACATGGAGAATCAATGGTAATTAAGTAGCTAATCAATGAAACTACCTTGTTAAACTGTAAAAGCCTAAAATACTAATCTAGTTCCTGAAATGAAACTGAGTAAGAATGGAGGAAGGGAAAATTAAGCACATTTACTAAAATATATTACCCTTCTTTCTGATTACTGATATTAAAAGCATTTTACAGTTGAAATGCATACATACCAGATAAACTTAAGTTTCTGAGAAACAACAAGCATTTTAGGATGTGTTATTTGGGAAGAAAAAATCTCTTTATCAAAGCAAGATAACCATAACAAAACTAGTTTTAGAGCCAGGCAATTCTGGAACTGCAAGTAATTGCACAAAAGAACTCACTTGGGTATCAGGTTTTGTAATCTACAAATTGCCTGATAATATGAATTTCTATAATGTTTCAATAGTAGTTTGACATTCCTTTGTATCTCAGATCTAAGATCCCATACTCGGGAGAGCAGAAACATCCCTTCCTAATTTTTCTAGAGATGCCTTTTGCCTGTTATCATCTAATTTCTCAAAATACCTTCTATGGGCTGTGTCCATACTTCCTTGGAACTATTCCAAGAAATAAACATTAGGAGAAAAAATGTTCAGAAACAGCATTTGTGTTTTGAGTGGCCAAACAGAATTGGCAAAAATCATGTAATCTTCCATACATTAAAATGCCTTTCCATTGCAAACTGTATCGTTAGATGCTTTACTACCCAAGAGTACTAATTAGGAATGTGTATTTAGGAATATGTATTAGATTTTATCCAAGCTTAAAAAATACTTGGAAAATACATTACCTGTATTTTTAAAGCCAAATACAGATCAAAGTATCCGACCTGCTGCCTGTATAGCTGACCCTGATTAAAGCTGAATCTTTTCAGCTTTTGGAGGGGTATATCAGCTTTACCAAATAGTTACTGATCAAGACGTTTAAAGGGCTACAAAGTTAACTTTTAATTCTCCTCCAGGGCTCGCTGCTGCTTTTTGCTCTGGTTTCCATGGCAAGAGAAGGGAGGGGTAAGAGATGCAGCCCAGTGGCAAATGCAACTTAAGGGAAGCTTTAGTGCTTTAAAACTGATCATTGCAAGGTTGTTGGCTTCACATGTGAAGTCCAACTAAGTAACTACCTTACTTTTCCCACCCATTTCCAAGGGAATTGTAGAGACTCTCTACCAGGAGGCTCAAAGCAGCTACAATCACATTCCCTTTCCTCTCCTCACACCAGACACCCTGTGAGGTGGGTGAGGCTGAGAGAGCCCTGATATTACTGCTTGGTCAGAACAGCTTTATCAGTGCTGTGGCTAACCCAAGGTCACTCAGCTGGCTGCATGTGGAGGAGGAACTGGGAATCAAACCTGGCACGCCAGATTAGAAGTTGGCGCTCCTAAGCCCTACACCAAGTGATAAGACAGTTTGATTATCTGGTCATTCTCTGAGAAATTTCAATCACCTTGAGCCAAGTGGGCCATTAATATCTTAATAAAATATACTAATAATTTATTTCTTATGCACTATCAATGTACTATGGCGCATAACACACACATATGGACAACAGAAATGTAAGCATGAGAAGAAACACTACACTTGTTATGGAGAGGAAGGATGTGAACATCTTACAATTTAAATATGATCCAGTATCCAAAATGTAGTCAAGAGGAAAACAGGTGGCATAATGTGTCTTTATACAGACTCTTGCAATCAATTATATTTAGACATGACAAAGGAGAACTGGATTTGTGTACCCCACCTTTTACTACCCAAAGGAGTGTCAAAGTGGGTTACAATAACCTACCCTTCCTCTCCCCACAACAGACACCCTGTGAGATATGTTATGCTGAGAGGGCTCTTAGAACTGTGACTAGCTCAAGGTTACCCGGCTTGGGTATGTAGAGGTGTGGGTATCAAACCTGATTCTCCAGATTAGAGGCTGCTGCTGTTATTACAAAGCCAGTTTGGTGTAGTAGAGCCAGTCTGGTGTAGTGGTTGAGTATAATGAGATGCATTTGGACATCCAGCAATCGTTTGTTCCATAAGGAAACTTGCACGCTTCATTTGTTATGCTCCACTTTTATGTATAATCATGTTTCTTTCTCAAATGCTTCTCATCACTGGTTTCCCTACAGCTCCCCAAAGTGCCTATCCTAAGTACTGTATAACAGATTGGCCATGTTGGGAACAAAGCCAACAACACTTATCGGCACTACACTTCCATAGTAAAATTTAGATATTTCTGTATAAATATGCACATTTTAAGACACTAATGCCAGAGACAGAAGAAGTTGAGTTCAACTTGTATTGAGCTTAAGAATATGATTTTAGTCCACAATACTAGACCTCACAATTCTTAGTAAAATCAGATGCTACTGATATGTATACTTGATGTACATTAAGACACAGCTAAGGATTTTGAAGGCACATTATTAAGCAGAGGTGGTTTGCTATTGCCTTCTGCAAAGTCATCCTTGATGGTCTCCCCATTCAAGCACTGACCCTACTTACTTTCTGACATCTAATGAGATCAGGCAATACCATAATATTCTACATCCTAAATACTTACCCTTTTTTCCACCATATAATATACAATCTTTCAACTCATTTATAATTATGCTAATTTAATAATGGCTGTCCTGTAAAATCAGTGTTTACAATTCCCTCTTTTATTTGGTTAGCTTATACATTGATTTTGTTTATACATTCTTAAGTAAAGCTCCACAGTACTCCACAGTGAATGTCCCAGTAAGACTGTCTATAGAAATGCTGGCCCCACTCTCACTAGGAAAAACCTAAATTGCAAACCGTTTCCAGTGATTTTCTAAAGACCAAAGTCAGATCTTGTTATTTGGTCATGAAGCCTCTATAGCTCAGTGTTTACATTTTGATATAATTTCTTTTTAAGTGGTAAATATATCAAACTGCTTATATCAGGGTTACTGAAGTGAATAACCAGTTTGCTTTCATTTGTTTACTTAAAACATTTATTAGCTGACTTTCTATTTCTGTTGGATTGACTGAGAAAGTAATCTGAGAAATGTCATGCAGGGCTTTACCAGTAACTGGAAAAGAGATAACAAAAGGTATGGAAAGTGTTGCAATAAGTCAAATCACAAACTCCAAAAACATACAGCAAAAGAAGAAAAGTGAAGGAATTACTTTAATATTTTGAGCTAATATACCGGTGACCCAATTCAAGAAGACCCAATTCAAGAAGACCCAATTGTCAGTAAATGAGGACCACCTTTTTTGGGGAAGTATATTTTCAGTTGAAAACTTCATCATGCTGTTCATATATAAAACTGGATACACAATTTAAGATTGATAAAGAAGCAACAGTCACTGTCATTCCAAGTAAAAACTACTGTACACCTTGGAACAGTGACCTAAACAATAGCAAGAAATACAAAGCAAATAAGTTATTATGCAGAGTAGGTAACGGTATAGTGGATGTCTGTGGCTAGTTCCACAGCAAACTGAAAACCACCCCCAAAAAGTTCAATAAACAATATATATGTAATAAGCCAGCTAACAGCACCCTTGCTTCAGTCACCAGTCCTCTAAAACTCCATGTAATAGAGTTGGAATACTCTATACTCTATGTAATAGAGTTGAAATGTAATTGGAATACATCAAGAACAGCACCACAGAACGAACTGAGAGCCAGCTTGGTGTAGTGGCTAGAAGCAGTGACTTCTTATTTGGTGAGCCAGGTGAGCCACATGCAGCCAGCTGGGTGAACTTGGGCTCGCCACAGCACTGATAAAGCTGTTCTGACTAAGCAGTAAAATCAGGGCTCTCTCAGGCCCATTATGCACGGCCGCCGAAACGGCGATTTTGGGTCACATGGAAAACGCGGAGGGGGAAGACGCGACGCATACCGGTTATGTACGGGGCGGAGCGCGACAGCGGCAAAACCCAGAGTAACCGATTATGCACGCGGCGATCCGAGTGCCGCTTCTGGTTGCGCCCCGGTCACCCGGAAGCTGCGCTTTCTTCCACGTTTCACTGACGCGGGTTTTTCGGCGGCATGCACCAAAGCTGCAGCCAGTTGCAGCCGGCTCCGTGCGTTATCGGTGATTTTAGTCGCCGCCATTCCACCCCGAATGTGCGCTAAAACCCCCGTGCATAATGGGTCTCAGCCTCACCTACCTCACAGAGTGTCTGTTGTAGGGAGATAAAAGGGTAGGCCATTGTAAACCACTCTGAGACTTCTGGTAAAGAAAAGTGGTATATAAGAACCCACTCCTTCACATTCAAATTATATATCCCCAGTATCCACTGGTTTCAAACACTGAAACTGGACTAAAAAATATAATCAGTATCAGCAAGTTCTCTTGCTCACAGTGCCATACAACATATTCAGAGTTCTTTGTTACAGAGGAACTACAAAGAATAGAAGATATGACAGAAGTTTTCTTTTTCAAATGTATGTTACTGCAGCATTCTTTTAAGAATTTAACAAAAAAGGTAGACCACTGATGACATTCACAACTGTATTTGTAAGGACAGGCTTCCCTTTGGTGTTCAATCTGCTTCTGAACAATTCCAAAACAGAATTTTTCAGATTGTACCGGGGCTATCAGGCTGCTGTGTCATGCAGATGATGTTCTAGCATGGAGCAAGAAAGGAAATGAACATGATGAGCAACTCTATGCAATTCTGAAATGTACCGGTAAGTGTCTCTTACCCTGAGTGAAAAAAGCAAGTTTGAGAAGGAACAAGCAACATTTCTAGGACACATCATTAACAAACAAGGAACTAAGCTTGCTTCAGGCACTGGTAACTTTGCCAGTGCCTGATGATATTTTAGCTTTAAGATTTTTGGGTTTGACAGACTGATACCAAATCTGATATAACTGACAAAACCCTTATCTTCTTAACAAGTATAATGTATTAATATGTGACACCTTAGAGAGCTTTTCAAGTCAACAGAGAGATTCTGACATTTTCAAGCACAATATTCTGTAGCTTTACTAATGACTTTAGTGCCTCAATTTGTGGACTAGGGCAGGGGTAGTCAACCTTTGGTCCTCCAGATGTTCATGGACTACAATTCCCATGAGCACCTGCCAGCAAATGCCCCTACATGGACTGAATATATTGTGCACAGGGCACTCCACCTTCAGTCGCAGTGATAAAGGCGGACTATTAAACAAAACCCTTCTTTAAAAATCACACATTCAGTGTAAGACTTTGGTGAAAAGTTTCTATTTTGAAAAACTATAGATATTAAGTCTGCTTATTAAAAAACAAAGATGTGGAGAAATTGTAAAGGTAAAGGTAAAGGTATCCCCTGTGCAAGCACCGAGTCATGTCTGACCCTTGGGGTGACGCCCTCTAGCGTTTTCATGGCAGACTCAATACGGGGTGGTTTGCCAGTGCCTTCCCCAGTCATGACCATTTACCCCCCAGCAGCAAGCTGGGTACTCATTTTACCGACCTCGGAAGGATGGAAGGCTGAGTCAACCTTGAGCCGGCTGCTGGGATCGAACTCCCAACCTCATGAGCAAAGCTTTCAGGCGGCTGCCTTACCACTCTGCGCCACAAGAGGCTCTTGGAGAAATTGTAGAAGCCTTCATAACATGTTACAGTGAATACTCATATCTGTAAGAAAAAATAACATGGTCATTTTAAAAGTGAAATGAGGGATGAGTACCTGCATAAATGTGAAGTCCATATCACAGTTTAAGATGTATGTGTTTGGATATGAGAATTAATCAGCACATGTATAAATAAAAATGAAATGTAAATTTTACATAGATCATGAATGGAACATGAACAGGACTTCTAGAGTCCTGGTCCTTTACATTCCAAAGGGTTGGGGATCCCTGATGACACCCGGTTTAAGATTAATGTGTCACAACATGCCTAAATTTAGACGTATACCTTGGTTTTTATACTCCAATTTTCACTACCTAAAGATTAATGGCTTACAATGCCTTCCCTTCCTCTTCTCACAACAGAATCCCTGTAATGTAGGTAGGGCTGAGAGAGCCCTGACAGGACTGTTTTGTGAGAACAGTACCATAAGGACTGTGACTGACTGAAGGTCACCTAGGTGGCTGCATGTGGAAGAACGGAGAATAAAACATAGCTCACCAGATTAGAAGCCACCGCTCTTAACCATTACACCAAGCTGGCTCTTACAGCAAGGTACAGCAAAAGAACTGGGTTTCTGTTAGTATGCTGCCCTGAGCTGCCCCTTTACAACTATGGGCCATTCTAAAATTATTAGACAATGAAACCATTTCAGACATAAGGGCAATGACTATTTACATAGCTTGCCACTAAAACAATAATCTGTCTTAGTATGGGATTTATGAGTTTAATATTTGAACCTACTGTTGTGTTATACTTTTTAGACGAACGTTGTTGTTCGTTTATGGTTTGTATTTTTATATGTTCTTTGAAAGAACATATATTTAGCTGAATTCCTTTTAATAAAGACTATAAAAAAGATAAGCATGATGTTTAAGAGCTATACAATTATTTTATGTTATTATGCTATTTTTCAATTTTGTAACACAACATTTATTTGTACTATAAAAGCAAAGCAGTACTAGCAGTTCAATTCATGGAATTATAAATACTTCCCAGGAATCCAGCAATATTTTTAGATTATTATATCCTGCATACTTATTAGCACATACTTTTTACAAATTTAGTTTTAAACAACATTTTCATTTCATTCTTTATTATAAAATAATTCAACATAAAATATATTGTATTGGGTAAATAATAATGTATGGAAAGATACAACATGCCTATGACAAGTTTAATTAAATTTAATTAAATGCTTAAAGCATATTTCTATTATGAGTCAGATATAATGTCCTTTTTTGTGTTTGGTCCACTTTTAAATTAAGGACATGTTACATAACAGATTTTCATGTATGTCCATTTTTCATGGAAAACTTCAGAGTATGACACATACAACACCATTTTGTTAAAGACCAACCATTAGGTATGTCAGGTTCCAGTTGGGACCTGGGGATCCCCTAGAATTACAGCTCATCTCCAATCTAAAGAGATCAATTCCCCTGGTGAAATGGCTGCTTTGGAGGGTCAACTCCATAGCATTATACTTCATTGCACTCCCTCCCTGCCCCGAATCCTGCCCACTCCAGAAGTCTCCAGGTATTTCCCAGCACAGAGCTGGCAACCCTACCAACCATGTGTACACACTCCAGTTTATTTATTTATTTGTTTATTTGTTTGTTTGTTTGTTTGTTTGTTGGATTTATTTCCCACCACTCCTGGCAAGCTGGCTCATGGCAGGTTACAGAAAAAAATAAAACCCCCACCATAAGCTAAAACTCCAATTAAAAAAAATCCAATAAAAATTGGATAGTGCTAACTTGATTTTCAAGAGCCTCTTGTGGCGCAGAGTGGTAAGGCAGCTGTCTGTAAGCTTTGCCCATGAGGCTGGGAGTTCAATCCCAGCAGCCGGCTCAAGGTTGACTCAGCCTTCCATCCTTCAGAGGTCGGTAAAATGAGTACCCAGCTTGCTGGGGGGTAAACGGTAATGACTGGGGAAGGCACTGGCAAACCACCCCGTATTGAGTCTGCCATGAAAACGCTGGAGGGCGTCACCCCAAGGGTCAGACATGACTCGGTGCTTGCACAGGGGATACCTTTACCTTTACCTTTAACTTGATTTTCAAAATTTGCATTCTATCTGGGCATCACTTTTGAAGAACCAGTATCTGAGGTATGAGTTATTAACTGATTTAGGAGATCATCAGGGATGGAGTAACATTCAAGAAGGCTATTAATAAGGCTATACCAAGCTGGATGACATTATATTAAAGAACTGGTGACTAAATCTGTTTGAGTTGGCTAACCTGAGGTTTTTCCACAATTTTAGAATTGCAAAGTGTACCATTCTTATTGTACTTGTTAATGTCAATTTTTAAGAGAAGGTAGACCCATTTCTGCCCTCATCAGAACAGCAGACGTTCCCCTAGGTAAGGCTAGGATTTTCCTTAAGAATGTATTTTGAACAGTTTCTAGCCTAGGTATGATGTTTTTCTTCCATCCCTAGACCCAGCTCCTTCTCCGGCTGCGAAGCCCTCTCCCCCGCAGTCTGGGGCAATCTGGGGCAATCTGGGGCTCAGGCGCTTCCCGATTGCCCCCCCCCATTGTCAGTCCTAGGCCAAGGGCCAATGGGTTCCTTTCCTCATCCCAGACTGGGTCCACCCCAACCCCACTTACTGCTTTATTTATACTGCTTCTGGAGCGGTGTAAAGATATATGCACATACATAAAATACTATATACATACACACACACACATATATAAAAGCATTATACTACCTATAAAAATGTCTAATATATTGTTTTGTTCCCTAAATAACAAATATAGCACAATTTAGTATTGTACAAACTATTTTACTATTTGTGATAAAGACATTCTGATGAAAATACAAGGTTTTGAAGTGTTGCCTAAACATTAAACATTATCTGCTTTAAAATATTATACTTTGAGTATAAACCAGGAGAACGTGATTGACATTAATAGGTGTCTTTTGTTCAGATGCCTTCATTATGTACCTTTTTTGACAGTAATAGCATTTTATTATATTCTACAGCACCTTAACATATTCTTACAGGCATTTAAAAATGCTGTCAAACAAAAGGAAAATTAACTGTCTTCATTCAGGGAAAATTCAAAACTTGTCAGTTAGTGCAGGATTTTTTTTTTTACAATTCTTTGTGTATATAAAAAGTTGAAAGGAACTATTCTGATGTTAATTTGCATCAACCTTACAAATATATGATTCCAGGGCTCTAAAAGGAGGCCCACTTAAAAGAGTTTTAAAGCTCAACGACAACAACAACAAAAAGAGCCCTGGGGCACTACAACTCGCATTTAACCGACTTCCTTGAAAAATAAACTGCTTTGGTTAAGAATAAACTTCTACTAGGTCAGGTTGAAACCAAACATGCCAACATATTAGTGAGGAAATTAAAAAGCAAATAGTAACTCTTTCATACTCATAATAACACTGCATTTTGGTTTATGTGGGGTACCATGTTTTTATTGTTTTATTGTACAGGATGGCCCAACTCTTCCCTTCTGGATGTCCCAGGCCTGACACAGGCCTTGTTGATGCTCAGGACGGGGGGGGGGGGGGGGAAGGGAACACAGATTTTAGGTCACCAATGTTTTTTGTGGTTGTAGAGGGCTTAGAGTCATGAGAATAATGAGTTTTATGTGGGGTTTTATTGGGTTTTTATATTGTGAACCACTGAGAGTCTTCAGAAAGTGGCAAGATATAAGTCTAATAATAAATAAATAAATAAATAAATAAATAAATAAATAAAATTTGATATTCTAACTTGGTATTTTTAACTCAATGTATTTCAGAATACGGCCTGGAATTCTGAAACTGGATGCAAAGTATATATTCAAACCAAAAAAGTAAAAATGTTACTGCATGGGAAACACAAATATTAAAAGAATAAATGTAGTTGATACAGAATTTAAAATTTTATTATTTGTTTATCATATTTTGTAATAAAAGAATATTGTTCAGTCTCCATTAACCTTATGGCTATCTGTTCGATTACCATGATACGTTTATGATCTGTGAATATTATTGTTTGAATCTCTGCTTTATCTAGACTCATTGTTAGATTTTTTTTGATACCAGCAAATGCCTATTTTGTTTGATGACTATCAGCATTTCCAAATACTGGAATACATTTCTGGTGATTTTCCACATTTGTGATATCTAGATCTATCCTTCTTTGGATCTAAATCTCCCTTCATGTCTCCAAGATTAAGCATCTTGAAGTGTTAGCATAGTTTGAAAAAAAAACAAACTTTGGCATAGTTCAGTGCATATATTGTCGCTAATATACACACCTTGCCTTCTAGGTGTTTCATGTTTTAAATTAGTTATCTTCCTTCTGGATATCTTAATTCTTCTATTACTTCAAATTGTGAATTATTTACATAAATAGCTACTCTGCAAGATATACTTTGCCTAATTTTTATGTATGTTCATGTTTCTGCTGGTTTCTTATTCCTGTAGGCATACAATATCTGCATTTTGGTTTTTAAAAATCCTATGTTTCATAAGAGCATTCATTCCCTTAATATTTAGTAATACTATTTTTTAAATTTATTAATTTTGTCCCGATGCCACAGGTATTTGTTCTCCTGAGCTCTCAGGTGAATTTTGATTTATGTTGTTTGAAGATTTTTCTTTATTTCCTCTATGTGGATCTTCCACTTTCAGTTCTTCAGCCAATAACTTGGTTCTTATGTTTTGATTACTTTCCTTCCTTTTGGCAAGTATACTTCCATTGCAAATGGAATTTTCCAGTGATATTTTATGTTGTTCTCTTGTAGAATCTGTCCCCAAAAGTAAAAATCTTTCCCTTTCCTTAACACACTTTTGGGTAGATCCTGAAAGATCTGTACTTTGTTTTCTACTGCTAGGGATTCTCTTTGCTGCTTTAATATTGCCGCTCATGTTTACATGGGAGTGAAGTGAACCAGTATATCTTGATAAAGCTTGAATGCAGATCTTGAATTCATTTTGTTGTATTTGTTGAATTCATTTTGTTGGCAGCAGAGAGAAACAAAGACCAGAGATAGAACACTCTGGCAGAGACCCCATTGTGGAAGCCCAGTGGATTGCAGAAGAAGCCTACTCATTCCGATCTAGGGTTAAGTTAATTGTCATGTTGCAAGATCAGTTTCAAGTCCTTGCATACCATGAATTTACCATTTGTCAATACTGCACTATGGCAATATATTCCAATTGCAGCATTTTACATATTTGATATTTTATCACCTGATTTTAATACTCAAAGTGGCTTTGACAAAATAAATTTAAAACTATAGTAGCTTAAAATACAACTAAAGCAACACCAGAAGCAGGACAGAGCAGCCTTCCTCAACCTTTTTACCATTAAGAAACCCCTGAAATATTTTTTAGGTTTCAAGAAACCCAAGAAGTGAAGCCAACAGTCCACACCTCCTTGCCATACCCCTGGAAGACACAAATCACCAGAAGTGACATCACCCAGCACTCCCATCAGATGTGACAACATGCTCTATCACCCCCCCCCATAAACACACACCAGAAATGGCCCAGTGTCCTACTCCACTGGGTTGGGCACAGGGCTGGGGCAGGATCTGCTTATTCTCTTCCAGCTTGCCAATACTGTTAAGTTAAAATGAGAGTACTTACATCTCTGGACTCCAGGCACTAACACTTGTCACAGTCCTCAGCAGGAAGGATTTCTTAATGGCCCCTCCCATTTCCACTCTAGGTACATCATTGACCATTGTGGGGTTAATATAGTCTTATACGGTAATATTACATCATTTTAAATATAAAATTGAAGAATATATATATAATTAATTAACTCCCATCCAATCCACAAAATCCCTGGGTTTCACTAAAACCCTGTTGAGAAAGCCAAGGATACAGTAATATAGAAAGGATCTTAAATTACAGCCATCAGGTCACATCTGATTACGGCAGTTCAGAGGCCAACATATCACAGCTACTACCAAACATGAAGTGCCAGCTGGTAATGATAATCCTTAAACTACTTATAAAAAGGAGGCATGTGCAATTCATTTTGGATAGTCCCCAAAGTACCCTAATCAATGTTGATTCAAAAAAAAAATTTTTTTTTACAAATCTGGTCCAAATCACAGTTCCCATTAAGTTAAAAATCCCCGAACCCCTTGGCTGAATCACTAAACCACAATTCAGGCGTGATTTGGCTATGGTTGGGCAATTTGGTTGGGCAATTTAAGGTTTAAAGGGACAAAAAATTATCTTTTCTGTCTATTCCATGGTCTAGGAGGGGACGGGGATTTGAGGTAGAGGCACCAAATTTGCAATGTATCTGTGAGAGCCTCCACAAGTTTCAAAAAGACTGGACCAGAAGTTCAAATTCTACGGGCATCCAAAAGGGGTTTTCCCATCCAATTGCCATAGTTTCCAATAGCAAGGGAGGGAAGACAGCTATACTGCAAATTTGGTGCCTTTATCTCAAACCCACCCATCCCAAACCATGGTTTCGATGGAAAAGGTAAATTTCCCATTGACTTTAATGATGCCATAGCTTATTATGGCACCGAATCAATTTGGATTTGGCCAAATCCAAGCCAGGGAAAGGTGCTTCGGATGCTTCAAATTTGAGCTCAAATGATTCAGCCCAAATCTGAAATGGTTTGAAATTTTTATTTTTGCACATGACTGATAAAAACCAGCAAATGGTCTCACTGCCCTAATGCATTTGGGTTTCTATTCTGTATTACCTATTTTTGCAACTCCTGGTATCACCAGCTATTTGTCTCAAAAATAGCGTAGCTTCATATTTTGGCTAGTCGACTGTAGTCCTAAAACAGCCAAGTGATAGAGGCTTGACTTCAACACACATTATAATTACCCCATAATGATGTAGTCATAATTTTCTTTCAAATGGGTCTTATCAGCTTGGATATTACCTTTTTGTTTTTAAAGGGGCATTGAATGAATAAAGTCTAACTGAACCTGAAAATGAGAATAAGGACTTAGCTAAGAAACAGTAGCTGCATGTCAGTTGACCCAAGACCTTCTCAATAATTAGAAAATAATGCAGTTAACTGGTAATGGTAATTATCAGAACACTAATTTCCCATTTGGGTTAATGAACAAAAGCTTGCTAATTTGTTTACTTCTATCCATTATTATTTCACCCTGCCTTTTAATATATTTGTAGCAATACTTGTTCTTTTGTCATTGTTCTGTTCATTTACCTTTGGTTTTATTACTTCCTTTTTCTGTTTTGTTCAAATATTTGGTGCACAATTTGTTCAACCAAAATATGTAAAGCCTAAAAAGATAAAGTTATCCCCAGTGCAAGCACCGAGTCATGTCTGACCCTTGGGGTGATGCCCTCTAGCATTTTCTTGGCAGACTCATACAGGGTGGTTTGCCATTCCCTTCCCCAGTCATTACCATTTTACCTCCCAGCAAGCTGGGTACTCATTTTACCAACCTGGGAAGGATGGAAGGCTGAGTCAACCTTGAGCCGGCTGCTGGGATCAAACTTCCAGCCTCATGTTCAGAGCTTCTGCCTGCGCCACAAGAGACTCTTATATTTAAAGCCTAAATGTAGTAAAAATTACACCAAGAGACTAAGGATGGGTTTAGTGATTCTGGGGCCCTTGAAAAAGTCCATGATGCCCCACTACCAGGGCCAAGCAAAGGGTGGCTGTCATCCTGTGCAAGGAGGCAGTAGCCACAGCTACTATCTGAAGCCAGCTGCCTGAGTCCCAGATTGGGCAGGTGCATGTGATGATAGGAGCTTGCTCTTCTTCTTTCCCCCCTTCTTTGAGGGGTGGGACTGTGGGCAGTTGGGGAACCACATATGTGGGGACCAGGACAGCTGCTCCAGTTGCCCGTTGGCTAAGACCAGCTCTGCAAGAAACAATGGAACAAAGCAATTACTCATCTGGTGATGCCTATGCTATTGTATAAAAACCCTGAAATTCCTTAAAATTTCCAGTGTACCACCCAAGTAGCTCTATTCCCTTTGGGAATATCATGGTTAAGAATACGTTTCATTGAAAAAACAAAATGGAAAAAATCCAACCTGAAAAACAAGCCAGGAACCTGAGAAAACAAATAAGCAAAAATAATATAATTATTTATAGCCTAGTACACATGATTAGAAATAAAAACTACATACAAAGATATCACAGATTCTTGGATTTGCTTTAAATACTTTTATTCACACATTTTGCACCGATCCTGTTTTTCTTTCTTACTAAGCCCTGGCAGGAACATACAATATCTTATTAAAGTCCAGCAGGTAATGCGTGAGTCATTAAAAGTGAAGCTCCAAACAATGTATACAATTCAATTCTCATAGAAAATAGAGTTCACAGTCATAAATTACAGTGGTTAAGAACCACCAATCTGTTCTAGGCTGAAGTTAAATTCACAATATGTGTTCTCATGTGTAAGCCATGATCTTGACTTTTGGTTTGCACACAAGAATCCTAATTATGCAGACTGGACAATAAAAACTGCATTTTATTTAAATGTGTTTTTTGCTCAACCTTTAGGTTCCTGGCAAGAATAAGTTTCGTCATCATCTACAGTTTTACCTTATGAGCCATGTAAGATCTCTGTCTATCCTAGAATAATACCAGAATAATACCAGTAGGGCTCCTACATATGACTTCCCAAGATTTTGCAATATCTTACAGAAAATAGCCATCAGCAATCTAAGGTGGGCCGAAAGGGCTGGAATGATAAAAACATCTGTAAGCCGCTCTGCGGTTATTAAATAAAAGAGTAAGGGCAAGTTGGGATGAGTTAGGGCGGGCTCTGTCCGGGATAAAAACTTGGAGGGGCGAATCAGGAGCCGTGAAGCAGCTCCTGATTCGCCCCTCCGAGTATCAATCCTGGACCAAGGAGCGGCACATTGCCGCTGCCGACCAGGCCTCGCCTGCCGCTGCCGCCCTTATGCCGCCGTTGCCGCTCCCTCCCGCGGCTCCCCCACCGCCGCCGGCCTGCGAACTGCTGGCAGAGCCGAGCCCCTGCCTTCAGAGGTCCTCCTGCTGCCGGCTGACACCATGAGCCCGCCTCCGAGCCGCAGCCCACCCTCCAAAATGGCCGCTGACATGAGGACGCCGCTGCCCAGCCGTTACAAGATCCAAGGCCCTGCCTTCTGACGTCCTCCTGCTGCCCGCCGACATGAAGAGCCCGCCGCCGCGCCGCGCTGACATGCCAGCTCCTCCAGCTCAAACAGGTTTGCTTCCCTGCCTCATGCTGCCCTTGCCTCTTCCTCATTCTGCCCCATGCTCACTACTTACTCCCCGCCATCCACACGGCGCCCACCCATCCAAACGCCCAGGGATCCCTGCCATGCGCCCGCAGCCTACAGGGCCGTGTCCAGTGACCCCTGCCCGCCCCCCCAGGGAGGGGGGCACCTGCTAGCACCCATTGTATTTTAGGTACAATGGGCTTTACGAAAAGCTATGGGGGACACATTTACCTCCTTGGACATTCTATAAGAGATGCCATCTATACATAACTATCTTCAGTTGAATGTATGAAACCAGAAGTAGCAGCACAAGAGGAATTTATTCAGAAATTTGCAGTGTTCATCAAGGGCTAAACAGAAATTACAGTTTATCTTAGTATCAGACTTGAGAGTAACCTCACTATTTACCTTGACCTATCCATGAATAAGCCTTATTAATGTCTCTTTCAAAATTCTGGGTAAACATTCTACCGAGTGATTTCTCTACTTTACCTTCAGCACAACAAAATTTTATTCCAGTAACACCTGTACTCTTTATATCTGTACTCTTATGATCCTTGTTCCATTTTGTCTGTGGAAGAGTGCATGTACTTGAAAGCTCATGCTTTGAATAAATCTTTGTTGGTCTTAATGGTGCTATTGGAATACATTTTTGTTGTGCTACTCCAGACCAACTCGGCTACACACTTGAATTCACCATTAGCAGTCTCACTAGCATCTAACAAAGTAGTCAACTGTCTACAATAGTTCATGGCCTGTATATAAAAAGTCAAACTTAATCGTGCAAAATGATTTACTTAACACTATTTTGTTATTGTCTATAAAACACAGCCACACAGATCTTGAACAAGGCAATTAACTTATTATAAAGGTTTTGTTACTAACTATAAAAAATGTCCACAACAAAAACCCTTTAAAGTTTGGTGTATGCAAATGGCCAAGTTCAGGCCTTACAGTCTTGCTGTCAATCTTGTCCTGCACCCTGCAACTACCCAAATCTGACTGGTGACACTACACTGACAGTTGGTTCTGCTTAACTATTCCTTCCTTTATTGATATTAAAAGTAAAGTTAATGTTTTCGATTAACACTGAGTGTTCTATGTTGTATTTTGTAATGCACTCTGAACACTAGTGAGCAGATGTTACATAAATATGAATTTACCACTGCTAGTACTAGGGTGCCAGACTCTTGTAAAGGCACTTCTTTACACATCTGAAAGGAACACATTCAACTCTGCTCCTTTCTTCCAATTCAGTGACATGTCTTCACCATCTCCTTTCCTCCTGCAATAAATATTCTCTCTCTTTCCCTGGTACTGACAATAATGTGGGTGAACTCTGCACTGCATACATCTGTCATTATTAATGACTATAGCAGAGAAGACCAATACTTCACACAAAAGGATGAAAGGGGCAAAGTGGTTCAGAATCTTGCTGTTCATGTTTACTTATTTAAATATATTTTCCTAATATGTTACTAAAAGCATAAATATGACTCAGAGAGTAAAACTCTATACTTAACCTTTAGATAGAAAAAATTGCTTGTAACAGAACACCTGTTTTCTTGTAGCAATATAACTCACGGTATTCCATGATTTTTCATGGAAAACAACACTTTAATAGAAACAGAAAATTAATATTACTGTAGGGAACACTGTATCTCCTTGTTCTAAGAATATCAAGAGCTGTAGTATTATAAGAACAAGAAATGCATTCACTAAAGTGCCCTATTATTCCTAATTTCAACAACTTTACACCAAGAACAACATTATCCTTCTTCACAGACACTTGCCCAAAGCCCAAATACTTTCTGAAAGCATTACATTTTTAGCTATTGAATTAGACTTTGGCCAAATAGTAATGATTTATTCAGCAGTTTAAAATATTTATACCATGATTTTCTGAGAGGACTGTACTAAAAGTAGCTTATATATCAAAACTGAAAATGTCTATTCAGACAGAGAATGAGACAGGAGGGGGAGAGACCTCACAAGTACCCAATATAATATAATGATGTCCAATAAACCACAAGACCACCCCAAGGTATCAACAATTAAACACCCTCAAAAGTCTGTTGAAGCAATTCAGCTTTGCAAAATTTTCTGAACTGCTCAATTAGAAACCTTTTAAACTTGGTGCTGTTAAACTATTACAAAGAATTGAAACATCAACAGGAATGGCCCTAGTCTGGGCTGAAACAGATTTCACAGTTTTTCAGGAACAGTGTTAATAAAACCTGGGAAGATTGTACAAGTTGTCCAACAGTTGTGTATCAGAAAGGCAGGGGTAATCAATCTTCTTCGGATTAAGTTCTTAATTTTTCCTATTAAAGACAGATTAATCCTGTGTAACATCTCATCTTTTTCATAAAGAGGTGGTTCCTTTGGGACTAGTGATCCAGCATCTTTTCACAGGGTCAAAGTAGTTGACCTAGAGCTCATCCTTTGGTGCTAACCTATCACTTTTATGTAGAGGTTTATGACCTGTGGGTACAAGCTCCCTTCAGTCATCACGGCTGGTAGCCACTACTAGACTTGTCTTCCATGAATCTGTCTAATCCCCTTTTAAAGACATCAAGGCCTTCACTACATACCTTAAATTCTACAGCTTACAGGGCAATTCAAAGAACACTCACTTCAGACTAAGCCCTACTAAATAATCTTAAATAAAGGCCAACCTAGATACTTTGGGCATTCCCAGGGATGCCTCACCTATCCTATGTACTGTTTTTCTGATCAACATGGCTCAATTGGGGTAACACAGGAGATCCTCCCCTTCTAATCCACAGTGGTTTCAAACAGAATTGTGCCCATGATGCAGTTAAAAGGAGTACACCAGTGAGAGCTCACTGCCTAAAAATGTGAGAATTGCCAGGAACACTGTACTGGCTAATTCAGCCCTAAGAGTCTGAATAAGATTCTATCACTGTTAATTACTTGTTAAATGAAGAAGTACATGTTTCCATCTGTCCTGATTTGTTTACCATCATATTCTAGTATTATGGCACAAGGATAAGTTTTCTTTATTCATTTTTTTGATCATTGCATTGCTTCATGTCCCTATCATATTCCTCCCATTTTTGCCCTTTCTCCCAATGAAAAGCCCAGGACTCTTCTTCAATATAAAGGTTTCAGATGTATCCTTATTTATCCCATTGTGGGATGAATTATAAACCTAAGGAAGTAGAAATAAAGAAATCAGACTGCTTAAATGAAATTATTACAAGATGACCTGAATTTCTTCCAAGGTTAGAGGACCACATACCAAGGCAAAACAGAGTTGCCCCACATTTATCATTGTAGACTGCACTGATTTTGGAGGATGAGATTAAATTAGATTTAGCAGAGCTCTGGATGAAATACTTGTATCAATTTGATCTTGGCTCTTTGGGGACATAAACAAGCATAATACTTGCACAACAGCAGTCTTGCCCTTAATCTGAGATCCAAATAAGCACCATTTTCCAAATTAAATTACGAGTACATTTGTATAAAGGAGGAAGAAAACACGAAGGCTCAGTATATAAGCAGGAATGATAACTGTATTAATGTTTTGTTACTGTTTTCCGATAAGCCTTTAAAGGTTTTTTTTTTGGGGGGGTAGTTTACAAATAGGTTCCATAATTACATGGTAGAGTACATGTAAAAGTAAAAACTAATAATGTTAATGTTACTGATTCTTCGCCAAATTGTATATGTCCCAGAGAATGAATATCTTTGTATACAGCTGATGCTTTTCTGTTAATTTTATAGATATTCTTATATTTTTGATTGAATATTTTAAAATATAGAGCCAATGAAACCAATAACTTGGGAAAATACCATTCCATTGTTCAACAAAAGCATGCAATAGACAAGAGAAACATGTTTGTAAAAGAACTTCTATGAACACAAGTCAATCAAGTTTAGGGTTTTCATATTACAAAATTTCAGTCTGTGCTTCTGTGTTAAAACTCTCATTGCTCTACAAGAAAAAGGCTTCTTAATCTCATGTCCTAAAGCTGTGGGAGCTTCTTCAAATGTGGATTGAAAGAATTTAATTTCTACTGATATTTATGTCCTGTAAAACATTCTGCCCTCAGTTAATTCTACACAGTAGAAATAATACTGTTTTATAGGGCAGATAAGAAAAAAAGTATAGACTGCCAACATCAGTAAGAATTGCTTTCATATTAACAGGGAAAGACATTCACTGGTCATGCAGTACTGGAGCAAATTAAGAAGCACAGAAGCAGAGCTTGGGTTCCTACCCATATCCAAAGAACTATATTTCTGGAATAAAACCACAGAACAAGTGTGAGAAGCACCTCTTGTACTGAACCCTACATGAATTCATTAAAACAAATTAAAATGCTGGACAATGTTTAACTAACACATACACACACATGGCATGCCTATTATATGCAATTAAGTTAAAATGATAGCAGCACTTAAAGGTACACCAGATTCATTATTTACAGACACAGATTCAGATACTGAATACACATCATGAATCACCGTAACTGTATTACTAGTATCATATTAATAACGTGTTTGCCCTCCTAAGGGATCTTGTGCCATGTAGGCTAGGACTGCTGATGTACTATCTCCAAATGAAGAAAGTTTTGAATCCAGGGGCACATTAAGACCAAAAAAGTTTAATAACTGGATAGAAGCTTTTGTGTGTGTGCATACTTCTTCACCAAATGAAATGGATATAGGAATAGGTTTCTATCAGCAAGGTCTAGCTCAACACTTCAGAGGCCACGGAAAGTGAGGCTTTGCACAAATAGGGTCAAAACCTGGGAATACTTACATACACAATCTCAAGTCACTTGATGGCATAAATGTAATAATAAAAAAAACAGTGAAAAAGATCATATAAAATGTGGTTAAAATAAATATACCAAGTAGTACCTGCACAACATAGTCATATATATGGATTAATAAAGCATAAGTCGCAAGTGCTTACTATTTTTGCACGCATTCACTGTACAAGATTTTGAAATCTACCTTTCACTCTAGAACTATTTCATTTTCTTCCATATTTTCAGCAGCAGCAGAAAAATGGTATAAGTTATATTTTCTCAGCAATGTAATAGGTAGCCAGTTGTTTTAACAAGATGTATTTAATCCACGAGTATTTAAAAGCAAAAGACTACTGTAGTGTTGATAATGGCAAAGGCCCACAAAGGGCCCATAAACTTTAGTCACTTATGAGGTGGTAAAGACATTACACTCTGCCTTTTCCGAAGTCTATAGTACTTCACAGGGATACTAGTCGATGAATTGTAACCAGTTCATAGGTTATAACTTTATGTTCACACTCCACATGAGCTATGTTCTGTAAATAACTGTCACTTTTCTTTTGCATTTTATGTTTATAAGAAGTTGCCACAAAGGTTATTTTGACTTACTAGAAATGGGATTTTCCACAACATAAATTTTAAGGCTTAACTAGATTGGGAGGCTTCTGTTAAAACCACTAATATGTTCTGCTAAGTCTCCCTTGTCTTCACTCAGACTCCCTACAATGTTTTAAAACAGTTTTATTGACATGAAATTCTGGAAACGTCAGCTCTTGGCAGCACCTACCACTGTTGTTAATAGGAGACTTAGACCAAAAGTAATATCAGGCCATTCAGGAAGTGCAAAATCATATTTTACAAGAAGTTTTCTCTTTCATCAATTCTTTTGAAAAGGCTAAATTAAAAATGTACACCATGAAGTACGAAATGTAACCTGATTTTTTTTCCACATTGCACTTTATAACTGTTGAAATTTTAGTATTCCATTCTACATACTTATGCTTAGTATAAGGTGACCAGATTGTCCCACTTTTGGAGGGACATCTGGGGGTACGTGGCAAATTGTATTTAGGTTGAAATTTAAATATATATATATATTACAATGCTATTTTTGTGTTCTAGGTGTTCTATGAAAATTTTTGCTGCTCCATATAGACCAAATTTTTAATCAAGAACCCCCCCCCCCCGCCCCGGTCAATGGTGTCCCGCTTTACCAATGTTAAAATCTGGTCACCTTAGCTTATTATCAATTTACCAATGATATAACGCTGACCAGGTTCCAGGACTTTTTAATGCACAAGCAACAAGTATCCATAATTTACAAAGCCACATAAAATTCTGAATTTAGAAATTCTCTTGGTTTAATAAACATATTGATGAAACTAGGAACAATAAAAATTTAAGTACATATGAAGATGTCTGATGGATATTCCTAGGGATCACAAGCCAGATGCACTCAAATACTTTGGCCACCTCATGAGAAGAAAGTACTTCCTGGAGAAGAGCCTAATGCTGGGAGTGATTGAGGGAAAATGAAGAAGGGGATGACAGAGAATGAGGTGGCTGGATAGATGCACTGAAGCAGTCAGTGCAAATTTAAATGGACTCCAGGGAATGGTAGAGGACAGGAAGGCCTGGAGCAGGGGTAGTCAAACTGCGGCCCTCCAGATGTCCATGGACTACAATTCCCAGAAGCCCCTGCCAGCATTCGCTGGCAGGGGCTTCTGGGAATTGTGGTCCATGGACATCTGGAGGGCCGCAGTTTGACTACCCCTGGCCTGGAGGATCATTGTCCATGGGGTCGCAATGGGTCGGACATGACTTCACACCTAACAACAACAACAAAGCATACCAATGTGATGCTATCTACTGATTTGCTACTAATTTATTTTCTCCTTATATCTGTTCTCTTATGATCCCTGTTCCATTGTCTGAGGAAGTGTGCATGCACAGGAAAGCTCACACTTTGAATAAATATTTGTTGGTATCAGAGGTGCCACTGGACTCAAATTTTTTTGTGATACAGACCAACAGGCATTCCAATGAAGGTTGCAACAAGAATACCATAGAGCAGCAGTCCCCAACCTTTCTGAGGTCAGGGACCACCTCCAGGGGTGAGGGGAGAGCCGATGGTCTGCCGTGCACATGTGTGGCAGCTGCGCGCAACGCGCATGCACGCAGTTGCCGCGCATGCACGTTTTTGCCACCAGGGAGCCTTGCAGGTTCAAATCCAGAGAATTTAAAAGACAAAAGGACATCATCTTATTGGCATTTATAGTCTCCACTCACCCAATCTCAAAAAGAAAACCCACACGTGAAAGTACTATCAACACTGTAAACACAAGAATTCTTTACAATAATGCACTGATGTGACAGTGACACTTCTAAATATACGTTCCCCCCCTTTTTACTTGGAGAAGGCCTCTCTGCCTGTCTCTCACATATGTTGCTCAAAATCATAAGGCAAGCAAATTAGTTTGGTTCAAATTAAATCTGAAAAAAATGAGATCACTAAATTCTTAACTTAATAGTTAGTAATAAATAATGTGCTCCTATTCAATCGGCACATTATGCAACCTGGAGACACTTTCTTATGGCTGTACCCATTATAATGTAGCCATAGAAACTGACACATTTATTTCTTGGATTGAAAATATTAATATAATGCAGCAAATGGGAATTTAATCTAATCTGCTGATGCTAGACTGAAGTCAGGAGAAGGTTGCAGTGCCTTTACAGCAAAAGACATTATATCTGTTCAGTACAGCTTGCTATTATTGATTAGAAAGCAGAGTTAACAACTTAGATATTGCATGTCCTTTCCACTTTTAACTAGGCTCACCATAAAAGGGTCAGCATTTCATCTTGAGATTTATTTTCTGTTTCACAAAGGAAATACAAATACCAGAACAGAATGGATTTCAATAAAATGTCCTTAACCTTCTACACAGAAATGATATTTACATGTGGCAATAGAGAAATTTCAAACAATAGTGTGCCAACAGTGTGTACATAATAGTGTGCAGAGGATCTGCATGCTGAAAGCCACACTCTTCACCTGTTACAGGATTGCTGTGGTCAATAGCCTTATCTAGTAGCCCACAGTTCTGCACATTTGCCATATAGGAGGAAGAGGAGTCATTTTTTTGTGGTACCTAGACCTTTTCTGTACCAGCACTGTGGCTCTCGGTGGCCGCCTAGAGTTTGAGCTGGCGTAGGTTGCTCCACCTCTTACTGGGTCTGTACAGGGCAGCATTTTCCCCGCTGGGCCCGATCTGCCCCAGATTAGTGCCTCCAGACGAAGGAGCTGGGGCAGTGAGGTTCCACCATGAAATGGAATATTGCACTATAAAGGGAGGAGCCATGCCTGGATGGCCCAACTCTTCCCTGCAGCATGGGCTTGCCCCCAACAGCGGTCCCAATGGCATCCATGGCAAGGAAGGGAACACAAAAGAATCTGCATTCCCTTGCTATGATGCAATGGAGGGCCTGAGTCGGGCCAGCACCAATGTCATCTGGAAGTGGGCATTAGCCCCCCAATCAGACAAGTTTTGCCCAAAGCCACAGTCCTAACTGCAAAAAAGGTCCTAACCTGAGCTTCAGCTTGATATGTCTGTTAACGTAAAAGCTCCGATTCATATATATTTTGAACAAGTAGTGCAGAGTATAGGCAGTATAAACCAGCTTTTTCTACAAGGATTATATACATCCCTATAGTTGCATGCCACACAGGTTATAGTTAGACAAAAAGCTACCCTCATACTACCAGGGCTGGTGGCAGGATTTTTGTGTCCTAGGCAAAGCTAAATACTCATAGCTCCCCCACCCCATTGTTAACCAATTTTCAAAACTAGGTGTCTTATAGAAACAAATGTTCAACATTGTATGGCCATGTGTAAAACAGCATAATAGAAACTTACTTTGAATTTTTGCTTTGGATCTTGTGGTGCCTCTTCTTGGACTTCATAGTCAAACTACTGTTTCTTTCTCCTTTTTCTAACTTGTTTTGTGTCAATGTTTGGTAGCTCTTATAGCTAGAGTGTCCATTGCAAGGCACAAAAAGGCACATGGATTTATGTCCAGGACTATGAGTACCCAGCTTGCTGGGGGGGGGGGTAAACGGTAATGACTGGGGAAGGCACTGGCAAACCACCCCGTATTGAGTCTACCAAGAAAACGCTAGAAGGAATCACCCCAAGGGTCAGACATGACCCGGTGCTTGCACAGGGGATACCTTTACCTTTATCATTATGTTTTATACAGTATATTTCTTTGCACTTCATGTTACTTCCATTATCATCACTTAGATCACACAGATTCTCAAGTGGTAACCCAATTTGTTTCAGCAGTCCAAGAAGAGTTTCTGTAACAAAGGCACCTGTAGGGTCCTTTAGTGGAACAAATCCCAAGAAAGGGATCCACCTACACCCCTCAAAGAGCCTTGCGCTCTACCCCCTCCAACCTCCTGGTGGTCTCCTGGCCCCAAGGAAGCCCGCTTGACCTCAACCAGGGCCAGGGCCTCACCTGGTGGAACAAGCTCCCAGAGAAGATCAGGGCCCTGACAGAACTAAAGCAGTTCCACAGGGCCTGCAAAAGGGAGCTCCTCAACCAGGCATTTGGTTGAGGTCGACCTATCTATCACTTCCAATTGGCCCCCAAGTTCTCCCCTCCTACCATGACTGTTAACAAATCCACGCAACCCCTGGGTCTCAGTACGAGTTGAGCTAAGGCTCTTGCCATTTCACTTTCCTTTAATGTTAATGTTGTTATTGTTATGTTGTTAGGTGCAAAGTAGTGTCCAACCCATCGCGACACCATGGACAATGATCTTCCAGGTGTTCCTGTCCTCTACCATTCCTCGAAGTCCATTTAAGTTTGCACCAACTGCTTCAGTGACTCCATCTAGCCACCTCATTCTCTGTCGTCCCCTTCTTCTTTTGCCCTCAATCGCTCCCAGCATTAAGCTCTTCTCCAGGGAGTTCTTCCTTCTCATGAGGTGGCTAAAGTATTTCAGTTTCATCTTCAGGATCTGGCCTTCTAAGGAGCAGTCAGGGCTGATCTCCTCTAGGACTGACCGGTTTGTTCGCCTTGCAGTCCAAGGGACTTCTCCTGCACCAGAGTTCGAAAGCCTCAATTGTTAGATGCTCGGCCTTCCTTATGGTCCAACTTTCACAGCCATACATTGAAACTGGGAAGACCATAGCCTTGACTAGACGCACTTTCATTGGCAGGGTGATGTCTCTTCTTTTTAGGATGCTGTCTAGATTTGTCATAGCTTTCCTCCCCAGGAGCAAGCGTCTTTTAATTTCTTTGCTGCAGTCCCCATTTGCAGTGATCTTGGAGCCCAGGAAAATAAAATCTATCACTACCTCCATTTCTTCCCCACCTATTTGCCAGGAATTGAGAGGGCCGGATGCCATGATCTTCATTTTCTTGATGTTGAGTTTCAAGCCAACTTTTGCACTCTCCTCCTTCACCCGCATTAAAGTTCCCCTTCGCTTTCTGCCATTAGAGTGGTATCAACTGCATATCTGAGGTTGTTGATATTTCTCCCTGCAATCTTGATCCCAATTTGTGACTCATCTAACCCTGCCTTTCTCATGATGTGCTCCGCATACAAGTTAAATAGGCAAGGTGACAGTATACAGCCTTGCCAAGCTCCTTTCTCAAATTTGAACCAATCAGTGATTCCATGCCCGGTTCTCACTGTTGCTTCTTGACCTACATATAGGTTTCTCAAGAGACAGATAAGATACTCAACATATTGTTATTATGTTGATGTTATTGTTGTTGTTACCACCTTACAGTTACCTGAATGATGTTACCTATGCTATTTTGTTTCATGTATACCGCCCTGAGCCTTCAGGGAGGGCGGTATATAAATACAATATAAATAAAATAAATAAATATTCTTTGATCATTGCCTCAAGCTAAGACATCTCATTATCTGATGGTTTGATGACATCGTTATAATATGCAATCATTGTCATTTCTTCAGTGTGACTAACATCAGGTGTACAGTCCAAAATAACTTAGTATATGGGTCAGTTGCACATGCTAAAATTTTTCTACTTTATAGCTCCTGTTAGAAGCTATACAAGCTCATTTTGGATATCTTTTCTAAGCAGAGAACCATTGTTTGTTCATCTTTTAATTATGTGCAAATGTTCATTCATGACAGGATCAAAAAGGGCTCAATATTCTACAAACCTCAAAAAAATTCCAATGTTAGCACTGTACAACTTTTCACTTGTACCACTGAATGCCAAGTTTTGTATGTCAAGTGTTCCAAGACTTGTTACAAATATTGCTTTTCTTGCCTGATCTTCTGCTGGCTAATATAATCAACTGTTTTTCCTCCAGATAAGTGCAATTCAAATTCTCTCCAGGTCTGATAGGTTTCTAAATGCAAAGAAATGTAAAGACAGAATTGTTCCAATGTTTTTTTCCAGTCTTTTGAACCTGGTTTTTGCAATTAATGCATCATTTCTTTTGCTGAAAAATCTACAGCAAAAATAAAAAGTCACATCTTTTAAGGTGCAACCCAACAGATCATTGCCTGTTCCAATCCAGAAGATCTAATTTGAGGATCACCAACCATCTGGCAGATTAACCATCTAATCTATTTTAATTGTTTTAATCAATTTTAACTATTGTTGTATTTTTAACACTGTTGTAAACCAGCAAGAGACAGCTACACTAATAAGGGCAACCTAGAAATTTAATAATAATAATAATAATATAATAAGGTGAAATATATCAGTAATTGGAAGCATACTTCTTCACTATTTGCTAGTCTCCTTTTAGTCCCTTCTCTATTTGCATAATCTCCTCTTGTAGTATATAGGAGAAAATCCGGATTATTTTATATCAGCTATTATTCTCTATAAATAAAACTGATTATATTTTTCAAATTAGTTTAAGATCAGTCCATGGAAAATTCAGAACTATAGTTAGCACTAACTTATTCCATGCTAAAACACATTTGAGTTTAGGGTGGAGCATGTTGCATGATAATGAAGTTAGTCCATCATGGGTTGAGCAATAATGAGGCTGCAGTTTGCCAACCCATGTGACCATTCACTCTAAGTTTTGCTGCTGGTGGAACAAATCAACTAGTGAATTGGATGTTCCTTGAACACTTTACCACAATTGCATTTTGTATCCTGAGTTTAGGTTTCCTTCTGCTGCCCCAGCCCTCCCCTATTTATTAGTTTAGTTTGCCATCTCAGTCACTGCTGTGGCTGACATCATCAACTGGCACCATAGTTGTCGAGTCTTGGCAAGGACTGTTATTCCTGACTTGTAAGAAGGACATTCTTCATCTAGTTTTAGGGCAAGGTGTGTGGGCAGTTACAAAGTTTTTAGTGCAGACATATTTTTCCCTGCCCTTGTTTCTTTTCAGAAGGTATGCTCTGCACATTGCTACAGCATAATTTCTCTCATTTCCTCCCCTCTCTTGCAGCCATGACAAATGTCTTTCTGCCCATTTCTTTGCAGACATACAAGAAATAGCTGTGGAAATTTTAGTGTTTTCCACTCTGGCTGTCCTCAGGGGTAAAATTTGCTATATGGTTTCTTTCCTTAACTCCTTTCCTGAAAGGTGGTTATTCCCATCTTTCCCCCTTTGTTTTCTTTCAACCTTGCATTGTTTCCTCAAGTTGCTGAAAAATTCCTTTCTTCAGCATTGGAAACTATTTCCCTACCTTTTTTCTTGGCTGGCACAACAGAGTGGCTAATTCTTCTCCCCCCTCCCCCTTTCTCATGCTAGTTGTATGGCAGAAGGGAGAATTATACTGTACTTGACAAGAAGATGCTTGTTTGCTTGATTCTTTTAGCTGGTCTTTGTAGAGATAAAAAAAGAGCGGTTTCAGTGAGGTTTGTTCCTCTTAAATTGATTGAGTCTTTTGTGATAACTTTTGAGTCTCATAGACTATTTTGAGATCCAACAATGACTGGCAACATTATCTCAAAGCAGGATGATATAATTCATAAGGTTTGCCTTTGTTTGAGAGTTAATGATCTCATATTGCCTACCCAAAGCCATATCATACTGCTGTTACTTACCTATCCAAAGCCATGCCATATTCTGTTACTCAAGGAACAATATCTACAAATCACTAGTATCTTTTTCACCTGAATAATAATGCCAACTAACCCACTTATGGTACAGTTTTCTGGTATTTGTTTTATCTAATGGGAAATGTTTTATTTAAAATGTTAGTGTTTTGAGCTGCTTGACTGTACACTGAAAAGACCATTCACCTACTTGGGAGGGGGATCAATAGGTTTTTTCCCTGTCTGCATTCTGCCCATTAGCCCTGTTTGCTAACTTATAACCCAGGAGGAAGATAACGGTGACTGATGCCTTTGGAACCCTTTCAATGGGAGGGGGCAGTGAGCACAGTATATCAAACACTTTTATAGAAGACTATATATTAATTATATTCCATACCACTGTATAAATTGTCAGTTGAATTTTGTAAAGAAAATATGCCCCAGCCTCAGATCAGTTCTGTGCCCCACTGAGGTCTGTGTTCTAGGCCAGGGGTAGTCAACCAGGGGTAGTCAACTGAGGTCTGTGTTCTAGGCCAGGGGTAGTCAACCTGTGGTCCTCCAGATGTTCATGGACTACAATTCCCATGAGCCCCTGCCAGCGTTTGCTGGCAGGGGCTAATGAGAATTGTAGTCCATGAACATCTGGAGGACCACAGGTTGACTACTCCTGTTCTAGGCAGTTGGCCTAACGGTAGCACCGGCCCTCCATACTACAAAGATTCAGATCATATAACTATATAAGTTACTGAAGCATGCAAAGAAATTCACATTCAATATATATGTATTAAATTAATTTCTTAGTTTTTTGTTTCTGAACTTTCCTCCCAAAAGTTCAATATTAAATATAAACTAGACACATTCCTTATTGACTACTTCCTTCTCTGGTATATTAAAGGTTGGAGAAAACCAAAGGGTACAGAGCAGTCATTTACAGGGTTGAGGAATAAAAGAAATCAGGAGTAGGGAGTAGGGCTTTCAAAAGTAAAAATTTTTACACATATCTTTATTTAAAGAGTTAAAATAAATGTTTTAATAAAAGTCCCTCCTACTCTGCTAGCAAGATTTCTTTTAAAATACAAGCTATTATTAAACATGATAAATATATATTTAGATATTTCTACCTGACTTTTCTCTCTAAGACCCATTATGCATGGAGTGGAAGGTCCGGAGTGGAAGGGGACCGGTCAATGCTTGACAATTTTACTGAGGCCCGGGAGGGGGGGTAGTCTTTTGCCAAGGGACGCCGCCGCCTGAGCCCCTACTCCACTTGCTTTCCCGCCGGCGCCCCTGACTTCCCGCCGCCTGCTGGAGGGCGCTGCCACCAGTAGCTGCGCAGTGCCACGCTGAGGGGGAGCCCCAGCCATGGCGGCTGCTGGAGAGCACCAAAGGTGAGCCGGCAGCAGAGTGGCAGGGCAACCCCCGAAGCAGCAGCTGAGGAGGAGGACGAGGAGGAACTGGGGCCCGGTACCAACTGATCTACGGACCGGTCCCAGTCCCCAGACCAGGGGTTGGGGACCGCTGGCCTAATAGACACCCAAAGTAGGTTACAACTTTATTCTTCTATTCTGAATTTTATCCTAACAACCACCCTATGAAGGAGGCTAGGCTGATAGAGAATAGGTGGCATAAGAGAGCCAGTTTGGTGTAGTGGTTAGGAGTGCGGACTTCTAATCTGGCAAGCCGGGTTCGATTCTGCACTCTCCCACATGCAGACAGCTGGGTGACCTTGGGGTCGCCACGGCACTGATAAAAGTGTTCTGACCAAGCAGTGATATCAGGGCTCTCTCAGCCTCACCCACCTGACAGGTGTCTGTTGTGGGGAGAGGAAAAGGAAGGCGACTGTAAGCCGCTTTGAGCCTCCTTCGGGGAGAGAAAAGCGGCATATAAGAACCAACTCCTCCTCCTTCTCCTCCTCCTCCTCCTCCTCCTCCTCTTCTTCTTCGAACACATACCAAGCTTCCAAGGCAGAGCGGGGATTTGAATCTGTGAACACAACTAGATGTTATAGCATCTATTGTTCTGACCTGTGGATGCTGCCACTATTTTATAACTGAACTGCTACATAAAACGTGGTAGGGAAAGGTACTGGTCCCTCCCCCTTCCCCTTTTCAAGTGTCTCATTTTAGCACTTGAAAAGGAACAGGAGAAACAAGAGCACCTGGTTCCAACAAATAATGGCCCAATCAATATCAGGCTCTTGGCACTTTTAAATAGCCTGAATTCAACTGTAAAATGGTGGCAGCAGCCACACAGCAGACCTGTGCTTACTGTGTATCTTGTTCTGCCCACAGTCTAGTCCAAGACTCAAACCACTAGACCAGATAAATATAGAGCTACCCAGCTCCATGCAGTTTTAATTCCTGAAATCAGCTTCTGGCTTATGTGAGTATGAATTGAGTTAGCTTTGGTACTATATGCCAGAGATCTTTCTGCACTACTGGACCCTGCTCATAATGTTGCCGATTTATGCATAGGAATGTCCCTGTTTTGACCTGTGAAATACTGAAAGGTAAGTAATACAGTCTAGGAAAAGAGTTATAAACAGTATTTTTAAGGAACGCAACAGGACAACCCAATGATAAATTGATTAAAGAAAACCCACACAGAGACAAATGCAACTGAACCACAAGAAGAGTAAAGAGTTGTGCTGCTGTTAATTTTCAGGTCCAAACAATGCATCCATAAATATTAAGTCCTATTCTAGTAGATCAAATTTAACTCTGGCTCCTAACAGTAATTCACAGTGCTCAAGAATTGACTATCCTTTACAGGGAAGTATACTACATAAATCCAGAAGATATATTCTGACAGATGAAACATTGTTGAAAAGCAAAGTAACGCTCTTTGTCCTTGAAATGTTAACATGAAATGCTATAGAATATTCAAATAATAATTTACTCAATCTTTCAGGGTAATTAATTAAAATGCTCTGGGTGTTAAGAGAAAATCACCTTGAGCTACAAATCGGACAGTCTCTTCTGTACTCTGCATGCAAGCTGCTCCAATGGACTTGCCACATGGTTTTACAGTTATGGTTTTTGATTTCAACAGATAATAAATAGCCAGGATCTAATTTTGCCATGTCAAAAGCGATTATGTTTCACAAGAAAAGGTGGAGTGCTTACCTACCAGATGAAGGTGAAACATAAAACCAGTTTTATTTATGTGATGTATCCAAATTCAACTCAACCTGGCACTAGGTACTGGGAGTGCATGGATTCTAACTGCCATGTAGATTTATGTACCCAAGAAAGTGTCAAATATAAACATAAATTTAATCAAGGGAATGAAACTTTTATTAGCAAAGGAACAAACACAGTTTTTGACAATGCCAATTATATTAATATATTTTGCTCCTATTTTTTTCAAGAAGGTCAAAGAAGGAAAGAAAAAATGTGTTGCTGATTAAATGAACACTGATGAATACTGATATTAACAGCAATATTTTAAACATAAATTTATACTCTATAGCACTTGTACTACAATCCAAATGTCATAATCCTGTGTCTATTGATTACAAGGGGATGTATCCAAGACCTTACAAAACAACAGATAATCAAGAGTGTGCATTAGTCTGCAGTTTCCTCAGCTGGGTCATTACTGGACGTTATATTAATGGTTACAAACAAAATCATACATGATGAATAAAAGATGCCATTATCAATTAATTCAGACAAAGGACTATAGCTATATTTGGCAAATGAGGTAGTTTGTGGTACATGAAAAGACAATTCACAGACATTGTCACATACATCACTGCCTTGAAGTCTAAGCAAGTTAATGACATTTTTGTGCATTTACCCAGCTACATGACAACACATTTGCTGGGCAAGCATTATCTCCAAATTCAATAGCACAGCTCTTGTTTATTTTTTAAATGACTATTAATTCATCAGTAGTTCCTGAATATTGATACTTCCAGCATATGAAGTATTGTGCTCTAATAAGAACAAACAGGCAGTACTTAACATTATTGTACAGCTAAATGGGTTAACTGAAACTGAAAACTTATTTCATACCACTGAAAATAACCCTTATCACCTTTCAAACTCATCTATATTGGCAATGACACCTACTCCTAGGGCATAAAATTGAACTAAATTACATAACATAAATAAGAAACGGGAGAAGATATATAAATATTGTATATGCTTTGTTCCTGGGTTTTTATTGGCTGGGGTTTGAACAGTAATACATTGTAATGTATGAAATAAATATAAAATAGTAATAATACTATTTTGAGAAGTGCTACATTTTAATTACCAAAAGAACCAAATGACTACTGCATGCACTGTCCACCAACCCACCAGGACACAAACAACACAAAATATATTAGTCTTAAATGTATATAACCAGAAAATAGTGGGGTATGTTGGAGAAGATGTGTTCTTTATTTCCATCCATGTTACAAGGTATGTAAACTTAGGGTGCTTTGCAGTTTGCTCATCCTCCAATCCCTCTGGTGGTAGCTGTTTCAAGGTACAAACTACTGATCAACTACAGGTCCTAGCAACCAATGGCCTTCCCCAATTCCTGAAACATGTAGCACATTGGGGAAAGATACCCTGAAGAGCCTTGTGTGACATGTTAAAGAGCCGTATGTCACTTCCAAGCCACAAGTACACCATCTTAAACTGATTAAGGGTGTGACAACAGAAATAGAGATTTCTTCTCCAAGAATATATTTCCTGACTTCTGGTTCCTAACATACAACATATAAAGCATTAATTGTTTGGCCTTTTTAGGAATTTGGGCATGCAAAAGGTATAGTGACACACAGTACTTAGGTTCACACTAAGGACTGAGCCCTTTAGCCTGTTCTCCAGAGGATTGGACTAAGATCTGGAAGATGCAGTTCAAACCCCCAGTCTACAATGATGACCTTGATCCAGTTATTTGCCATGGATGAGAACGGATGACTGAAGGAAGTGTATGGCATAAATAAATTCTAAAATTCCCTAAGTAATGGTTTTAAAAAAAGACCTAGACATGGGTATCAGGGCAGCATTAACCATAAACTGTGCAACTGTTTTTATTTTCAAATGTATTTCTGGATTATTCTGTCTCTCGGCAACAGGAGTTCCCATCAAAACAAAAAAGTGGACATCACCTGCAGCACAATACTTAATATTTAAATGTATCTGTGTAACCATCACTTTGGAGTGATTCATTCATCGGTTACCCTGCATTCAAAAGGCAATTTTAGAGTACAGCAGTTGGAAAGACATTATAGAAGTGATATCTAATTTAGAGATGCAGATTGAAAACATGCAAAGGGTGCATGCAGTACTGAACATACTCTTGTTTTTCTTTTAACATGAAAATTGTTTCATTTTGCTACTGATAACAACACGAAACACATACACATTTACAACCATTATAAATACTGTAACATATTAAAAATTTAAAACTGAAAAGAATAAGCCATTTTACTGGAATTAGGTTCAGTTTAAATGTATGATATGAGAATTGAGGAAGAGCTCCTGATAGCTGAGAGTAGCCCCATGCAACAGCACATTAAAATGTAGCAAGAACTGCAAGAGGATTCCTAGAATTATTGTAGGTAATAATTGTACCCAAAAGCTTGATGATCATGAATGTCTAAGGTTACTTATAAATGGATACGTAAACTATAAATATAAGACTCAAGAACTCACAGGAACTTGAGGGGATCAGCTCATTTCTCTTTCTCTTCCCCTGGCAGACTCTATGTCCGCTGCCACTGCCTCAAACCTTACAGGAGGAGTGGTTAATAAACCCAGTAATAATAGTGTTTCCTTGTTTCCTTCATACCCACAAAACGTCCCTACTCCCTAGCTATAAGGACCTGAAGCAGTTACATTGTTCTCTCCTCCATTTTATCCTTGTAGCAACTTTGTGAGATTACTGGTCCAGGGTCTTTTATGGCAGGATGGGGACCTCCCAGATCATGTTCAAACCTGGACCCTGAGATCCTACTCTGATACTCTTAGCACACCACCACACTGGCCTTCATACAGTGGCTGCTGTCAAATGATAGTGAGTTATGCGGTAGTTGCTGATGGGCCCTCCCCTCTAGGGTAGGGGAAAGGGGAGCTGGGATAGCCTTGCCCTTTTTCTGACATAAATGAAGGCTTAAAGGCTGGCAATATGATTATAGTTGCCACAATAATCACTGAGGTCCCAGATGGCATCCATTTCTTAAAGCTATTGGCATATCTTCTGTCATCTGGGCTGGGGGGTCTAACCTCCAATGTATTTTTATGCAGGTTTCAGTTTTCTCTGCAAACCTGGGATGCTTTAACAGGTTTTTAGGAAGATCTGGTGTGTCTGTTCATGCTCCCATTTTCTGTATCCACAGATGAGATTGAGAATCAGATATTTAGGCAAGGATTCCACAAGGGCAAACAAAGGCATCTAATTTTCCTTTCCCTCACTATTTCTTCTTTCCCTATCTTGAAATTCTCCATAGTCTCTCCCCTTTTTCTGACTTTTTTCTTTCTACCAGATAATCCACATTTATCTGCCCCCTTTTTGTCCAATCCCTTTTCAAGATTGTCCCTTTGCCATAAAGATTCTCAATTAGGATAAAGCCTTGGTTTTGGAATTCTGATTTTGATGCAAAAGGGTAACCTGTAGTTTATAATTCAAGGACAGCAGCAAAATGTGATTTGCTATGGAAGTAGAAACAATTCATTTCCAAGCACTTAAAGAGAAGAGAGATTGACTGAGGATTATAAGGATCATTCCTATAATGGAAACCACCCTAGAATAAACAGTCACTAATTTTAACTGTTTTATTACTTTTTTGAACAAAATAATTTGCTGCAACTGATGTTTTTTCTTTCGTTTTCACAGAGGCTTTTCAGTGCCTCAGAAGCAGTGCCTTTAAATATTACAGATATCTATGATGGCCCTTCATGCTTTTTTTTCTTTCCTGAGGTCTTCTCATCTTACCCAGACAGAAAAGGCACAGAGAAATGTAAGTATGAGCATACTAGATGAATTGGCATTTCTTGTGAGCACCACCCTCTAAACATTCAACTCCATCCTCTGGCTCTATGTCATGACCCAACTGAATTATATTCATTTATCCCAATGATCCTGACCTTCGGTAGGCAGGCTCTGCCCTGCAAGAGTTGGCACCTCTGATACAATCTGGTGCCAATATCTACTGTATAAAATGTAAACCTGAGCTGTGTGTGTTGCAATTACCATCTTTTAAAAACTATATGAATGTTAAATAGTGAGATGGATTTTGGATATTGGACTTGAAGATGGGGGAACAGGAAGCATAATTTTGACTTCCAGTAACCTATGCTCCTTTACAGCACCCAAAGCAGAACCTTTACATCTTTCACATGCAAGATGCTTGTGATGGCTCCATAACTAGAGACATTTTTACTAGAAGGTCATAAATTATTTCTGCCTTTTGCACTCCATGCAATTTGTGACATCTGAAGCTACTCTTATGTACCAATGTACATATATCCAGAATGGAGTCCCACTGTGCATAATAGACTTTGTAACAGAAAAATATATTGAGCAATACAGTATCTAAATCAATTCAGCCCTCGTTCAAGATTATTCACTCTCCTGTTTACTTAAATCCACCTACTTTAACTGATCAGTGAATTAAAAACACAGTTACTGAATGATAGTAGATCTCAAAGTTTCTGTGGGCTTTATAAATCTAAGCAACTTTTTGGCTGTGTAGTGATCTACTACATTGTAGTATTCTCTGTCAACATTACAAGGGAAATGAAAGCTCATATTTATAATGGAATGCTTTATTAATAAGCAACCTGAAAGTTATTCTAAGCAACTGAGTTTTTAAGCAAAATGTCAATTGGTTATGTTTTAAAATATCTTTGGTATGGCTGACCTGTAAAAACCAGAGAGGGAACACTAAGCAGTGAATCCACTGAGTCTGATATGCACACATGATATACAATTAAAATCTCAATTCACATTCCTATAAGGCTGTCACTCAAGAGAAAAGCCTTTTTGACAACATTCAGCGAAGCGTACAAACTAACTGCCAAATGAGAACTTAAACAGTAACAGTTTTGTTATCAGCAGGAACAGATTTTATCAGGATTGGGTTCACTGTCTAAAAAAATGCATTTTATTAAAATAAAGAATGTATAATAGGACTTCTGTGTTGCATGACAGTAATCTCTATATGAGGAGGGAAAATCTAACAGAAGTAAGTTAACCTTTCACTTTTAGATCAATGATTACAAGATAGTTTATTCAAGGTAGAGAATGTTTTCCTAATTACATTTTTATCACATTGTTACATGCAAGAAAGGAAGAAATAGTTTCTAGCACTATAACAAACTTGGTAAGTTAATATACAACCAGCAAAGCAATCCAATTAAGTCAGAAACTGTTGGGCACTAGATTGTATACACAAAGCTATTATTATGGAACTGCTGCAAGTGAATGCATTTTACATTTTGAGAATCTCTAAGAAGTATTATGCTCATAAAATATTTCAGATTAATATAGATAACACCATACCCGTAACTCAGACTTTATTTAATAGCCTATCAAAAAATTCTTCCCTTTACCAGCTTTAATATGCTTTATGGAAATAAATCCATAAAAAGCAGGCCAAAGTATACATTTGCTTGTTAATTTGCCACCTCTATGTTTGCATGTGCGTGTGTGAATCTTGAAGTAGTTACCCACGCATTACAATTTGGTGAAAGTTAACTTATGGAATTGAAATATTTGCTGTTTTACCTATTACAGTCACTGACTCAGAAGGCAAGCAGATGCATCCTGACTATTAACAGTCATGACAAATTGCCTTGCTAATGAATGTTACACATTGAAAATGCTACAACTCATTAAACTACATTTTCACACTATCGAGAGGGAAGGAGAGATAGTTGGAAACTCCAATAGTGGACAACTCTTATGTTCTGCCAACAGCCCTTCGGGGCACAGTAGGCTGTTTAGGAAAACATACTCTGTAAAATTTCATATAAATATATTTTAAAGATTGAATAAGACACACAACAGATTTTGTAGAATATTAATTGGAGCAGCTCAAGTCAATAAATGTTGAGTCATATGAAACTGGTAAATGTATCTATCATTTATTAAAACACTGCCTTAAAATTATTTTCTTTTGGAGTTTTTACTACTCTTCTCCCCTCCCCCTGCTGAAAACATTTCTTGTGCTTTGCATTTCACATAAAATCTCTCTTTTGTCAGTCTCTTTGTTGGTGCAAAATTGGCAGCAGTTCAAATTCAAAGTACTCCTATTCATTTACTGACCATTAAACCAATGTCATTCTAGTTCACATCAGCCAGAGAGCTAAGCTCTAAAAAACATAAAAGACTTGCTTCACCACTGACGAATAATGTGTACATTTTTACAGAGCTTAAACCTTAATGCTTTGCCTGAAACTAACAATACAGTATATCTTATCATTCCTTTTTCACAAGCAAGCAGCTGCTGAAACGCTTGCCACTTCAAAATATCAATTGCTTGCCAGAGTTGTCCTCAACACACCCTGTCAAACTCATGTATATTGTGCAATGAAAATGCTGTAGCACTGAAAGCCAGAAATTGTGTCAAATTTTTCTGTAAGGGTATGATGTGCAAAGAACAATGTATGACAACCGTAGAGACCATGAACAAAAGCAATGAGGGTAGCCACTACATATATCACAATTGTGACTGTACATATTTTATTGTCTGTATTATATATTTAAAGCATGACAAATGAACTGTTGTGTGCCCTGTATAGCACAAATAAAACTCCTTTAGTTAGGCAGGCTTTTCTCATTTCTCTTAATGATAGAAACAATGTTAAATTTCTCTGCTGTCTGAACATTTGTTTCAAAATCAAGTGGGAGGGGGCAGAAAATGCAAAAGGCATCAAACTAAGTAACAGAAAACAGAAAATACTATAGCACATGAAAATAAGATTTTGTTCAGTTGCTTCTCTACAAGGAAACAGAACTAGGGTTACCTTAAAGAATGTTAGGCTACAGAAAAAAGGGGTAAAATATTTCTATGCCCATAAATTATAGCTTGCCTAATTTCAATGCAGATAAGTGCTGCCCTATTGATTTGCATGTTTCCTTGGCAAAATGGAAATCCCATGTGAATCCTCTTTGTTTGGAGAAAATATATTTTATAAAGCCTTTATGAACATAGCAGTCCCTGCCAAAAGGGAATATGTTAGCAATAAATAGATTGCTGGTATATAGAGTACTGTACATAGTGTACTGTACAAAGTTGAAACCTAAAGAAAATACAGAGCAAGAATCTAATCTACACCCTACCAGTATTTGTACACACAAAATAGTTTATCTCCATTTTTAACCATAGTTACAACAAGCTTCCTTAAGTACCGTAGAAAAACCAACCCCTTACATCAAGCAGCACCAGAAGTTAATTGTACCTGGTATAGGCCAATATTTACATCACATGTTGCTAAGTGAACAAACAAACAGAAAAAGGCACAGAAGTAAAAGATTAGCTGCATCACACACAAATCCATCCATGGTACAACTGAGGTGTCAAAAGCTCTGAAACACAAGACTCTAAGAGTGTCATTAACTCATGTACAACTAACAAAAATGAATAGATATGCTTTTAAGGTGTTAATAAATATTTTGGAAAGAAAATAGGTGTTTTAGGTGCTTGGAGGTGCTGACCTTTCCTGTGTTTATTAGTGGGACAATGATGCATTATTAACACACAGCAGCTGTACCTGAACTGCTGCCACAAACATAATAGCCTTTTATAGCCATCAGGGGAGTGAGATAGGAGGCCTTTATTAACCACTAGACATGATTAGCACATTATGCAAACTTCAGTAGGCAAATTATCTGTTAGTGAAATATAATGTTAGTTATAACCAATTACCAAATGATTTTTAAAGCAAACTTCCAAGGGCAATATTAAAAGGTTTCACTACTGGTTAGCCAGTTGTAGGTTAGAAATTTCTATTAAGACCATTGTTTCCCCCAACTCTGCTAGAATATCTATGAATGAAGCACAGAATATAGCACCACGTTTAAGACTTCCATTTCATGAATATTAATCTCCAGAATATAAAACTAAACATAAAATCAAACATTTCCAATGCAATTAACTGACCTGGTTAATTAGTAAGTAATCTGATGTTTCTAAAACACATTTCCATTAAGGATACAAGCAAGCCTTGAAAGATTACTGTTGCAATAAATTGTGAAGAGTTAACTTGAAAAATAACAGCATAATTTACTTCAAAAAAGCTTAATTTTGGGCAAGATTATCCCATTATCCCTCGCAACTGAATACAGCACTGAGAGTCCATTATGAGCAGTCTTTTATGCCTCAGCAGAAAGTCATTAACATAAAATAAATCATTAACTGTGATATTAAACTCTAGTATCTGTAGATTTCTATGACTAATTTTAATTACTGCATTTGCCAAATGAAAAATATACTTCTGTGGAAAGTTTTTCTTGTCATGTCAGAATTATTTTCTCTCTTTAATTAGCATTGCTACTGTATAATATATATTCTTTTAATTTAATTCTTATTTGAAAGACTATTGTTACATTGACAACCTTTTCCATGGAAAACTACTTTGGACTACTGCAGAAATAAATTCACAGTTTACAATGTGGGAATTAACAGATTCGTTAACCCTACCCCCACCCACTCCACCCTACTGGCTAAGAAGACCATTGTCCCAAAGTAGAAAAGTCCTAGCCCACTCAACAGAGTTTATTGTAGTACAAAAGTAAAATATAGCAACAAGCTAGAACTCAAGGGAGCAGCCAACTTATCATCACAATGCTGAAGTGATGACCATTTATTTAGTTTCTAGACAGAGAGCAATATAACTGGTATAAACCAAACAACTGTAATTTACCTGCATTAAACAACAACAGTTTGCAAGAAAAATATATTTAGTAGTATTAACATGGAACAGAAACGAAATGTGAACAGTGACAGTTATACAGACCTGTTCATGTAGACACATGATAGATTGTAATTTGCAAACATTGGTGACCAATTTCTATTGGAGTACCTGATGCAGGTTACTGTAATTCCTATGAAAAACTTGGACTAGGTAGAACATGTCAGTTAGAAACTTCTTTAATAAGAGTCACATTCACTGTCTCTGCTAGGGCTGTCAACCATCATGTGCGGCTTGACAGAAGTGGTTTCAAGATTTGCAGGACCCATAACACCAGAACCAGTTTAACGATTTGCCCTAGCAGAGTACAATTGCGACTAAAGCAGCCAGACTGTGGACAGAAAGGCCTCACACAATGGAAAGGGGTGTCATTCTGAGACTGATTATGAAGAGTGGCAGCTGTACTGGGATGCTGCTGGTTCTTGTGGTGGGAGAGCATGACCCGCCACTTCCTATGTACAAATGGGGGGCCATTTCCCCCAGTCCACACAGTCCGCCCCGGAGTTGTGTGCGCGTATGCAAAACTCTGGAGTGGAAAGATTCTGCTGTGCTTTGCCACAGTGGCAGGGGGGTTACTTCCACAAGAGTAGCCCACTTTCGTTAAAGGTTTATAAAATGCCCCATACAGCTCCATAAAGCTGGGGTATTTTCTCTCCCTGCTGGGGCACCATAGATGTGGAGGACCTTGTGTGCATGGGAATGGCCCAGCATGGCCAATAATGGCAGCCACAGCAAAAAAGGGGAACAAAAAAAACCCAGTGTTCTTTTGCTGCAGGGCATTGGAGGCCCTAAAGCAAGCCAGAGCCTGGAGGGAGACAGGCTGGTGTTGACACTGTGCACAAGTGGAAATTTGTCCTGCTGCCATGCAAGCACTGGCCCAGCCTTTTCCTCCTGTGCACAATTGGTCTGAGTGTCCTTAAAGAGGGAAAAGGGGAAGGAGAGAGACTAGGACCCTGAGCCATGGAACTGGAGATTTCCTCAAATTACTACAGACAACAGTTCCTCTGGAGAAAATAGGTGTTTTGGAGGGTGAATGCTATGGCATCTTTTACTTTAGAGGTCCCCTCCCAGCTCTGCCCTTTCCACACTCCACACCCAAATCTTCAGAATTTTCCCAACCAGATGTGGCAACTCTAATCATAACACAACTATGCGTTACGTGTTAAGTGTTCACAGATGTTCTTGCTTTTTATACCTTATTAGTGAATCGTAGGAATTATAACAAAAACAAAGAGTAGTTAATACAAGATTTAAAATTGATGATCAAGTTTGACTCTAGAAACTACTGACTAAACTGAGGCTACCACACTTTGGTCACACTATGAGAACAGTCAGATGAAAAGACAAGAATGCTAGGAAAAGTTGAATGTATAAGGAAAAGAGGAAGACCTAACATGAGATGAATTTACTCAATATAGGAAGTCACAATCCTCAGACCTGAGCAAGGCTATTAATGATGTTTTGAAGGTTATTAATTCATGTCAGAAGCAACTTCGCGACACTTAACATCCACACAAACATTTGATGATATAGAGACCTATAAAGGAGAGGTACCTTTAATTTTATTTCCTTGGGAAAAACTGAATGTTATAGTTTCTGGAAAATGCAATAAACAGTTAAAATATACACAATTTTATGTGGTCTAGATCAGGAAATACTGCAGGGAAGGGAGACACTCTCTCAAATATAACATCTAAGAAAAAGCCAGTGAAACCTTAGAGGGGGAAATATAGGCCTTTCAGATATCCAGTACTGCTATGAGTCTAAGATTCAAAAAGTCCTCACACCCAGAGGCAAACAAACAAAGGATATCCAAAGAGTACTATGCTATAATCATATGATTCCAAGACCCATAGCTCTCGCCACAAAGAATCATGGCAGAGCCTAAGGCATAGCAGAACAATTACCAGATTGCATCATTGGATGAAATATACTGCTTGCTCTTCATTAAGGCCAGTTGTAAGAAAAGAGACAAGTCCAGCATCTTCAAGCAAGCAAGCTGCCTGCTATCCTTCAAGGCAGTGCAGGGCCTTTCCACTGTTCTAAGTAGTCTGTCAGAAGGAGGTGAAGTTAAGGAAAAAGACAGCCACTGCATGCAAGTCTAGTAGTTCCTGTAATAAAACTAAATAAGAAAGAGGCCAGAAAATAGGGGGGAAACCACTGAAGGGAAAGCAAAGCAGAGGTTAAGTTTCATTATAAACTTATAAGAAATCCTCCATGGTTGCTCTCTCCATGGTTGCCCTTTTTAGATAATTGGTTCTTCAGTTTTTTCCTACTAGGGCACTGTTTACTAATGTACAGAGAGAACAATGGCTCTAAAATTCAACAAAATAAAAACACTACACAAAAGTCAACTGAATTTGCCATTAGATGCTTTTTTGTCCTATGTCCTTTGAGTTTGCAAAGGAAAAGTGATCCAGAGAATCATTGGAGTGTTACAGCTACAGGGGCTGGTGCAAATAACTGGAGAAGCTTTCCCTCACTACAGACAGTTATTTAGCTTGGAGTAGAAAAATGACTCCCAAATATGAACAATATTACTGATTAATAATGGCAGATGCTGTTTTCATGGTTTGATCATTCTCTAACATCTTGAGTCAAAAGTCTGGGTATTTTGAGATACTTCTGCTACTTGAAAAATGAGTTGTTTGCTAACAAATTGGAATTAGGCTCTAGAGCAATGAATATACTACAAATCAAACATGATTTATACAAGTTTTATTCATATATCGTTTATATGAGCTAACATCCAGGAATCTAAGTGAAAGTTAGGGAAGTAAGTAGATGACCAATGAGCAAAGGGCTGAAGATACAGGTAACAGAAATAAACCACCAACCAATGGAAAAAATGTTGTGAACTAATATATTAATCTGAACTAATCAGCAATGCCATGGCTGCTTGTCTCTATTGTAAAAAAGAATTTTATTCACCAGACTCAAATAGTCAGCTGTTTGGGCCTCTTTCAAGACTGCTGATGACCCAATAAAACAAAATGGCTGGCAAAGAGCTCAGGGAGAGACAGCTATTAAAAAGGAAAACTAGGTTTATATACTTCAGTGAATTTGCAGACATTATCAAACAAAATGTACTGTGAAGGTACAGCAAGGGAATATCTGATTAACATGAACAATATTCTGTGTTTGCGGGTGTGTGTGGAAAGAGACCAGAGCACAATTTTTTTGCCTCAGCTACTGCTATACCAGGATGCAGATTGTTGTTGCCTCTGCCATTCCATCAGCATAGATGCAGAAAATACGCTGCCATTTTCAAACTCAACACTGTAGGGGAAAATGTTATGGCCAGAAAAATCTCAATCATGTTAAAGATAATTCCATGTTGCGCTGCCTATAATTAACTATCTGCTGGCACTTGCATTATGAAACACATTTTCTGAAGTTTTTAACTCAGGATTCTTAAAACAAACCTGTTCCTTGGGCAAAACAGTCATGTAAGGCAGACATGATTCTCATAAAACAAAACAGTATGAGTGGTCAGGACTGTTACTGTTGTCTGCCTTAACAGAGCAAGGGTGAAACAGAACACAAGACTACCCTGTATTAGTAGTGGTATAGCCAAAATGGAGAAGCTTTCACTAGTCTTATTTCAGAGCACTCCATGATGTTGTCCTTGAATATAGTGTTTCAGGAATTCTGGTCTCTCACCTAGTTTAACTATGTAACCCTAATCCTAAACAGACATGCCTCTGAGCAAACTCCATTGGAATCAATGGCATTTAATTTGCTAGTTCTGTATCCCCTGTCAGGAGTTGAAATATTATTGCATTACATATTGGTGGTCATCAAAATTTCTTTTTATAGTCCATCTATTAACAGATGGTAGGGTATTAAGTCCATCTAGCAAAAGATTACTTGTTCTCTTTTGTGAACACAATGGTATCTAAGAATACAGTACGACTTTCAGAACAAGGTGCCAAAGGCTGCAAATATCATATCAACTAGGGACTCTTCTGTCTTGTAAGATAGAAGTGCTCTGTTTTGAAATACTGTAATCCAACCAAAACTTTGCATCTGGGACCAGAAGAAACAACCAGAACAATTCTTAGCTTCAGTAAAGTATTTTAAAAGGCTCCAAAACATACACAAAATACCCACACAATGCAAGAGATCAATAATATGTTTCAATTGCATTGTCACTAAAGATGAATTCACAAAATGTATCTTACTCAATCACCATTTTGGGTCAACAGCAAAGAACCAAACATTATCAGCACTCATTTTGAGTACATTCAACCTTTTTTGCACAAATATCTAGAAATCTCTAAAAATACTGCTATGTAAGCACTTTGTTTTCCTGAGGGAATCATAGAATTCATCTGTTTCAAGGAGGAAAAGTCTGTCCAGACATCAAAACAAAGCAAGCATGCTTAACAGATAGTATCTACGTTTCAGTCAGGTATAAAAGGATTAAATATTCAGGGACTATAAATACTATGGTTCATTACTGAAGTCAGTAAAAAGTTTTCAAATATTCTCTGTACTATGCACTATTTCTATATATTACATTTCCCCAAGCCTCATTTTTATTTAAACCTTTCTCTCTCATCTTCCTTTAGTTTTACACTTCACTGACAACTATCAGGAAGTAATCAGTAAATGAGTTGTGGGCCTCTGTCACTAAATCAACAAATCTGAGGGGGGGGGGGGGAATCCATGCATAATTTTGCAGGGTTAGCTATTGGGAGCACTAAAGGTCATTATCCCTGTTATTTCCACCATCAAAACAAAATAATATCAAACACATAACAGTTCAGACATGTTTGCAAAGTACAGCAACTGGTAAAGTTATGGTCTCTATTCACAACTTACTACAGTTGTTTCTGGAGAGACTAAAAGCTGATTTCTTATAGTTTGTGATTAAAATGAAATTATAACATGCCCCAAGCAAAAGACCACTGAATTACTTTACTACTGTGCTCATACTATATGCAACTTCTACTTAAGAAGTTTTCCAGGAGTCATAACATATATGAATGTCCTGTGCTGCCATCACCATAATCCAAAATTACCAGAATGTAGTTGTGCTATGAGTTTCAGAGGTGAACTCTATTACCTCAGCAACAAATCTGGCTGTCCAGGGTATGAGCTTCACAATGTTATTTCAAAAGATGACCTATATACAGCAGCATACCATCCATTCTCTCTGTTTGTATAAGAGATACCTCACACAGTTGCCATTACCAACATAGTTTGCATTGTTCTTTCACTTTTTCTCCCTCTGAGCTTTAGATGGGAAAGAAACATGATCAGATGAAATACGTACAAAGCATATTACCTTGCAAGGGAAAACTTGGAAAAAGCCAATGAAAACATTCAAGATCATTATTTCAAGTTTATAAAGAAGAGATCTCAGTTATCTTTAGAAACAAAGCTCACTGAAAAGGCAGTGTAGCTAAAACATTACCATGTTTTGTTCAAAACATTATCAGGGATTATCTGTAATAAAGTACAGAAAGGTCATGATACTGTTAGCTATATCATTGGTTGTCTACAATCAATCACCCTCGAATCATTCATAAAAACTTACGTAAACTGGCATCAATTTTTATTTATCAATGGTTTACACATCAAAAATTCAGTCACTCTACTGGCTTCAACAACTGCAGCCCTCTTCAACAATACTTTCATTTAAAGGTAAATAAGTGCAACTAAAGTTTGCTCTCTATGTTAAAGGGAAAATACAGTGAAATATAACAGCTGTTATTCCTACCAAAAAAACAAACAAACTATAGACTGCAAAGGAAGAAAGATTCTATTTATCTGACTGTCTGTCTATGCCAGGCACAAGATTGTTCAGTACTAGGATATACACTGGTCTTTGCATCTGGTTTTATGTGCCTATCAAGTTTGCCAAAGATGCAGCATTTAGAAAAGTCCCTCTCCCCACGTAGCAGTTCATAGATATGACAGAGTGAGGTGTATTTTTACAACCAGGAACAACACAGCACATAAAGTTACAGCTTCATAAAAACGTTAATCATTCTGGATGGATGGGGCTGAGGGAATGGAAGAAAATGAGATGTTCAGTCAACACATGCCTCATAGGGGCCCAGCCAGCATAGCTACTCTCAGTCCATTTACTACAATCAATGGTCATTGGCAGAACTGCTTGACAGAGACATGCATTACTTGTAGAATGTGTCTTGTGAGAAACATTCCTGGTATGTCACTCCTCAGCTTTTTTAAAAAGAACTGTTACACTGTGCATTTCTGAACTCTATTATCACTCCTGACTAAGTTAAATAGAGTGCCATATTTGCATAGTCAAAAGAAAAGTTTGTCCTTTCACATGTAACTGGATTTAACCAGTTAGTAAAGAATTGCTGATGGAGAGCAAGGGCCAAGGAGGGGGAGAAAGGCCTTCTAAATTAATTTATTCAATCAGGAATGATACCCACACAAAATGATTTAAAGCACTTAATTGGAAAATGATTTAATATATTAACGCAATTCCTGATTTTCCAAAGCATTTAACTTTTAAATTAAATCTGGTTCACCATCTTGAGTATGATGAGCAAAATGTGTATTCAAGTCATTACCTTCTTTTTGAAGCTTTAAATCACTGATAGATTTAATAACTGTTCGTCCAGTTTTCACTGCCAAATGGTTCTTCGGGCACTTGGGTACTTATGTCATTAATTCTACCCAATACTTCTTTACTTTTCAGCATGGCAGGCTTACAATTCACAATAAAAGATAATAGAGATTATATTTTATAGTGGCAAGTCACAGAGTGAAAGGAGTTTTATAATAATTGTTGCAGAGTACTTAGAGGGCCATTGCACATGAACAGCTTGGCACATGTAAGACATCTTTACGCTGTCCCAACTCCAGTTTCTCTCCCCTTTTCTTTGGTAACAAGAAAACTTTTTTAAAGGTCAGACCAAAGGTCCATGTGATAACATGCTAGCGGATCACTGTACCCAAATCTACCTTATTACACTGCTCTTTGATTTCATGTAAGAAGTCAGAAAAACATTGCAAGTCCCTTCTTTGGCACTTGTTCTCTTCAGGGATAAGAATGGGTTCCATGCATCAATAAGTAGCAGATGATATCATGCTGGAAATATTTCCTGAAAAGTGAACGGTGCATGTGTGTGCTCTTAAAAACAGCAACAAAGCAGTTTGCATTTGCAACGCAAGTGACAAAACAACTATTTATTTGTATCACCAGATCTCAGTGCAGTTGCACAGAGTGCTTGATATATCCCATGAACACAAACACAGGGCTGAAACAATAGGCAAATCACAACAGTAGGGTTATTTTTCCTGTTCCATGTCCACTGCTCTTCTGTAGAATGGCACTGGCTGTCTAGAGCTGCTTGTAGTTTCAAAGGTTATAAACATGCCAAGAATCACTGTAAAACAAGAAACTGCCACAAGTGCTGGTTGTAGAGACTGGTGCTTTACATGGCACAAGAAAGATGCTCCTGCCATAGTGCCATCCTTTCAGGAGCTAGCGTTTCTACAAAAGTCTAAGAGGTACCCAGGTTAAAACCTGTCTCACTAAAAGTGCTTCCTTCACCCAGCTCAGGAGGTGTGCCTTCCTAGCTGTGTTTTGGAAATCCTGCACTTCCTGCTTTCTTCCAAGGCTGGCCATTCCTCAACAGCCCTTGAAAGTGCACACAACACATAAAATAACAGCTGGTTGAATTCAGAAATTCAACATGGGAGAAAGGGAATGATCCTTATCTTTTGTTGGACTTCAGTCTATATCAAGTACTCAAGATCAGAGCACACAACCAAGGCCAAGAGAGGCAGAGCATTTTACTCTCTGGCTTTCTGTCCTAGCAGTGCCTCCTGGCTCACTTGGCAAATGTCTCCTGTTCTCCGAAGAGCATGGAGAAAACTTCTTCTTCTAAACCTAAAGCATGCCAAGGCAGGATCTGTAAGTCGCCACTTGCAGATACACCAAGATCGTCCAGTCTCTGCAGCCCCAACTTGTCACCTTCCCAATTTTGAAACTCCCACAAAACTCTTGAGGCGCGAGCTTTGGGTGAGCTCTGACATCCAAGCCGGCGTGCTAAGGCGATGCTTTGTCATCCTCCTGCCATCAGTCGCCGAAAGCAGCACCAAAGAGCGGCCGGGGAATTTGGGGGTGGGGGGTGGGGGTCGTGGTTTAAATCTCCCGCACAGGCACCCACCGCGCGCGGAGTCCCTAGTCAGAAAAGACTTTGCTCTTCAGGACCACGCTGGCCCGACGGGCATTTCCTGAGGAGGACGCCTCCCGCCCCGGGACCAGCCAGCGACTCGGGATCCACTCTCAAGACCGTTCTCTCCTCCGCCGCCCTCCCAAGTGACCAGGCTAGGATTTCACTCGAGGAACTGCCGGACCCAACGGGCGACTTGCGAAGGCTGTCCCGTTGTCGTCCCGCACGCACGCACACACACACACAAACATACACCCCCCCACCCCGGCCATCGCTCGCCTGCAACACAACAACCCCGACCAGGAAAGCCGCCTCTTCCCCCGCCCCCCAGCCTTTCTTCGCGGGTTTCTCTCAAGTCTGCAACCTGCCAAAGCCCCAAATCCTCCCTGCTGCAAGCGCCAGCCAGCCTCGAAACAACCCAGCCCCCCCCCCGAGAAAACCAACCAGCACACCCCCACAAAAAGCACGCGCGCATACACACACACACACACACACACACACACACACACACACTCACCTTGTTGCAGTAGTAGGGGTCCAAGCAAGGAGAAGGTCCCAGGCAAGGAGTGTCAGGAGCGGCGGCAGGCTGGGATGAAGGCGGCGGCGGCGGCGGCGGAGGAGGAGGAGGTGAATAAAATCTCACGTCCATTGCACTAAAACATCAAGCAAACTCCTCGCTTTCCCTCTTTGTGTTGACGTTCAAGCGGGCGCGGGGCGGCCGGGCCGGGGGGGGGGGGGCGCTCGGCAGAGAGAAGAGAAAAGAAACCCAGCAAGGTTGAGGTGCCCGAGTTGAGGAGAAGAAATGAAACACCTTCCCTGCCTCACATCCGTCTGCGGTGTGGAAAAGAGGGGGGGAAAGGGAGAGAGGGGGAGAGAGAGAAAAGTCTTCCCCAAAGCCCCCGTCTCGTCTGCGGATGGCTGCAAAGAGAACTCGCCAACGCTGCCTCCTCTCTCGCACGGCAGGACAGGTAACTTCAAGTTCTGTTTGCACCCGCAGGGGCTCTAGTCGGCTATGCGCGGGGCATGGATGTCGCGCTCTCCCTCTCGGAGAAGAGTTGCCTCCTTGGCTCCCCTGCTCGCTCGCGCGCGCGCTCGCTCTCCCCCTTTTTCTTTATTTCGGGGTATTTATTTCGGAGACCTGTCTTTCCCCCTCAGGTAGCCAAAGAAAGAGGGAAGAAGGAAAAGCTGCCGGGAGCAGTCGAAAGGAGGCAGGGATCGGGAACGGCTGCCCCGCGTTGCCGGCTGCAGGCTGGAGAGGAGGGACTCGGCGTGCGCCGCTGCTTCGAGTGTGCTTCACACAAAGGAGCCCGCAAGTCCAGAGCCATTTGCGGCTGGCGGCGGAGAGCGCGGAGAAGAGCAGACAGGGGGCGCTGTAGCCTCCGCCAGCCCGCCGAGCCTCCCGCTCCGCTCTCCTCATCCCTTGCCCCCTGCTAGCTGCTATGATAGCACCTCGGCACAGCGCGGCTGCAGCACTAAGGGAGGGAGAGGAAAGTGAGGTGGCTTCTGGCTGAACCCCCTAACTCGCCTTCAGCTTTTTGGTTCAGCCTTGGACAGCGGCCACTAATCTTCAAGACGTTGCTGAGCATGTGCAAAGGGTGACTTTGATACTCGAGGCAGTCCTAGCATAACTAGAGCCCGAGCGTTGCTTATTTTGGAACTTAAGCCACTCTTATAGGTGTCTTTAGAGCTTTTGCTGTGTTGTTAGCTTCTTTGAGCCTGAGGACAAAAGGAGAGGTACAAAACATATCTTAAGTAAATAAACTCATTGAGTGACCTTGGGCCAGGCATTGTGTCATCCCAGTTTACAGCACAGAATTATTGTGTGGAGGAAATGGAAGAAGGGGAAACCACGTGGAAGGGCAGGATAAATTATAGAAAGTGGCGAGACCATTCCACATTGTAACAAAATGGCCTTTGGGGGCTTCCAAGATGATGATGATGATGATGATATATCTTCATTTATTATATTACTTCATTGTATATCTTCACTGATATATATCTTCATTTAAAACTTCTTTTTCAAAAGCCATTAGAGAGATGTACACAGAACAGTGAAGCAATGCAAAGAATTTTTCTTGCTGAAGACTGTGACGACTCTCTTTAGCCACTGGTTCATCTGAAAAGCTGGTTTCTCCTGGGGCTTGGGTTTGCCATAGTAAAAAAGTGAATAGCGATTCCATTTGCCAATATGTTATACGGCTGTCTAGAACACGTTGCTTGTTATGTAACTAAGAGGCTGGCAAAACCTTCATGCAAGTTTTTAAAATATACAAATTAAATGAAAGATGGCATAAGAAAGTGAATTGATGTTTCAGCTTCATGAGCATTGAGGAGGGAAAACAAGTAAAAAAAAACCCTTAAAAAGGCAAAAAAGGAAAAATATGAAAGGGCATGGGAAAATGAGAATGTTTGCCATATAATAAATAAATAAATAAATAAATAAATAAATAAATAAATAAATAAATAAATAAATTTGAACTACAAAAAGAGAGCTCTGGCACAATGGTGGAGAAGGCTATAAAATAGACTGGGTAAAAATCAGATCTAGATTATTTTCAAATAGACTATGAATGCACATGATTTTTATGTTGAAGCTTCACAAAATCATGTTCGATATTGCAGCTCGTATCTTCGTCAGGTGCTTCATGGAATTGCCATGGTTCAAAAATGCACTGGGAAAAAGGACCCCTATGCTTCTTAAATGAAGTCCATTGAAATCCACTGTAAAATCAAGATTCTCAATAACCATAGACTAAGTCAGCGGTCCGCTGCGCCAGGGGTTGGGGGGAGAGGGTAACCCAGGGCCCCGCACAAGCACGGCAGCCCTGGCACAAACGCACATGCACAAACATGCACACGTGGCAGCGCTGCACATGCACAGACTTGCCACGTGTGCGCATTTGCGAGTTTGCCATGTGTGCGTGTTTGCACTGCTGGCATGCTGGCGGCCTCGGCTCCCTCTCCCCGCCCCTCCAGGCCACAAGGAAATCGGCCACTGAAGCGGCCGAGTAGCTTGCGGCCCGGCAAGCTTCTCGCTGCGGGGGGGCGGGAAGAGGGAGCCACGGCCCGGCACTGAGGCCTTTGCGGCCTGGCACCGGGCCATAGCCCGGGGGTTGGGGACCACCGGACTAAGTCACAAAATCAAGGATTCAACCCTTTTTGGTTAATGGGTCATTACAATTTACATATATTTTCTACTAGAATCCACCATAAATCAATACATATCAACGAGATCTAGTATTTTGCGGCATGACCAGGGCTCAAAAGTATGCATCCAAAAACTCATGGTTTAGATCCATATGGATCCAGAATTCACTGTAAAATCACACCTCAGCTATATCTATAAACTGTTCAAGAAGGAACACAGATCCAGTAGCACTAAAAATACATACCTAGGTCTGGGTCCTCATGATTTTTACATGAATTCCAGAAACATAACATGAAATATAAAATTATGCCCATATCCATCTATTAAATTACCTTCCCCACCCAAATCTGATACATCATGCCCTAGCACTAAAGCATATACCTAAGGCAGACTTTCTCAACTTTCTTACCATTGAGAAACCCCTGAAACATTACTCTGGTTTTGAAAAACCCCAGAAGTAGCGCAATCATGCAGAATATGATTGGGAAGCATAGCTGTATGCACCCCTATCCAGGGCCCCTCTCCTTCCCACCCCCTCCAGACCCATCATCGACCATTTTGGAAGGGGGGATTGACATGACTGTATATGGTCATATCAACCAATAAATGTTTGACAAATTTAAAATATATATAAAAAAAATTAATTAACTCCCACCCATTCAGAAAACCCTTCCAGGGCTGTGAAGAAACCCCCAAGTTTCACAAAATCCTGGTTCAGAAAGCCTGTTCTAAGGTATGGAGCCTCATGGGTTTTATAGAAGACCCCCCCCAAAAAAAAAAAACCTGAACATGAAATCAAAGATCACATCATGGATCTAGTGGTTCATCTAGTTGCTATCATAGTGCAAGATTGTGGGTCAGAAAATATGAATCCTCATAGATCATAAATATTTCCTAACAGTTTTCCCACAAAGGGACTGTATAGTAACAGATAGACTGTTATAACTAGTGTGGCCTCAACACATTATGGAGTTGTCTTTGTGCTGGTTTTAGTTGATTCTTCAAATTTTTAACTGATCAGTTCAAATCCTTCTTTCTATTCACCAGTTGCTTCATGCCCATTGTTTGGTCACAGCTCATGTTTGTGTGAAATTTTCACTTTACATATCATAAGCCTTATATTGCTGCATGGAATAAAATCATTTTTTTGTGAGAAAGCGTTGGGAACATAGGTAGGATTTTTATCACCAAAATATCCAGTATCTAATCACATTTCACATCTGTGTCCTTATATTTCATTTCAAAATTCAGAAAATGGTCCACTGCCTCATGGTCACAATGTCGTACATGGATCTTCATGACACTTAATTTTATCTCCATATAAATCTGAGCAAAATTGCATTGTAAAAATCACACGTCAAATACATTGTAGCACTGATGTAGCACAACATCTAGATTCAAGGTAAAGATGTTCAAGAATCATGATCATGTTATAAATACTTTATGCCACGTTCCATGAACATTTATCAAATCCATGCCCATAGCATATACCAGCCTTTCTCAACTTTTTTACTTTTGAGGAGCCCCTTAAACATTTTTCAGGCTTTGAGAAACCCCAGAAGTGGTATGATTGTGCAGAATATGGTTCTAAAGCACAGCTGTATATACCCCCACCTGGAACTCCGCTCCTTCCCATCCTCTCTGGGTCCATCATTGGTACTTTGGGAGGGGAGTTGACATGACCATATGTGGTCATACGACATAATAAATGTTTAAAAAATTTAACAAATATATGAAAAATTAATTAACTCCCACCCATTTGGGAAACCCTTCCAGGGTCAAGAAACCCCAGGGTTTCATGAAACTCTGGTTGACAAAGCCTGAACTAGGAGAACAAGTTACAGTAACTGTCCAAATGCAATCTCCTAACTAGGTTTCCCATCCTTGCACAGCCAGGTTTTGCAAACTAGGCAGCCCTATTAGTGCATAGTTGAAATTAAAAAAAAAAAAAACCCTCTTTCACAGTCTTTTTCTACATTTCTCTAACTCTTCTTTTCCACACTTTTCCTTCATTGTGTATTCCTTTCATAATCTGCCTTATTCTTGATCTCTCTTATTCTTCAGTCTCAACTCCTCATTCATTCTGGTTGACAATTTAGAAGATATTTAACAGTAGACAGCAGCAAACATTTGCTAATATTATTAATAGAAGGAGGAGTTCATATTTCTCCATAATCTATCAAAGTAGTAAAAGTATGCTTCCTTCCTCCATGCTTTACATGCATAATAGAATGTTAATCTGCCTTACTGGTAACAAATGAAGAACAGGTTAGAACATGTATTTATTTATATCCCTTCTTTTACCCCAAGGGGGACCCAAAGTGTTTACATCATTTTCCTCCCCTCCATTTTATTTTCATACCAACTCTGTGAGGTAGGTTGGGCTGAGACCCCAAGGCCACCCAAGGACATTCCATCGCAGAGTGGGGATTTGATCCTGGTCCTCCCAGATGCTAATCTGACACTTAACCACCACACAAGCTTAGCTTTCATTGCAAATAGAACAGGTGGTAGTGGAGATAACCTGAGCTTTTCATTTTTGGCCCTGGAACTCCCATGATCATCCTGAAGCTGATGAACAATTCTGAGATTCCTAGTTTTATTTCCTGAATTATACCCGCCACAGACAGATGGATATGAGGATCCGTTTATTGCTATAGATTCATGTTAACAAGAAGCAAAGTTATTTGTTTTGTTAATATATTTGGTTTGGATAAGGGTCATATGGGGGGGGGGACAGATAGCATCTTTGTCCAAGGTCCCATGATGGCTCTAGGGCAGCCCTGTATGGATCTGCTGTTTCACATGGGATACATTGATATTTTCCATAAAAATAGATATATATGTGCCACATATAAATATATATAAGTATCAACTCCATCTTTGGATGCTCAGATCTGGAGTGTGAAATCACTGGATACTTAACAAACCAAATATATCTACAAACCTGACAAAAATACAATGGGGCTTAATCCCCAGCAAATGATAGACACAGTACATGCAGCTTTAGGAAACTGATCTTAAGATCTCTGAGATCTTAGTAGCTAGTCCTACTCCCTTCCTTATGTCCTGGAGGGAGGACACCTCAGTGCCAGGCCAAGCAGCAACCACTGGCCAAAGATTTACTATTCAGCTTGTATAGCTCACACAGACCCATCAACAACCACCTGATGACTCACAATGGGGCCCCCTATAAAATACATTCATCCATGGAAACATTGCTGAGCAAAGATCATGTTAGAAATATATTAAATTGATGTTGCTGCTAGTTTGTGAAATGTGTTTTTTTTAACTGGTTTTATATTATCAAGGTCATAATGTTATTGATTTTAATTTTTATTATTGTCATCGTTGTTGTTCACAGTCATGAACCAGCTTTCTGGGAGGGCAGTAAACAAATAAAATGATAATAACTATTTGACAGCAGCCAACAAACAAAGGCCATTGTGGTTTAGTGTTAAGGAAATCATACCTAGGATTTAGAAGACCTAGGATTCAAACCCCATTTTTCCATGAATGGGTGAACATGGACAAGTCACTTATGCTCATAATCCAGTGGACTAGGTTTTTGTGATGATAAAATGGAGGAGAGGTGAACAATGTAAGGTCCCTTGTATCCCAAAGGCAGAATATAAATAAATAAACAATAAAGCTGAAGCACAGAAGTGGGTGGGAGGGAGAGCGAAAAGCAGGCAAGGGGGGAATATGGGGATGCCTGGAGGAGACAAATAATAAATAGAGTGGGGATATGGGTATATAGAGCAAGCTTCATATAAACTGCCTAATGAAATTAAATCAATACAGAAAATACTAGATTAGCTTTCCAATAATAGAATAATTATGACATGGAAAGGGCATTTACAAATTAGTTCCACTCAAGCAGTCTGAAGTGTTAAATCCAGGAATGGTTGTATTATGTGATAATCTTCAATATATTCAATATAGTCTCCTATATGTCTCCTATACAGATTTGATCAACATTCATATACAAAATTACATACTGAGTCAAACCCCTGATCTATTATGATTAGTATTGTATAATCTGAAATCCACTCATGCGTTCTGCTCTGGACCTGTTTGCATTGTTATATTCTGTTACCTCTGTTATAGTTTAATGTTAATGCTATTGTTATTGTGAAAAGCTGAGTTCCATGTACTGATTTCTGTGTTTTATGTAAACCGCCCTGAGCCTCAGGGGAAGGTGGTATATAATTAAATAATAAATAAATAAATAAAAAATAAATAGCGGCTATCTATGTCTCGGGTGGAAGTCTTTTACATCACATATCACTTGATCCAGCTGTAAATGCCAGAGATTGAAACTTGGGACTTTATGGACACAAAAAAGATGTTGTGGCACTGATGAACAGCCCATCATTTCAATGAAGTAAAATTTGCGTTTTACCAACTTCATGGCCATCTTTTAGGCTCTCAACTGCCTTCAGGACATGGTGGTCTTACAATGGCACAGTATTAGTGGAGACCAGATCCACATTCAACCCTGCACCAGAAATGAGGTCCAGGGTGTGGCCTGTTTGATGGGTAGGACCAACAACAAATTGTGAGAGCCTGGGCATCACCATGGCTGACACTAGGTCCATCCCATTTCTAGGGGGTGGTAGCTTGGCATGGACATTAAAGTCTCCCAGAATTGTCTAGTGAATTGTAGTGTCCAGGCCGCCCACTAGCAGGGTTGACAGAGTGTCTGGAGGTGTATTGGACACACGGTACACCAACCAGATAGCCATGCTCTCAGTTGAGTCCCACCTGAGCCCTATACATTCAGTTCCTGGAATTGACAGCATGGGGAGAGCCCTGAAGCAGAAGTCCTCTTGGATTAAGATTGTCACCCTTCCTTTCCGCCCCACAGTCTTTAGTCTGATGGAGGATAAAGAACCCCACAGGGGCTAACTCTTTAAAGGTGACTGTCTCACGCTCCCTGACCCAGGTCTCCCTCACACACACCAAGCCCACATTATTTACAAAGTAGTTTTGCAAGGTGTGGGTCTTATTATTAATTGACCTGGTGTTGCACAGCATCAGTGTCGGATATGGGTTGTTCACCTTTGCCTCCACTCCAGTATCACTTCCTTTTAAAGCCTAAGTGCCAAGGGGATCTGAAAGCTGGGGACTCTCATGAAGACATCCAGGTACAGCTATGCCACTGGGAAATCCTAGACCCTTTCCACACATGGAAAAATGACACAATGGCCATCTTAATGCTCCATGGAATTACAAGCATTCCACACAAAAATCTAGCAATCAGGTGCAGCATTGAATGTGCTTCCTATTTGCTGCATGGTTTGGTAATGCTGCTAAAACTGGTTCCCCCCTCCCAACCCTTGGGAGGGAACACAGTAGCCTAAAGTGTGAAGTACAACAGAGTTGGGTTGGCTTCTTCCACTGTTTCCACCTCAAATGATGATGTTTTAGACCAATGTTCTTTTCTCCACCCGCCTTCCTTTCCTCCCCTCCAAGCTGTATTTTTTAAAATTTGATCATTGTCACATTACATGATTGTGCAGTAGCACTACACACACACCACTTCCTCTTCTCCCCCTCCATCATGATTGAACATTCAGTGGGGCACTTTAGAGGGAGGGTGGTGAGCTTACCTGTGCCTCTGCACTACAAGCTGCTGTTAAGGGTCCACAGCAGCAGACTCCCACTTCTGTTTGCAAAAAACCCAAAAATAGCCTTATGTATTGCAATGCATAATAACTTATTTTTTTTAAAAAAAACATTTAGTATATTAGGAGAAAGGGAAGAAATTAAGAGCACAGAATGCTTAAATCAAGTGGAGCTCTTGAAAGAAAGGTGCAAGAAGGTGCCATTATTTTCAAGCTGCCTGTGAATTGCTGTTGCACCTGAGAAGGCTGAAGTAGAAAAGTGAGATGCACAGAGATGAAATAGAGAATGCTTGGACACCTTCCCTATTGGAGGGGAGGGAGTATAGCAATGAGAACAAGGGGGGGTGAAAAGGGGGGCATTTCCCTGTTTTGATTTCATTAGGGTGTAATTGTGTTATTACGCATGCTCAGATAAAAAAAGGGAAGAGACACAAGGTGGTAGGTGGTACTGCCCACTCTCCCGATAGAAGTGCAAAAATACAAGTCATGAAAGGACTCTTGGATGGTGCCTGAGAAAACCACAATGTCAGGTGCTGCATCCAAAATTCAATGCATTGGCAAATAACTGTGGAAACAGTTCCAGAGATGGAAAGGAAGGGTGTGCTGGTATTACAGACTGATTGAGCAATCTTCCCCAGCTCAGGTTTCTTCATACAGAGGCTACAGAGCTTTCACATTAATCCTTTCTGGAATCGTTTTTAAAGCTAATTTACACTTCTTTTGGTCAAGTATGAATAACAAAACAGTTAATACAACTAAATTGCATAGAGCAAAGTGCTCATAGCATTAAAAGCAATACAGGTTCATAGGTAACTAACAGCGGATTGTCATAATCTTTGCATCAACTCTTCCATCAAACTACCTTCAACTCAGATATGTATAAAACAATATCGGGAGCCTCCAGAGGTAGAGCCACAGATCCCACCTACTCTTCCAACCACTTCTACCACTTAATTAAGAAAGTGTGACGATCTTTCTTGGACTGAAGGTCACTTTAGACCAGCTTCTGATATTCCTTAATAGGGAACTGAGGCCCTCCAGAAAGTTGACAAACAGTGTGAGAAGGCCCAAGCTTTCCTCTGCTAACAGCCAGTTCTGCTGTTCAAAGGTTAGGATAAGGGTTACTACCTGTAGAAGCTTGATGTAGCTCCATGAATCTATGTAAGCTCCATGAATCTATGTAACCTCAGTTTAGAGCCATCTAATCTTCATTTAATGCAGCCACATCTTACAGCAGTGAATTATACAAATTAATTTTACTGGTATGAAGAACATTCTTTTGTATATTCTGAATCTACTGCCATAAGTTTCATGGGAGGGTCTGATGATTATGAGAAAAATGGGGGGGGGGGGGCTTATCTGTGTATGCATTCTCTATCCCATGTATAATGTATAAACGCCTATCCTGTCTCTTAGTTGGCCTATTTTTCTAAACCCCAAAGTCCAAAACACTTGAAGGAAGATAATTTAGATAATTTGGATAATTTCAGTTGCTCTTTTTTAAGCAACTTCAGAACCAGCTATAGTCCTATAAAATATGTATGGGTTATTTTGTTTTTAATCCCTTCCATAATAATCCCTAGCAAGAAAGGATTTTATCTGTCTTTATTATTGACTTATTGCATCATGTGAATGAATATTTTCATTCAGTTCTGCCATGACCCCAAGTTAGGGCTACCAAATGGGGCTAGAGGTCTCCTGGTATTACAGCTGATCTCCAGAATACATAAATGGCTTACTCATTGATTTTAAATGTTTACTCCATTTCTCCTGCAGAAAATAGCTGCTTTCAAATGTGGAATGCATGGCATTATACCCTACCAAGGTCCTTTATTAGTGTGATAAAAGGGACAATAGAATTAATAAAACCATTACAGGCATGTAAAATTCAGAGAACAATAATAAAATTAATAGAACCATTATACTAACATATAAATTATGGAAGTAAACAATTCTCAACTTTGAAGTTTAGCTGCACGCATCCTAGTAGCAGCTGATAAAACTTTGCCACCCCTCAATCAGTACAGGGTTCTGGCTGTCCATTAAAAACAGTACTTTAGCCTGGTCAGAAGACCTGGCACACCTAGTTAAAAAGGAGGATAAAAATTTGACTCGAATCCCTTCATAAAATGGACAATACAATAGAACATGCAAGACAGATTCAATACAATTCAATTCACATGGACAGATTCTATTTTCATAGGGAATGTTATTGAATCTCCCAGTTAGCAAGGCAGAAGGTAAAACATTTAACCTTGCTAACATAAAAGCTCTTCTCCATTGTGGATTAATTAATTGATAAAAATAGAAAGCTGTAGACTCCAGTCTAGGTTGAATTCCTATACTAAGTGGGGAGCATGTTTTATCAGCTATACTAGTTAATTCTTGTAATTCAATATCCAGAATTCTACACTTAATTTTCCTATAAGCAGACATGAGTGAATCTAAATATAAAGTGTCCAAGGGTATTCCAATGGTTCTGATTTTATGTTCAACCATTTCTATCCAATTGGATCAATTTTCTGTGAGCATTAAATATGTAAGACTCATTGTTTCCAAACTAAAAAGCAAGCGAAGCCAAAATTTAATGGTTATCAACCAGACTTTAGTAGCCAAACATATTTGATTAAGTTCCAGGCATAGCGCTGCGTATGGTACACTGTTCAGAACACCTAAAATCTTTCGCAGAAAATTAGATTGCACATCTTCAAGATCTTGGTTGAGTGCATTGATCCAAACCCTACCAAGGTCCCTCCACCCCACTCCTTCAAGTATTTCCTTTAAATCTCAAGATATATCCAAATCTAGAGTTGGCAACCCTACCCCATGATCCTTTTCCTGGATAGTTACTGCCACTTAAAACTTCATCAGTACATATGTAAAGCTGGGGGAGGTGTATGTGTGTGCAACTTTTTCTTCTCAGTTATTCAGTTTGGAGAGATCCTTTTGGAGCCTTTCACTGTCTGCTTTGGTTTTTATCTTTGATATCATTACAGATTTTCCTACTTTACTGTTTCTTTCTGATTCCTGGTGATTGATGAACAAGTTAAATAACACACATCTTAATGCAGATTCCCTGTAGGACACTGATATTTACTTACTTCCACAATGAGACCTGTCCATTTACTCTTATTCTCTGTTTCTTTTAGTTTAATCAGTTACCAATCTCATTTTTATTACCTGCTAATACCTCTCTCTGCAGTCTCAGGTTTGCTGTATGTATGAGAGAAGGAAAAAACACCAACAAATTGCAAGCAATACAAACACATGAAGAGAATGGATCTGCATCTCTGCCTCCATACACACAGGTGCAAAATGCACACAAATAACATATCCTCAAGGTGAAAAGACAAATCTACAAATAAAAGGAGACCTGGATGGGGATTTCAATACATCTGCACAAACAAGAACATATGAATAGATAGGTTCTTCATGGAACAAACAACAAAGTAAAAAGTCTGCGGAGGAAGAACAAAAAGGTAGAAAGAGTAGAAAAATTTTTTTGAACAAGTTCAACTGATGTGCATGTGCATCTAGAAATACACAGACACATATGCAACAGCACACAGTCCATGCAGAATGAGCACTCAATAACTAATGGATGTAACGGCCTCTTCTGTGGTTAAACAGTAAGCTTCACAGAGTCCCAGGAACAAGAGAAAGAAAATCTGATTCTGCTGTACCAGGTAGGTGGCAGAAGAGAAGGTTGAGGGCTATGCGCTTCCTATTTCGTACATTTATGGAAAAGGAATTGAGGGCCCACTTTTTTTTACTGGACTTTCTTCTTCCCTCGTCCTGGCCAGCAGTCTCTTCATACCAGAAACATGATAAAAGGCAGGTTTCCCCTAATAAAAGGCAAACTTTTAAGATAAAGGTCCAGGCAGTTGTGTCCAGTCACCAGCCAGTACTATAAACCCATGTTAAGGAGAACTAGTTTTTTATTATTTATTTATTTATAGTCCGTCTTCTTCCCTGGGCTCAAGGCGGATTACATAACACCCCACAAAACCCTCTTTAAAACCTTGAAATTATTTTTTAAAAATCACCAACGCAAGATGGTAGAAAGCAAAATCTCCAGTCTCTGCATAATTGTCCACAAAGGGGTTTCTCAGATGAATAGCATAGCATGAGGGGGCCCATTTGATCTTAACAAACCTAATCTCAATTGAAGACCTGGCAGAAGAGCTCCATTTTACAGGCCCTGTGCAACTTTGACAGCTCTGTCAGGGCTCTCAAGTCTCCTGTGAGCTCATTCCATCAGGTCAGGACCAGGACCAAGAAGGCACTGGCCTGGGTCAAGGCCAGAAATATCTCTCTAGGGTCAGGGACCACTAACAGATAAGTACCCACAGAGCAAAGAGCCCTGCAGGGAACATAAGCAGACAAGCGGTCCCTCAGATAGGCAAGGCCCAAGCTGTGTATGGCCTTAAATGTCAGAACCAAAATCTTGAATTTGATCCAGGCCATAACTGATAACCAATGCAGCTTTAAACCTAAGATTTTGATTTGTCACCCAGCTATTCACAGTGAATCAAACCCTGTAACTCAGAATGGCATTGTGGATGATTTAAGCACGTGTCCGTGTGCCTGACTCAGATTAATTTTTCTATTATGGACAAAACACTAAGAGGTCTTTAACCATTTACTCTGAATGACTTAAAGGATGAATGTTTAAAAAATAAAATGAAACAAAATCACCTTTTCTCTTCTGCAATAAATCGTTCCTTTAGGGTGGGTGGAGCTCAAATCATAATTATCCAGAATAATTGGGCATCAGCTCTAAGATTGACCAATTTAACTGAAAGACTAGTCTACATTTCTTTACAGGGTGTAAAAGATGACCTTGAAAATTGTAACTTCCTGAATCAGCATTTACAGAGTACATCAACAACCTTGACAGCAATGAGGAAATAAATTTTAACTGAATGGAGCAGTACTTGATTTTTTTTCTAGTACGAAGTATTAGGCAAAGACATATAGACCTCCTTTCTTACAATAAAAGGAGATATGTCAGTGATGCATGATCTTCACATCACTGTTCAGAAAAAAATGTTAACATGCTCAACGTCTTTATAGAAAACTGCAAATAAAAGACTAAGAATTTATCTACACGTTTGGCCATCCTGGGACTGTATAATTCAAAATTTAGTGTTGAAATCACTCCTTCTCACATAAAGGGTTCTGTTCCTATGGTATCCTAATGTTACTGTCCTCCTGAATGTTCTTTAAATACTCTGTCTGCCAAGCATTTTTTAAAGGTGAGGATGTCAAAGCATGCTTTCTCCCAACTGCATTCCGAAGTGGTACTATTTTGCATGAACATATTAAGAAATATCCAGCACTGAATCCATGACAAGTCATAATAGGTATCATTGCTGCTGCCACATGGAAACTGACTCTTCTATAAATATTAACTGATTATAAAAATTCATATGCATACAAGGATGTGCAGAATAGTGTTTGCTGTTTCCTTTCCCGACTTCTACCCACTGAATATATTTTTGCAAATCTACTAGCATAAAAAATGTTATTAAATTGGCTCTTTTGTCTCCTGCTTCATCTGCACAACAACCCTGTGCAGTAGGCCTAAAGTCTTTCAATTCAACAACAACTTGTGTGGGTGGACTTAAATGTTTCTTCTCTACCACAACCCTGTCCAAATTAGCCCTTTCTGCCTGGGGAGCTGATCTTTATACTCTGCAGGTGAGCTGTAATTCCAGGAGCTCTCCAGGCCCCACCTGGAGGTTGGCTACACCTGGGAAGGAAATATTCCAGGAGGTTTGGAGGTGGGACTTCAAAAATCATACAATGCCTCAGAGTCCAGCCGTCAAAGGAGCCATTTTTGCCTGCAGTTGGTAGGGAGTGGTGCAGGAGTGTCCCTCCTGGGCTATGGGCTATGTCCAGCCCTTACCAGCAACTGTTTGTATTCTGGGGCGCAGACAGGCAGACCAGCATCAGTCCTGTGAGTCTGGAAAGTGCAGGAAGATCTAAATAAATATTTACAGCCTGAAACTGTAAATAGAGAACAAATAACCTTGACCTGGCAAATAAAAAAACAGTATAAAAAACCTTACTAAGGTCAAGACTGCTGCGCACAGAGAGTCTTCCTCTTAGGGTTGCCAGCTTCCCCGTGAGGCTCGCTACCCCACCTCCCTCATGGGGAGTCTGCTATGAGGAGAGAAAGGGAAGATGATTAGAAAATGCTTTGAGACACCTGAGGCCTGCTGGGTCACTGTGGCCCATTCCTAGTTCTCTCAGATCTCTCACAACCCCATATACCTCACAGGTTGACTATTGTGGAGAGATGAATGGAAAAGGTGTTTGTAAACCGCTTTGAGACTCCTTTGGATAGTAAGCAATAGGGTACAAAAATCCGTTCTTCTAAGGAGCAACCATGAAAGAAGCATGTGGGCACATAATATTTTATCACCAGTAAAGAAATGGAAAAGAAGGAACAGTGTGGACACCTGTGTACTGTGTAATGTGTATTAGGGCAGGGGGACATTTCGGTTTCTGTTTCACATAAGAAGGGAAATGACTCAGAACTGGGAGGAATTGGTTGCAATGTAATCTTCCCCTAAGAAGAGTCTCCAGTCTGATTTTCCCTTCACATTTCTGAGGACATGGCTCTGGAAAGCTCAGCTGTAATCAATATGCCCAAATTCCCAAAGGTCAGTCCTCTCCCACACTGAACGAACATTCCACACCACAGGTTCTTGACACCCATCTCTCCACACCCATACCCTCATTTGCCACCATGCCACCACAACCTCCCACACAACACACACATTCAACCCCATGCTTTCACAGACTGGACAACTTCTCCCCTTCCTCTTCCCACTGCCAAGCTCTAGCGCCCGTTGTATTCTTGGATACAACGGGCTTTGCCCCTAGTTTAAAATAATATACTGGGCAGCTTTAAAATGCCAAAAAAATGATAAATGAGCACCTGTAGCTTTAAAAATGGATTCCCTCAATGACTACTGTTAGACAACTACACTATTCCAAGTTTAGTTTTGTCAGTAAAACAGAAGTAAAAGGGGCACAGCCCCTTTTTAACTCTCATCCCTTCATGCAAGTCACTTCCTCTCAATTTCTGCCCCCCCCCCATCACTCCCTCTGTCTACCCCATCAATCTACCAAGCTCCCATTTGCAGTGTACTTCTGTTCAACAGCAGCCACCCTATGAAAACTTATGTGGTAGGTTTGGGTGCTTTGGCTGCCGAAGCAACCATTCCAGCCCAAAGCAGGCAGTGCCGCAGCATGGGGGAAGAGGGGTGGCACTGGTGCCAATGCCATGGCGTTGCCTGCTTCGGCCAAATAACTCAACCCATGTGGTGCAGCAATTAGAGATTTAGAGTAGGGTGCCGCAGGATTGACATTCAGATCCTCATCTTGTTGTGGAAGCTGAGTGGGTAATGTTGGACCAGTCATGGATTTTCAGCCTAACCTACCTGACAGGTCTGTGGTACAGATAAAAAGGAGGAGATAATAATTTAAGCTTCTTTGTTCCCACTGTGGAGAAAGCTTTCCTAGGTAGAGGCTGCAGGAGAGAGGACGGAGACAGAAATCTGGAGACAGAGGGGCAGATAAAGTTAGATTGGCTGTTGGGTGGGTAGGTGATAGGGTTGGCAATTCCTGGGAAAGTCCTGGGCAATTGTGTGGTGGAGCCTGGGGGAGGATGGAGTTTGAGGAGAAGAGACAGACATGGATAATACCACAGACTTGATCCTTAAAACCAGACCTTTTCTCCACAAGAATTACCACTGCCAATGTCCAGCTGAGGGCTGGAGAGTATCCAGAATTACAACTGCTGTTCAGATGACAGAGATCAATTCCCCTGGAGAAAATGGCTGCTTTGGTTGGTTGAGTCTGTGGCATTATACGCTGCTGAGATGGCTTCTTTTTCCAAGCCTCATTGTCCCAAAGCTCTATGCCCAAATATCCTGGATTTTCCCAACCTAGAGCTGGCAACCCTTAGGGGAATTGAGCTCTACAACTGGGGGGGGGGGGTCTGTTGTGATTCCTGGAGAACAGCTCCTGGCGGGGGGGAGCATGTGACTAGCTGAGAAGCACTTCTGCTATTTGGGGAAGAGGGGAAAGCAGGTGGGAGCTTGGTAGACTAATGGGGTAGAAAGAGAGAGGAAGTGATTTGCATGAAGGAATGAGAGTTTTAAAAGATGGCAGAAAGGGAAAAGAGTGTGAGAGATGTAGGGGGAGAGAGGAAGAAGCAAAGGTAGGAGTCATGGGATAATTGCCCCGCAAGTTTGTTGAAGGTCCCCACTTGTCTATATATAAGTGTTACAGAGGATTAAAAAGAAACTAGCCATAAACTAAACTTTCTGTTTAAACATTCTTGGTTTGAATCATTTTGACAGTAGCCTGTTCACCTTCAAAAGAACAAATTTTCTCCAAAAATATTAAATGGAAAAAAGTATAACAAGGAAGAAGTGAAATGGAAAATTGCTAAAGCCTAAGAACATAGCAGGCAGAAAGACAGCTTTCCCCCCTGAAAGCTGCGATATGAAAGGAAAAGAAGGCCGGGGGGGGGTGCTTGCAGAGTGAGGGTGGAAGAACTGAGGCAAGGAAAAGCGGAACTGAAAACAGAATATGAAATAATTGATTTTCTTATGGAAAGATTGAAAAAAGAATTATATGTAGGAGAGAATCTAGAGAGGCAGTAGCAGAGCCATAAATACCTTTCTATAAACTTGATTTCCCATAAAGTGCTTAAACATAATTGGTGTGGTCATCTGTTAGTGAGCTGGATTTTTTCCAGCTCATCTTACCATGGACTAGAGAGTTTCTTTCCCCCCCTCCCACCCTCAAAAACATAACTTAGTTTTCTGTGGTATTAATCCCTGATATGCTGCATATAATGGCAGAGAGAGGTAGGGTGAACTTGGTAACTGATGTTTCTCTCTTTGGACATACATATTTCAATCAGATCATTATTAAACCACAGTTATAAAATAATGGAACAGGAATGTTTTTATAATATTTTTAATCCTATCCTTGCTTCAGATACTTCAAGTCAGCATAGATAAGGCTATTCTAATGTGTGTGTGTATAAAACCCATGAGTTAGGCTAGGCTAGGCAAGGCTTGATATAAGGCCATCCATTGTGATTTGTGCTGAACAGTAATCTCAACCCAGATCTCACTTGTCATAGAGCAGATGATAAACTAAACAATGAAGTTGGCATTATTTCATTTTAACTATTTTGGTTTAATTTAGACCAAGTTATATTGGTTTAAAAGAAATTTCATTTCAAATATGTCTTCCGTTACAAGTAATTTAGATTTAACCACGAAGAAGGTTGAATCAATCAATAAATGAGTATGCTGGTGAGAGTCTCATATAGCACCTCTGTGTTACCAACATCTTGGGAACATAAATTATTCAACCCTACCCCCTCCATAAATCATAGTTCTTAGCCCCCATTCTTCTAAATATCCTCACAGTTTCTCTCAAGCATACTAAATCCAACTTTCGGTGTTGCTAAAAAAAGGGGGGGGGGAAATTGCCTCTGTATAATAAAGATCTTTCCAGTGATTCTTAAAATAGCAATTTGATTTGCACAATGGTCTAGAAGAGAAGGAAGAAGTGGTTCAACCAACCTGCCCAGATAGTTTCACTAATAAAAACCAGCTCCTTCATGTGCTGTTCAGCCCTTGAAAACAAAACAAAAAACAGCTAAATGTGGGTGTCCATCCATTTTTTTTGTTTGTTTTAAAGAGCTAATAGCAAAACCGGTTAGGTAATGCTTTCCATTATAAAACCCTATTTGGCTAGAAAGGTTAAACCCTTTCACCCCTTCCATACATGATCCTATTACATTTGTGAAGCTTTGTGTGACTGAATTTTCTTTGTAGAAAATTTATTTTCCCAGTCTAATTCCCTCAGTGTACCTAAACAGCAAAGCATCCAAAACTGTTATCTCTCCTTCACATCTTGAAACATGTGGCTACAAACTTCACAGTACTTCCTGCATGTAAGAACACAGAAGACAATAAGAGAAGCCCTTATTTAAGCTGATGGAGACAGTCACTGGGTGCTGATCAGTACTTAAGACTAACATCTGTCCAACAGATGGAACCATCAGGATAATATTGCCATACTGCATCCCATAAATTAACAGTTTTATCAAGCCACTTTGATAATAGTTAGCCTTTGTCGTTGATAACAATCCATGCAAAACATATTTTGGCAATCTTTCTTCACTTGTACATTTTGGCAATCTTTCTTCACTTGTACAATCTATTCATGAACACTAATCTCCTTCCTATATCTTCACTGTAAATTTGCCTCTGAACTGTGTATGCATATAATTGCTACCTAATTAGTAGCTTTCAGAGGTATTATTTTAGTTCAATGAATATAGTTTGACTTTTTATCAGCTCATGTTATTTTTGCCAGATGCTAAATACAAGAGAATGCAGCAATTTATTTTTATATGTCATTGGTATCTCTCTGCATTTCCAAGGATAGCTGCGTTCTATGGTCACAAATCCAATTCCATGTCAGATCAATGTTTAACTTCAAGATGATGTGCTACCCAGTTCCTGAAAGTCAGCAGTGTACTCCAGTTTCTTCTCAGTTTAGTAATGTTTCCCCCTTCCCAGCAGATTCAAATATCACACATGCCTGTGTGGTTACATGTGTCGTACATAAAATTCCTCTGCTTTGGCCATATTTTTCACACATTCTTCATATCCTTCTGCAATCTTCCAATAAGATCAGTATCACTGAGTGAAGTCAGACTACTCCAAGACATCTTGAAGACTAAGAGGTCAACACTCTGTTGTCTTTTGAAGATAAGTAAGAAACAACCTTTTAGAATATAGGGATGTGATTAAATTTCTAAACACAAAAAGAGATAAGGCACTGAATTCACCGGCATTTTCTTCAAAATAAGGACTGTGTTGGAAGACTTCTGAGAAGATAGTTGTTGCATCAAGTAGATTCTGGGGCAAAGTTTAGACACATTTTGTGAGTACCTGTGCTTTCTTCCAATGCAAGAAGATATGAGTCTTATGCTTTGTAATTTTTAACTAATGTGAAGCACTAAGAAATGAAAATGGTTGCAGTGATGGGTAGAGTGGGGGCTTTCCAAAAATCATGAAACAAAATAAATCAGTGCTGTATGGAAAGTGAAAAATACATGGTCAAAATGTTACACTATGTAAAAGCAACAGGAAATCTGTGAGATCTCATATGAGAACAATGGTTTTGTATTTTGATAGATGTGACAATTCCTTCAGTGGTTATTTGTCATGCTTTTCTTTTACAGAGTAAATGTGGGTTTACTTCAGGCTCTCTTCTGCTTTCTTTTGTCTGTAAAAGTATAGAATGGTAGAATAATCGGTATTTTCCAGATCACATGTTGTTCATTAGGTGTACCATAATTTATTTTAATATCAATAAAAATAGCTAATATAAAGTACATTATCTTTATAAAGTCCAATATAAAGTCCATTATCTAATATAAAGTCCAAAGCAGAGTTGCTTTTAAGACTTCAACAGGGGCTATTCTGCACACAATAGATAACGCACTTTCAATGCACTTTAGAAGTAAAGTGTTCTGCACAGAAAAATACAGCTGCCAAAGCACATTGAAACTGCATTATCCTATGTGAGCAGAATGGGCCTAGGTTTCAAAAGGAGTAATTCTGCTTGGAAATGCACCGATAGCCATTCAGTTACATGCACATTTTGTCATATACAAGTCTGGCCTTCACAGAATTCCATAGAAGAGTCAGTGTTGTGTTACAGTGTAGGATAAACTGTGAGACAATCAAATTCAGATGTCAAATACCAGCCATGATGTTTACCTCAGCCTAGTTATATCTATGGAATTCTGTGAAGCTTATAAAATGTAAATAATACTACTGTTACCTATTTCTACCCTGTGTAACAGGCACAAAATATTCAAGATCAGACTGACCGCTAAGTGACTGTTTCAGAATAGCTTTGACTTGCAGGGGGATATTGACCACTTAATGAGGACACTGACAACCATAATTTGACATAAAATATTTGACCACAACCTTTATTCAACATTGAGCATGGCAAGCATGGGAAGAGGATCCTACCCTCTTGTGGACAGCTGACCACAAGGTAGCCCACCACAGCATGCCCCTCAACAGGTTGCATTGGCTATCCAGTCCAAAATCCCGAACATAATGGTAGGCTGAAAAAGGGGGGAGGCAACATGGAGTGACACCTCTAGGCATCAGCCTCTGTTGGGTTCTCCTGCCCCCTGAAAATGCTAGCCTTCAATCAGGTTCTGTATCCACACAGCCCCTTAAGGGGCCCCCCAAATCAAGAGGAGGGAGGCCATGCACAAGCTTGGCCACCCCAAAATTGATCCTTTCGATCCTCCACTTCCACCAGCTGTGACAATTAAATAATAATACAACCCAACATCTAACAAACTGTCTAACAATTCATAAACAGGGAGGGAGGGTGGGTTCCGCATCTTCATGCACCCTGAGGGTCAAAAAAGACTGAGCAATGTCAGGCCATCCATTTAATAGATGCCTGGCTGGGCCATGCCCCCCCGTTGCCATGCCAATGTACGTGCTGCTCAGAGGATGTCAGGGCTGGGAGTTCTCTCCCACCAGCCAGGTCCCTGTCATCATCCCTTCCCTCGCAGCAGCAATGGCCCTTTCAGATAAGTCTTGGGGGCTTTTTATCATGATCTACAATGCTTCTTTATCTGAATTAAGTTTCAGTTTATTTGCTCATGGTTTGGTAATAAGAAACAGGCTCCCCAATAAAACAAGTGTGATTAACTTTCCTTTCACTCATACCTCATCACTAGTTATATCTATGTAACATGGACCACTGTCTGGTGTGAACAACTCAGCTCCACAGATCTGTAATCCTGTGAATTCTTAAATATATTTTAGCTATAATTTATTTTGTGATAGAGTTCTTCTCACAAGACAACTACCTCTTTCCCATTGCAGTTTATAATAGTACTACTCAATTTCAGGAGACTTATGTATAAACTGTTATTCCCAAATTGTTCATCCTTCCCCTCTCCCCAATAAAATAGACTACAAATTGGATAAAAGTGAACTGGTCTTGCCCAACTATGAGGCAGAATTTTCACGCTCACTGAGTTTTGCAACTTTTCAAACCAGCCATCCATGAAGACAGAGTATGACTTTGCTAAGCTGCATATCTGAGCCACATGTTTTATACATTGCAAAATAGCATGCTATGATGTTTGAGGAGCCCTCTTCTTACATTTTCTAACTCAGTCACACTTAACAGAAAACTAGGTCATTCTCTTTTCAGCTGACGTCTAGTGTAAAAATAATTACACTGAAGCAAAATCACAGAATTTAATGCATGGCTCATAACTTTAACTTAAAGTTGATAATTTTGTTTATTTGATTCTTTTCTCTTTTTTTTACTGTTTCTGCCTAAATATATCACCACTCCAGTCCCATTTATAGCTGCAACAGAAAGATATAACAGGATAGAATGTCAGCTGTAGTTAATCTACATGGGGAGAGTGCTTTGGAAGTGTTCTGTGCACATGGAAGCTGACATAAAACTTAGTTGGTTTAAAAATGCCAGTGGACTCAAACTTTGTTCTGCTACTTCAGATTGACATGGCAATCCACTTGAATTTAGATATAGGATACTAGTAGAAGGAATTTTGATATATGTAGTAAGAAAGTTCTTCATTTTATGATATCTGGGTACCTATAAGATACAACATTAACAAGTTTTTAAATTTCAGTATTGACTAACCCACTAAAGGTTCAGCGCTGTCAAACATGTAAGATCGTTGCTAAGAATATATACCAAACAATGTACTTAGATTCATACATCTGAGCCTGGTTGAAATTGGAATTCTATCTTTATGATCTCAGGTGCATTGGGGGATGCATAATGACAGAGCATCCTTTAGTTAAATAATTTTAGTATTTGAATGAATTTGTTTGTTTGTTTGTTTGTTTATTATTGCACAGGGCTTCAATTATGAAACCGTTGTAAGCTGCCCCAAGACCAATTTGGAGAGGGGTGGTCTAGAAGCTCAATAAACAAACAGACCAGTGAGGTAGGTTGGACTGAGACTGTGTAACTGGCAAGCTTTCATGACAGAGTGAGGATCTGAACCTGAGCTTCCCATCCAGGTAGACAACTCAGTTTTAAACCAAAAGTACTTCTGTACATGTTTACTTAGAAACCAAGTTGCTCAACCACATATCTGTTTAAAAATATTGATTTACAAATTTCAAGTAGCAACCTTAAACACTTGGAAAAATGGTCCAAAATTGTATTGCAAATACTCTGAACAGGTACATTCTCACATTGTTTCCCCCACCCCCATCCTTCATCTATTTTCTCTATGCTTATTTACATAGTATTTCAATATGCCACCTTCAGTCACAAAAGGCTCCCAAAATTGTTAAGGAGAAATAATTTTAAAATGGAAATAATAAAGTGCAATTTAAAATTACCAAGAAAAACATTAGGTACAGTAAAACAGTCATTGTTCTACAGTTTCTTTAATTATTTCAGTTCTGCTGGGCTTCTCTTGTTTCCCAATGCCAGCTTCCAAAACTGTGTGTTTGTATTATTGGGATCATATTTACATGTGCTTGCATTGTTGCCTGGGAAACATAGTTCAGTTCCATAAGTTCTGAGAAAACACTAACATGTTGACTGCTATAGATCATCAATGACACAGGAGTAAAAGTAGCATATATGCATCAATGTAGCTAGTTTCAAATGAGGCACACAATCTGCCCAATGATGACTCTAGGATATAGGAGAATAAGTCAAAAGTATTGCTACAAAGTCTTAGAAACCTTTAAAAATATCAAAATGTAAAGCTATTGTTTCTTGACATAACTTCCATCCAAGTCTAAACTGAACACGGTGTTTCCATCTCTCTAACCCCCCCCCCCCAATTCTGCACTTTTTGGATTACACAACATCAAAACAGTTTTGGCATCCTCAAGGGACTCTAATTGTGTTCCTTTAAAAAGTCAGAGGTTTGGGAACAAAAAGAAGTCTGAAGGGGCAAGATCAGAGAGTAAAGTTTCCCAACAAAATTCTCATTGCATGGCCCAAGCTGTCCTCAAGAAATGAACAGGTGCATTGTCATGATGGGGAAAACATTCCTTGGCCTAACCTTCCTGGCCTTTTTCTTACCAATGCAGTTTTTTTTAAGGCATCGTAATGAGACAAGTGTATTACTGAGAGAACTTGTCTACAGCCATCAATTGGTTGCAGAGACTTGTTTAAACATGCTTTGTTTGGAATAATTCTGGGCATGTATGAACTGAAACCAATGGCAATATTTTTACTTACTCTTATATGTAAACCAAGCTGACCAGTATTGTATAATCAGTAGCTATTTGTGAAACTGAATCAGAAAATTGGTCAAAACTCTGTAAGCAAGTCACTGAAGCTTGACTTTACAATGAATGGGCTTTGCAAATAAAATAAGACTGATTTGTATACATCCATGAACCTCTGGACTATGCATCTGCTATCCTATGGGCTGTTTCAGAGAAGACGCTTATGGTGAATGTTCTGGCAGAAGGTTGCATGGAACAGTTTCTTGACTCCTTTCAACGCTGTTACAAGGTTTATGCACATCTGCTTGTTTGATTTTTTGTTTGTTTTGAGTTTCTGTATAAATAGTTTATATATAAAATATTTATTTGAACAACAAAGCAGTATGTCATTACACAACATAAATAATTTCACATACTTAGCTGGCTGCTTTATAGAACAATACTGGTTGATTTTATGGGGTCACATAGTACATTGGGTAAAGTGTACATGTATGAACATGAAAGGTAAATGGAGAGAAGAGTAGTAGGGAGGCCAACTTGAAAATGCATCAAAAGCAGTTCTCTGAAGAAAGATGAATACTTTCATCATCTGAAGCAATAATTGGCTGCTTGTGGATGGCTCCTCAGAGAATCGCATTCTAGCAACAATACCGCAATAAGGGTGTTTGTCAAATCAAAGACACAGGTGGATATTTTGGAGGTTGATAAAATAACTAATATAAATGTTGATAACTTCTGATGAATTCAAATACCAGATTGGACTGGTTTTTCTAGTCTGACAGAAGTAATGAATTAACGTAGAGACAATGATGAAGCTAGCTCAATGAAAATGGAAAATTCTAATTGTTTGTTGAAACAAGCATATGCACCCTGTACAGTTTTTGTTATGCAGTGTAGAGTGTGAAATTGCTAGTGATTCATGTTGTCTTGTGGAGACAGAAAAAGTCATGTTAGATTATGCTAATAAGAAGATGAAGTTATGAAGATAAAATGCCTATCAGTACAAACTTAACTAAAACTAATTTAGCCAAATTGTTGTTAGAAACATGACTCTGGTAAAAAAAAAAAAAAAAAGTTAGAGATTGGTATTTTAAAAGCTTTCTGATGTTATCAAATAATCAAATAACTGTTGGTTTGACCTGCTATTTAAAAATATTCAAAACAGTCTTCAGTCATCATAGTTATAAACTCCTGAGGAACTTGTACTGCTGCAGGTGGTGGAATAAGCAACAGGCCTCTGGCTGTTTTGGAATTGAAATCCCTTTACCAGCAGGAAAAAAGACAAATGGTCAGAGCAGAGGCATCATTCTTATGCCTTGCTTCCACTTGCGCAGCACAGCTTTCTGGCTATCTCCCCCAGATTCTCTCCAGGAGCTGAAATATGCCCAGCATCAGAGGATCAGGCTCGACAGCATATGAGGAGTTCCACAATGTATGAGCTCCATTTTCACTAAATATGAAGATCTGCAAGTTGTTTAGAGAAATTCTTGTTATTCCTCTTTACTCAATTTCTCCTTGAAGACCAACAAATATATACTTCAGTGCTTCCTGCAGCTTCTTCTCATCCCCATTATCTTGCCTGTTCTACTATATTAGTGAGAACAGAAAATACATAGGGAAGGTTACAAATTATCAAGACTAAAGTGCAATCTTATGTATAGTTACTCGACTCTAAGTGTAGCTACACACAAAAAATGGCTATATGTCTTCTACTTACTGTTGATACACAATCCAAATTTTTGGATGTTAAAAAGTAAATCTAAATAAAGTGAAAGTATTTAAAAATAAGCAGTATGTTCAAACACTTTCTCTGCTGTTGCCTTATATGTATTTTGTTTGTCATGTAATGCATATGTAGAATAAATTGAATAAGGGAACATCACTATGTGAATACATAACACTAGAAAATGATGGGCAGTATTAGAAGTTTCTAGAAGCCAAGAAAGCTCTAGCTCCATTACATTTTCTAGTCAATTATCTGGCCTAGTGTCATCTGTCATTTTTTCAACACAGCAGCAATATAGCAGTAACAAAAAGCTAGTGGCACAATTGTCTTCTTGCAAAAAACAGAATTTATATATATTGTGAAGTGCTGTCCAAGGACAATAACGGTAGCAGTAAGAACTTTACATTATCATTTAGGTTTAAACGTGACAATAAATCCTGATTTGTCAGGAGAAGTGACAGGCCCATCAGTAAAAATGCATCAGAAAATAATTATGTGCTGTGCTACTGCATGCTATCAAGATGAAATTAAATCAGTTATTTATTTTGGAGGAAAGGATCTGCCCTTAAGAAGAAAAAAGGCACTTCTTTTTAATCACATATCAAAATGAGAAAAAAAATTAACCTCTTGTATCCTGATTGTATCACACTTGGGTGAGGGGGGGGATTCAAACTGCTACTGAGAAACCCTTTGCTCAAGAGTCTTGCAAAGAATGATTTCAGAGCAATGAGAGCCTACGTACAGGACCATCTTGGTATTGCATGAAAAAGCCAGCTGTGTCTCTATTGCCATGAACAAGATATCAAGATTAGGTCCTGTAGAAACTAAAGCAGCAACAATTTGATATTCCTTGTTAGGGCTGCCAGCAGGGAGTGGGAATTGGGGTGCCAGATCCAGGTCAGGAAACGTCTGGAGATTAGGAGATGGAACCAGGGGAGGACAAGGGTCTTCAGCTGGTACAATGCCATCAAGTGCACACTTCAAAGCATCAGTTTCTATCAGGAGAACAGATCTCTGTAGTCTGGATATAAGCTGTGATTCTGGGGGATCTCCAGGTTCTACCTAGATGCTGGCATCCTTATTGCTTGTTCAGTCAGGACTAATCCTGCATCTTCAATGAGACAGTCATCTCTCTGGACAGTGGGTGAATATTGCCTTTATGGCATCACCTCAAACTGATTATGTGACTTTCAAGGGTTATAATATCAACTCTTATTCATTAGCATGAGTTTTCACATGATGTTTGCACTCATTGCTATATGCAATAATTCTAATTTATACATTCATTAATTTGCAGATATTATTCTGTTTCTGTACAATGTCATGTTCCTTTTTTTGTTTTGCCACCTATTATTCCATTAGTAATCTTTTCCATTTATGCATTCTTTCTCTTTTTGCAGTGGGGCAATAGTCAGGCTAAGATAGAGTGTGAAAGTTAGGTTCGTATGAATGGTATGTATTATATTGAGATATAAGCTTTTACAGTAAAACAGGCAGTAGAATATTAAGTGACAGATTTCAGGATGTGGTGTGAACTGAGCCACTTCCTCATCCTTATCAGTAGCAATGTACTATATATACTCTGGATTTTTTTTTCAAGAATATAAATCAAAATGCAAATCATGTGTGCAAATTAGCAGTTTTCCTCTTCATCATATGGAACTGTAAATTTTAAGAGCCAGTGCCATCTCATGTTATGGCAGGTAGCAGGATCTGTATTATGGTTTAACTAGAGGCAAAGCCCGTTGTATCCAAGAATACAACGGGTGCTAGAGCTTGTCAGTGGGAAGAGGAAGGGGAGGAGTTGTCCAGTTTGTAAGGGCATGGGGTTGTCATGTGTGTTGTGTGGGAGGTTGTGGTAGCATGATGGCAAATGAGGGCATGGGTGTGGAGATATGGGTGTCAAGAACCTGAAGGGAGGGGAGGAGGGAGCACACTCGCCAGCCTCCTGCCAGCTCTGTCAGGGTTCTGAGGCAAAGTTACAGTTGGACATGACAGTTAGGACAACCTTGGGGCGAAAAGGGCTGGCACAGCCTGTCCAAGCCGCCATTCTCATCCCCCTTGGCAGCCCTACTGACCTTCTTTCCCTGTGGTGGTGAGGGGCAGACTGGCAGCGATGTCTCCAGATTGTCCCTGGCTGACTAGATGGAACTCTGGTCTGTCCTGGTGAGGGCCCCTCTGCTTGTTAGTCCAGGGCCAAGGGGCCAATCCAGGAGTTTTGATCCCGGACTCAGCCCACCCCAACACCTCTTACTATTTTATTAAGAGGGACAGATAGTAGAAGCAGGCATGCAGATAAATGTAAGAAACAAATTAATATTTTTTGTTATTGTTCATATTATAAAATGCCTGGTGGAAAGAATTCTAACTTCCTGGATGTAGTAACTCCTGAGGAAAATCACATTGTTACTCTGGTCTTGTCAAGAATGGCATTTTATTCATGAACATATGGGAAAAAAAACCTTTCCACTTGGAAAAAATCAGAAACAAATTTGAATTAAACAAAGTATGATTCCCGTATAATGTAACCAGAATAATCAATGAAGACTGTGAGATTTTTAGGGGGGTGGTATAAAAATTACAGAGAGGATTCAGTAAAAGACATAGTAAATCATTTAGTGCCCACCTGTGATCTGAAATGGTAAAGCCCAGTAGCCAGATAAATCATGTGAGATTTCTGATCAGACTGATCACACTCCACTGTGTATTGTTCCCCACGTATGTACTTGTGCAGATGAACCAAATATCAAAGTGAGGGCAATAAATTCTTATCATGCACAGGCCATTTTGAACAAAAAGAGGGCCAAAAATGTACATTGTAAGTCAATATTCCTCATTGATCTTACTGGTGTATTTAGACCATTGATTCAGACTGTTTCCTTTCATTCTGTTCTGTTAGCCCCAGGGTGAATTTTACTCACAAACAGCCTCTCCCACCTTACCCATTCCCTGCACAGCAAGCTTCTCCTACAATTATTCTGTGGGGTTAAAGGGCAGCAGGCATAAGCAAACAAGCTGTTTCCTGAGTCATACTTTTGCACAGTCATTTTAAGCAATGAATTTCACCAGCTTCCCTTTCTCAGGAAAATTACAAGACAAAATATACATTTCCTGAAACCATTGAAGTTATTGTGAATTATAAGTTAAGTTTCTCTGTGATTGTATGTCAGTGGGAGACAGGGTAAAAGCCAGAATGGCCCGGAACAGGCTGGAACAAGCATTAAACAAACAAGTACCGAAAGAAAGAAAGAAAGAAAGAAAGAAAGAAAGAAAGAAAGAAAGAAAGAAAGAAAGAAAGAAAGAAAGAAAGAAAGAAAGAAAGAAAGAAACTTATAGACACAGACACATTACAGACATTTAGGAACAATATTTTAGAAATGAAAAAATGGAACTCCTGTCCTTTTATTAATGCTTTCAAGTGCAAAATATCTCTGGAACAGGCTGGAATAGGCATTAAATAAATAATAGTATCACAAAAATAGTGGGATGTGTTAAAGGCAATCCAGAACAATATTTTGGAACTCTAAACACTGACATCACACACTCTTTCTTGCAGCACCTCTTCTTGGGATGCCCTCCTTCATCTGCCCAAAATTTCAATGAAGCCAAAATCAATGGAAAAACACTTTCCACAAAGACCATGAATAAGTAAACAGAAAGTGGGATGCAGGCAAAAAATAAATTTCCTGATACTTCTCAGTACTCAATATGAATTCATATCAATCTCCTAATTTAAACTTGTGGGTTCCAGAGTCCTGAGAGTAAATATCCGGAAAGTTTATCTTCTTTTCCAGGCAGATAAGTGATGTTCAGTAAATTTTGAAATCTTAATGCCATAAAACCAACTATCTATGGTGGTTTGATGAGTCATCCTGAAGTGCTGGGCCATAGGTACTGAGACTAATTTCTGATCTCATTCCAATTCTTATTCTTAGAGATCTAGATATTAAACCTATACATTGTCTGTATATACTTTCAAATATCTGTTCCACTTAATATTTCTGATAAGGCCTAGGAAGGGGAGCTGTTCTCATGGCTTAAGTGCCATTCAGCACTTAACACCCACTCAGCGCAACTGTCCTTCCCCTGGGTTCCTCCTCCTACAACCAGCATGCCTGTCCATCCCCCACCCCTGACCACTCTCTCGCCCTTCCACTTCCCTCCAAAGCTTGGAGGCTGCAGATCCTTGCTGCAGGAGAGCTGCCCCTGCCAGTGAGCTCCCTGCCCGTGGGCCTCCAGATTTTCCAGGTCCTGGGGGAGGGAGAGGCCATCTGCAGAGTTCTTCCACCCCCACAGTCTAGCACCCATAGTATTCTAGAATGCAATGGGCTTTGTCCCTAGTATATCCTTATCCATGGTTCCTCTATCTATTTGTGAAATAGCCCGGGGAGTGGAACGTGTCCAGCTGTCCAAGTTGGAATAGGGCTAATCAGGGTGTGGTGGCTGATTGGCCCTGCCCCTACAGCTCCCGACCTCCCTGAATGCTAGCCACATTCCTCTCAGATGCACCAGAGTGTGGCCCATTATGCACGGCCGCCGAAACGGCGATTTCGGGTCACATGGAAAATGCGGAGGGGGAAGAAGCAAAACAAACCACTTATGCATGGGATGGGACGCAATGGCGGAAAACCCAGAGTAACTGATTATGCACGCGGTGACCCCGGCGCCGCTTCTGGTTGCACCCCGGTCATCTGGAAGCTGCGCTTTCATCCACATTTCGCTAACGCAGCTTTTTCAGCAGCATGCACCGAATCTGCAGCTGGTTGCAGCTGCCTCCATGCGTTATCAGTGATTTTACTCGCCACCATTCCACCCTGAATGCGCGCTATCCCCCCCCGTGCATAATGTGCCCCAGAGACACACACAGCCCTCCCAGACCTAACAGGAGCCCTCATTCCCTCCTATCACTCCTGCTGTGAGGGAGGCAGGGAGAGACACAGAGAGAGCCACCCCTGTTGCGACGGAAGGAGAGAGAGACAGACAGAGCTGCTCCAAACTGCACACCAGTCCTCCTTCCCTCCTTCAAACCAGCTCTAATTACCTGCTATGACTTCTGCTGCAAGGCACACTAAGACACCCAGCAAGAGGGAGATAGAGACAGAGAGAGAGAGATCTGTACCTGCCAGTGTCCCCTGGGTCCTAGCATCCATCGCATTCCTGATTGCAATGGGCCTTCTTGCTATATATATATAAAACCTCAGACATTGGACATGTAATGTATTGGTTAGTGAAAAAAGTTTTATCATTATTGCAACTCTTAAAGTTATCTTTTTAAAACACACTGACAGGCCTTGCAATGCTGGTAAGGAGAAACCTTAGTAATTCTTTTTCATCTGAAGTACTCACTAAAGTCCCATGAGGGGGAATCTTCTATGAACAAGCATGTCCTTGAAATTTTTCTCTTGTTTTTAGGAAAACAAAGGGATTAAATTACATCCTAGAATGTTTAAAAGGTACCAGTATTTATTATTGATATTCTAACTGTTATTGTAGTGTTTATTGTAACATAACAACCATTTTATCTGTAGTATTGGTTTTATTTTTGGGTAGTAAAAGAGTGAACATAGGAGTTTGTTTAGCCTTATGAAGAGCATGTTTAGAATTTTGGCTGAGTAACCATTCTCAGCCAATTGCTATTCAGTTATCTGAGACTGTTTGATGAAATCAGATTCACAGCTACAGCTCCTTTTTAGTCTTAGTAACAGAGAGGGGAATAATCTTAAGATGATACGGGTGAAAACTGTCACCTGCCAAAAATGAGTTGATGTCTGTGAGTTTCCTGAAAGTGTCTGTTTGAATGCCTCGTTTTTCAACAATCACATCTAGAAAATTGGTGCTGTTCTTATCATGCTTTAGTTCAAATTTGATGGTTTTATGGACTGTATTAATATATTTGTGAACTGAAGTAATGTTTCTTGTGAGCCATTCCATATGTTTCTGTCTGGGCGGGTCTGCAGGAAAGGAGACAAAACCAGGAAAAGAGCGGGAAGAGAAAGACTTACTTTTGAGAGCAGAAGATGCTGGGCTCAGAATGCAGCCTGGGGGACAGTTGCGGAGTCCGGAGGAGTTGGGGACAAACAGCGGCGACGACGACAGCGCAGCAGGTGGGCGTCGGGACATACAAGGAACAGAGTTCAGGCCTGAGGAGAAGAGTGACGAAACAGCGATTATAGCCAGGCATATGGAATCGAGCGGTGAAGGAATCGTCATCGGCAAGGGAAGCCCGCCCAGACTGTTAAAACAGGGAGGATAGGGTGGCGAAAATAGAAGAGTCAAAAGTGGAAAAGGGGGGAACTGACAGGAGGAGACTTACCTGGGGTATGGGTCCTTGCAGTAGGGAACGGACTGACACATGGGGAAAAGAAGATGGCGGGAGAGAGCCTAGGACTTGGGGATTCCGCTGTCGGGGAGGGCCAGGCCCAGGGTAAGGCAATCAAAGGCCAGAATGAGAGACGATGCTGAGAGGCGTCAGCCTGTAGGCAACACCCCAAAACAGGAAGTGGGTGACGAAGGGGCATGGGGTTTTATAGGTCAGGGGTGGAATTAGCACAGGGGATAAAAGGAAGGCAGGGAGAGGTGAAGGGAGTTGGATGGTGAAACAAGGAGCTGGGAGAAAAGACGCTGGTGGAAGAAGCAAAGAATAAACAGTTGACTTACTTGCATTGCGACTCCAAGTGTGGTGTGTGCCAGAACGGTGAGGGGATAGACCTGTGGAGAGAAAAACGAAGGGCTGGTGACTCAGGAGAAGAGACACGGGGCCTTCACAGTTTCTAAGGACAGACTTGCCCTTTGTGGAGAGACATTTCTTTCTCTCAAAACTCAACTGTGGCTTGGTGGAGGGGGAAGAAAAACTCTATCAGGGAGCCCATGCCCACCTGTCTGGGCCCCAAGCATTCTCTTCAGGTTTACTGTGCCTTGGGTGTTAAAGTCCCTTTGGGAAGCCAGGTTTACCTGTTCTGTTTTCTGGATAAAATCAGTTCCTGTGGCCAAGTCTACCCTCAAGAGGCCAAGTCAACGTTCCCAGGTTCAAGTGCTCACTCCAGAATCTGGGTCTACCATGCCTTGGCCACAGAATTATATGGACAACAGGTCTACCTTTTATAGGCTTCCATGGGAATTCCTGGCAACTAGGAAAACAGGCCTACCTGCCATGAGCCATTATGGCTATGCCTGGACTTGGGGAAAAAGGTCTCCCCCTGTGGGAGGCTGCTATGGGAAAGACCTGGCTTTTGTTGGCAAGGACTACAGGTCATGGGATTTCTAACAGATAGACTTGGTCTCTGCTGTGGGGATAAGGCAAGTCAGTGTTCCACCTCAGCCAGTGCCTAACAGTTGACAGAATTGGCAAAGGATAGGGAAATCTGACTGTTTAATTAAAATAAAACTTTGCAAAGTGAAGAAATTCAATCAAATGCGGGTAAATGGCAGGAGTAACTATGACACTCTATTGAAGTAGCATAATAGTTTAGAATCACAGCATGGGCTTCTAATCTGGTGAGCTGCATTTGATTCCCCGCTCCTCCCCCACATGCAGCCAGCTGGGTGACCTTGGGCTCACCACAGCACTGAGAAAGCTGTTCTGACTGAGCAGTAATATCAGGGCTCTCTCAGCCTCCCCTGCCTCACAGGGTGTCTTTTATGGGGAGAGGAAAGAAAAGGTGATTATAAGACACTTTGAGACTTCTTCTGGTAGAAAAATCAGCATATAAGAACCAACTTCTTCCATGTGGGCCTGCCAATAAGAGGGTTATACCCTGACCAAGTTTGGTTGCTGCTGCCTCCTTCCCAAAATAACTTACTAGATGTTGGCAGAGAGATAGTTGCCAGAGCACTATAGATAATAGTATGGGGGGTTTCAATTTGTATAGCCCTTATTGCCTTTACATTCAAGTATGGGGTTCCACACATTCCCTTGAGTGGGAGGAAGAGTGATTAATTGAGACAAATTTTCCTCCATAAATTGACTGAGACTAAAAGTTAAGTTGGGATTCAGGTGCTTAGTGGACGTGCTGAGCTATCCAGTGAAGCTAGAGAGATGTGACATTGGCAAAGATGAGGTTGAGCTGGCTAACAACGGGGATAAGGCGCCTGAGGAGATGTGCATAGATGTTAAGGATAGAAAGGGAGACCAAGTGAGGTGGTTGAGATGAAGGAAATAGTGAGGATGTGGAGAAAATTTTATTGAAGGAGAGTTGTAATGATGGATGGTTTGTGGACTTTCCTGAGGGATCTCTAGCATGTCGGATATGTAAACAACATTTTCACAAACTTAGGGTATTAAAAAAACATATTTAAGGAGTACATGGAGGTGAGATAGTGATATATAATTGTAGGTCTTGTGAGTATAGAAGTGGTAAGGTTCAGTCTGTGTTGATTCATCAAAGTAAATGTGAATGAAGCATATGAGAGAGGTAAAAGGTGCTTTTGGATGAGAGGATTGTGAGTTGTAGTTTGACAAGTAGACAGCACAGAAGGTATAGGCCTCCCATAGAAAAAAAGAGGAAAGAATTGAAGTGGTTAAGGGGAAAGGTAAGCCTAAATGAGAGCAATCTAAGGCATGTTGGACTCCTGCAGAGGTTATGAAGTTACAGGAATTGGAGATGAAATATAGAGGTCAGAGGAACAGCAATACATTGATAAGTAAGGAGTTGGTTACTAAGGTAAATAAAAAAATATAATAGGTTGAATTTGTTAGGTAAGTACAGTAAGAAAAGAAAGATTGAAGAGAAAGATGTGGTTAACAGATTCGTAAATAAAGATTAGTGAGAATGTCGTAGGATTAAAAGAATATTACTAGGAATTGATGGAAGGTAATATTGAGACATTTTATCTAGTAGAAACAAAAGTAGCATTAAAGTCTAATATGACTATGGAGTTGTTAGTTCAATTTCTGGAAGACATTTTCTACCCTTGACCCATTTCAGTCGGGTTTCTGGCCTGGCCATGGGGTAGAGACAGCGCTAGTCACCCTGATGGATGACCTCCGATGCCAGCTAGACCAAGGTGGGTTGCGAAGAGAGGGTAGCAGTAGGAGAGAGAGTATCTAACCATCATCAGCTCACATGTGGAGTTCCACAAGGAGCTGTCCTCTCTCCTATCTTATTTAACATCTTTATGCGCCCTCTGGCTCAGCTAGTGCAGAGGTTTGGGCTAGGTTGTCATCAATATGCAGATGACACCCAACTGATGGATGACCGCCCTGACTCTCCCCCAGAATCCTTAACCAGATGCCTGGAAACAGTGACAAAATGGATCAAGCAGAGTCATCTGAAGCTCAACCCTGCAAAGACAGAGGTCCTGTGGCTGGGTAGGAAGGGACCACATCTGTGCATCCTGGATGGTGTGCAGCTCTCAGTGACTCACTCTGCCAGGAACCTGGGCATGATACTGGACACTTCCCTTACAATGGAAGCCCAGGTCACAAAGGTCATAGAATCATAGAATCATAGAGTTGAAAGGGGCCATACAGGCCATCTAGTCCAAACCCCTGCTCAACGCAGGATCAGCATCCTAAATCATCCAAGAAAACTGTGTATCCAATCTTTGCTTGAAGACTTCCAGTGAGGGGGAGCTTACCACCTTCTTAGGCAGCCTATTCCACTGCTGAACTACTATGACTGTGAAATTTTTTCCCCTGATATCTAGCCTATATCGTTGTACTTGTAGTTTAAACCCATTACTCCGTGTCCTTTCCTCTGCAGCCAATGGGAACAGCATCCTGCCCTCCTCCAAATGACAATCTTTCAAATACTTAAAGAGGGCTATCATGTCCCCTCTCAACCTCCTTTTCTCCAGGCTGAACATTCCCAAGTCCCTCAACCTATCTTCATAGGGCTTGTTCCCTTGGCCCCAGATCATCTTCGTCACTCTCCCCTGTACCCTTTCAATTTTATCTACGTCCTTCTTGAAGTGAGGCCTCCAGAACTGCACACAGTACTCCAGGTGTGGTCTGACCAGTGCTGTATACAATGGGACTATGACATCTTGTGATTTTGAGGTGATGCCCCTGTTGATACAGCCCAAAATGGCATTTGCCTTTTTTACCGCTGCATCACACTGCCTGCTCATGTTTAGTTTACAATCCACAAGTAGCCCAAGGTCTTGTTCACACACAGTGTTACCTAGAAGCGTATCCCCCATACATTAGATATGCTTTTCATTTTTCTGACCCAGAGGCAGAACTTTACACTTATCTTTGAACTCTGTCTCTATCTTCTGGAGTATTTGCCAGTCCTCCCAATTTGGTGCCATCTGCAAACTTGATTAGTCCCTCCACCCCCTCATCTAGATCATTAATAGATATGTTTAAAAGGTAGTGCTGATGGCATTTTACCACCTCCAGCAAGCCAAGCTACTAGCACCCTACCTGGCCCCAGAACACCTAGCCACAGTGATCAATGCAATGGTCACCTCTAGACTGGACTTCTGCACCTCGATCTGGAAACTACAATTGGTGCAAAATGCTGTGGCCAGGATTCTCACTCAGACATCATGGAGATCCCACATCCGTCTGGCACTCCAACAACTTGGCCAGCTCCCAGTTGAATTCCGGATCAAACTTAAGGTTTTGGTAATCACCTTCAAGGCCATATGCCATCTGGGCCCAGTATATCTGAGAGACCGCCTCCCTACCTACACCCCCAAAAGAGCCTTACGCTCCACCATCTCCAACTGGCTGCAGATCCCTGGCCCCAAAGAAGCATGTCGGGCCTCAACAAGGGCCAGAGCCATTATGGTCCTGGCCCCCACCTCGTGGAACAAGCCCCCTGAAAAGATCAGAGCCCTGCCCGAACTTCCAAAATTTTGCAGGGCCTGCAAAAGGGAGCTCCTCCACCAGGTATTTGCAAGAGGCCAACCAACTGAAATATCTGCTGGTCTCCCCCCCCCCCTCATATGTCCTTCCATGACTGACAAATCTGACCTGCCCAAGGATTGTCATTGTTGTTCTGTTAAAAATCACTTTCAACTGTTAAAACACTGTTCTGGTTTTCATGTTATGTTACGATTATGTTATGCAATGTTATGTTATGATTGTTATTTATGGTATTATTATAATAACCTATGTAAGTATTCCACAATGTTATGTTATGATTGTTATTTATAGTATTATTATAATATTCTATGTAAGTATTCCACAATGTTTAATGTAAACCGGCCAAAGCCGTAGGGAAGAGTGGTATAGAAATCTAAATAAATAAATGTCAGGAAGCATGTCCTATTAATCTTAAGCAATGAGGTTTTAAACCTTTTTCGAGCTGCTCAGAAAATTTGGAATTATTAAGAGCTGTTATGAAGTGTATGAACAGGAAGACTCTTAAATCCATATGATGATGTTTACAAGTCATAAAGGAGTTTCTAATTTATCTGTGTTGGAATTGGAACATAATTGGCTATGCAATTTAGAAATTAATCCATATTATCATTTATTTTCGTGCATGGTTTCTGGATGATATTTTTAATTTTTAGTGACGAATTAACCATAGAGTCTTTGTAAAATGTGTGAATGAGCAGCATCCTATTAAATTTCAATTAGTACTGATACAAAACAGATACTTTTTTGGATATTTTGCTTTCTGAAGAGGGCTAAGTGTTTCTTCCTACAGAGAACCATTGGATAGGAATACATTTTTAAACTTCAGATTCTACCACCTTTTACATCTCAAAAGCTTATTTTTTGTGACATATCATAGACGAATTAATAAAAGCCTGGATTCTTATAACTAATCTACAGATACCTTAAAGAAATCACTTTTTGAATGGGGTTACCCAACTGAAATTGTTAAATCAACTAGCGAGGGCAAACAAGATCCCTCAGAAATCTCTTCCTAGGTATAGGGCTAATCAACCTAAAGACAGAATAATTTTTTTCATCAGAATATAGAAACGGTCATTGACAGAGATGATTTCCTATAGAACCGCCAAGGGTCGGACACGACTGAACTGATAACATCATCATCATTCTAAATTTACCAATGAGCTTAAATCTATTATCCATAAACTTTGTCCTTTTGTCTTCAACATCCTGGACTATAAATAAAAACCTTTGAAAGCACTAAGACACTCTAGAAATATTTGGGATATGGTCATTCACCACCAACAAAGGACTTCACAGTTAGCAAGATCTCTTCCTAGGGAAATTTTCAGTGTGGTTGGTACCAGATATATGGACTGGGATGTCCCTCCCCCCCCCCCAAAAGAAGGCGGAGGAGGCCATCCTGTTCTTTCAATTTCAGAGCCCTTTCAGTTCTCTGGTACACCTCTTAGTAAAAAGAAAAGTTTCAGGAACAGACTTACAATATAGTTTGAAAACCAATATTCAGAAGAGACAGAATGCTGGGGCATACAAAGAAAACCCATAATATTCAGTCAGGCAAAATAAAAAAGAAATGCATAGGAGAGAGAGAGACCACTGATCTGTTACAATAAAAAAGAAAACTTTCTAACTCCAACGTGGAGCAGAGACACTTGCAGGTTGCATTCCTGGCTTCCGAGAGACAGCATTAAGACTGCTGTGTTTTGGGTGTCTGAAATTGCTAAGAAAGACAGAGTCTCAATGCCATGAAAAGGGTTCCCTTTTCTAACACCATCCTATTAGGCATCAGGTATAGGTACTGCTCTTCCTTTCCTTCAGTTTCAGCAGTTTTTCTTTACAGGTGCCATCAATCAGCCTGAAAGAGCCCATCTCAGCAGGGAGAGAATTCTCACACAACTTTCGGACTCCAGGGTGCCCACTGCAGCCACTGTCAAGCCCCAAAGGAAGTTGTCAACTTTCTTACACCAGGTCTGTAAGCTTTAAATGGAAGTTGATACCTATCACTTTAAGGATGTTAACTTTATGGTACACATTACTGACTTTATCAGTTGTAACAGAACTGATTACATTCTTTGAAAGTACCAGCCTCTATATAAGGTACATTTAATATTGAGGAAGATTCTATTGAATAAGTATGTTAAGGTATGTTTTAATAACAAAATACTTTTCCTTGTATACATGCACTATTTTTGCTTGTAATGTAGTTGTGCTGGTTCTGATTCCTTGTAAACCAGTTATATTTATTATGGAAGACTAGGGGCCAAGCCCATTGCATTCAGGAATACAAATATCAAACAAGAAGAGAGTTTTCTTCCCAACATCCCATTCCATATCATTTCAAAACATTAGGAAATACAGTATTTCTTATTTCAGGCATTTTAACTTTTAATTTCATAACCAAACTGTTTTACAGCTCTATTATTAGTTTCATCATTAACATATATTCCATATTTACTGGTTGAACTTATGTAGAAAATTTCTTATTTTCTACATATTTGCCACAACTTCTAATATATAAAATGGTGGGGTAGTAAATAACACTTATTTATCTCAGATTGAAAATAAGGATATTTTTGTTCAAAATTTATTTATCTTATATCTTTATATTTAAAACTTGTTCTTATTTTATTTCTGCATTGTACTATATATTAATATAATTTTGAAAATATTTCTCATTCTGGGTTTGTCTCCTGCTTGTGTAACAATAAACTCTCCATCTCTCCTTGAATTTCAAAATTGATCTATTTAGCAAAGAAGTTGTTAATTTTGCCATTACTGCATAGTCAGCAAGTCCTTCCCCCCCTTTTTTTCCTTCTTCTTAACTTGGACAGATATCTGATTTTACTGCATAGATTATTCTAGCCACTATCACCAATACCATACACTTCATGGCCTCTTAATTTGCTTTCTATTTTTTTTAAATGGCTCTGCAGTATTTCATCTATTATCACTATGCAAAGAAGAAAGAGTTTTCAGGATATAGGGGGATGACTGATCAATTAATGGGATTACAGAAGGCTTAATATAATGATTCCTTATATTCTTTAAAAACCCACATTCAAGCAAAAATGGAAAATGTATCAATCCTATTCAGATCACAAGGGCACATTCGATCAGAACAAGATATATTCAGAAATCTCCACTGTAGAACTACTGAGGGTATAATATTCAAACTTGTGAATAAGAAAGCTCTGGAATATCATGAAATAGTAAAATAGTACATATGGGAGGGGGGATAAGATTTTGGAAAAGAAAGACCAAAAGACAGGTGAGCAAATGAGGCAGGCTCTTAAGAACAAACTATTGCAATGAGTTTCTAGGGCATGCTTTTTGAGGAAACTTTTGATTTGCCCATAACAAAAATATGCTGAACCAACATTCCAACTAACATGACTCTGGTAATATGCCCTTGCACATGGTTTTGCTTTGTTGAATGTTGCTCTAAGTTAGGGGGGGGGGGAATCAAATATTAATTTGCCAGAACAGAATCACCAAATAAGAAAGTTCTTAATCTGCTCAATATTGAACCTATTAATTGACTATTGAAGTGGGTCCATTTTCTGGTTCTGGCAAAAGCTAAAATTTTAGATTTAACCAATAAACTGAAAACAGCAACCATTGTAACAACCTGGCCTAAGACTGGCAGGGGAAAAGGCACTAACTAGTATAAGGTGACCAGATTGTCCCACTTTTGAAGGGACATCTGGGGGCACCTGCCAAATTATACCTATGTTAAAATTAAAATATATATATTACAATACTATTTTTGTATTCTATGCATTCTAAGAAACTTTTTGTTGCTCCGTATAGACCACATTTTTAATCAAGAAACCCCCCGGTCAATGGTGTCCCGTTTTACCAATGTTAAAATCTGGTCAGCTTAAACTAGTAACCGACAGAAAAAACAACAACTTGAATCCAAGGATGCTGCAACAGCAACAAACTTCAAATAAGACAAGACATAGCAGGTCTGAAGCCTTCTGTCCTTGCCTCACCAAGCCTGATAGCCATGTTGATCTGAGAAAAGTGAGCGTTACTAAATTTTGCTTCCTTTTCTTTCCTTCCATTTTGACATTGATCAGAAAGCATAAAAGCACCATAAGATAACATAAGATAACAGCACCATTGTTCAAAATGCTTTTATTTCTCTCTTAGCCCCACCTAACACACAGGGTGGTGGGGAGAGGAAGGGAAGGCAATTGTAAGCTGCTTTGAGACTCCTCCGGGCAGTATTAAAAACCAACTCTTCTTCTCTCCTTTCTTTCCTTTTCTTGTAAGAAGAGCTAGGAATAGATAAATCCTATCCTATGACTTGCTCTTTAATTGCTAACTAAATCCCTTTTTCCAAAGCAATTATTCTGCATTTTCTTCATGACTAACCAAGTTCAACCAGTAAATTATTTTGACACAAACCCACCCTTCCCACAATTTTTTGCATCTCATTCATTCTTAGTACAGACCTGAGAAGCTGTTCTTACAGATGGAGAACTGAAACAACATACACAGCCAGATGCATTTATAATCTAATCTGGGACAAACTTTGTTGTTGTGCTTCCAACAAACTTTGTTGTTGTGCTTCCAACCTGCCTCCCTCCCTCTTATCCAACACATGGATCTGGATTGAACATTGCCCAGGCTCCATTTCACCATCATATTCAAATGACAGTGCTTCAGTGATCTGGCCCATGCTTATTCCACACAATGCCAATATGGTTTCTTAGTAGACCATACACTGAACATGAGTCAGCAGTATGAATCAGTGGCTAAAAATGGAAATGCGATTTGGGGCTATGTCAAAAGAAGTATAGTGTCCAGTTTGTGTGAAGTGATTGTACCACTTTACTCTGCTCTGATTAAACCTCACTTAGAATGCTGTGTTCAGTTTTGGACACCACCATTTATTTATTAGATTTTTATACTGCCCTCCCATACGGCTCAGGGCAGTTTACATACAATGTTGTGTGGTATTACATGGAACAACCTAAGCATAGAACATAGTCAAAATAACATCAACAATAATCCAACAATGGTTTAAATTAATATATCAATGAATTTAATCAACAACTTAGATAAATCCCCAGAGAGGTCAGACTGGTGTAGGCCATGGAGGAGGTGTCTGAGAGGGACCCTTTAGATGTTATTGGGTTGGTCAGTCCCAGAGGAATGCCTGGTAGAAGAGCTCCATTTTGCAGGCCCCGTAGAATTCTGTGAGTTCAGGCAAGGATTGAAGAAGGATGTAGACAAACCGGAGTACATCCAAAGAAGCACAATGAAAATTGTGAGAGGTTTGGAAACCAAGATGCATGAAGAAAGGCTGAGAGAGCTAGGTCTGTTTAGCCTGGAGAGAAGGTGACATGATAGCTATTTTCAAGAACGAAGAGCTGTCATAGAGGATGGAGCAGAGTTGTTTTCTGTTGCCCTAGAGAGTAAGACCAGAACCAATGGGATGAAATTAATTCAAAAGAATTTTCAGCTAAACATTCGGAAGAAATTTCTGACAGTTCGAGCAGTTCCTCAATGGAACAGGCTTCTTTGGGAGGTGATGGGTTCTCCTACTCCCCTGGAAGTTTTAAAGCAGAGGTTAGATAGCCATCTGACAGAAATATTGATTCTGTGAATTTAGGCAGATTGTAAGTGGATGGGCAGAAGGGGCTGTGTCTGAGCTCAGCTCTTGTGGCCCTTTCTTAAATGCCTAGGGAAATGCCAATGGCCACTTTGGGGTTCAGAGGCAAATTTTCTGCAGGCCAGACTGACCAAGGATTCTGTGTTTTTAGGGGGAACTCATCTGGGCACGGAATTTGGATCACGGCGGGTAGGCAGGTAGTTGTGAATTTTTCCCCTTTTTGCAGGAAGTTGGACCAGATGACCCTAGAGGTCCCTTCCAAAAAGTAAAAGCCAAAACAACCCAGAACAGGCCGGAATGGGCATTAAACAAACAAGAGTGCTACAGAAAACAGTGGGATGTCTTACAGACACTTGGGAACAATATTTTAGAAATGAAAAGGCATGAATCCTTCACCTTTTAAAACCCTTACCAAGCCAAAAAGCCTCCGGAATGCTCTGAAACAGCCCACCAAGATCTCTTGGGAGATGGATAGGTGTGTTGGTCTCTGAACCAATAAAGTAAAGTTTGAGTCAAGTGGCACATTTAATACTAACAAAGTGTAATTGCGTGTGTAAGCTTTTGTAAGCTTCTGAAGTGTCCATTCACATAGAAGCTTATACCCCAAATTACTTGGTTGGTCTTAAAGGTGACACTGGACTCTTTGTTATATTAATTCTATAATGTTATCAGTAAAACAAGTCTGTGGTTCTTAACAGACTTTGTTAGAGTGGGTGTTGTGCAAAAGCTAAGCAAATAAAAAGTGACTTACCTTTTATTTACCTTACGGCAGGTGAACAAATGAAGTTACCATGGAATGCCAGCCTAGCATGTCATCAATGCTCTCTATCAAAGTAAGAAAGCAATGAAATAATAGATTTGAGTTCTTGAGTAGAAGAAACAAATTATAAAAATGGATGCCCTTTAACTGCTGAGTGCAGGTGCATAGGTATTGTTTGGGTCAAGTTAAAACGTGGTAGGATTATATTGTCATAAATACTGCTTTTCAGTATTTTCCTTATAATCAGCCTATACTAATACCAGCTTCTCTTCTTATAGAGTGACCTGTGTAAAAAATGTTTTATTAGTAATTATGTTAAATGGATAAGAAACATGAAAATGTAAGGGCTATGTGCTAACTGTATTATATCAACTGCATGGCCCGTCTCAAATGTAGATTTTAAGATGTTGCAAAGTGTCTTTAAAATACATAAATGGAGCCACAAGAAAACTATCATGATAAGGAACTGGAATTTGAGATGATAATGGTGAGTTTGTGTATGATCAGTCTACTACACAATGACATAATGAAGATGGAGATACTAAAAAAAGTATACCTTATTGTTATTAATGGTGCATGATAATAAAGACTGGATTTCAGTTATACAACATTTTTTGTGACAGTAAACTTAGCATTCCTAAACCAAACAGCTCCCAGCACTATAACGCTTAGCATTAATCTGTAAGGCACCAAGCGTCTTCACTTGGTTGCGACTGGGAGATGGCTCCCTTGTTCCCTGATGATATATTTCTTAATGTATGTTAGTTACCTCTGGTACCTAGGGTGAATGAGAACTGGGGAGAGCACAGACAGTTTAACATTTAAGTGTCTTTCACTTCATCAATAAGTTTTCACAGACTCTTTTCCTATTCCTGATTGTGCACTTTTAACACAAAATTATAGTACTAAAAATGGAAAAGGGCATCCAGTTGAAGATATTATTTAGTATCACATTTCTAGTCCACCCATCCCCAAAGGTTGGTCACAACAATCAAATGTACAATATAAATTCACAGAATTTAAAATTTTAGAAGGTTAAAGTTTAACATTTCTTTGAAATACAATTTTTAAAAATATCATCTGTCAGTGGAGAATTTATTAGGTTGACTTGGACAAGAAGGCCAGCAAAAATTTGATGTTATTCCAGGGCCTCAACCATAGACAGCTCTGTTTTACAAGCCCTGAGGAACAGTTTAAGTTTCTACAAAACCCTGATCTCAGTGGGCAGGATGTTCCACCAGGCAAGGGTCTTTACTCCCCATGGCTAAGAAGCACCTGTCGTCCAACTGTATAATGCCTCCTTTAAAGCCATGACATGATAAAACCATAAAAATAAGCCAAAAACCAGGGCCCTGGTTGAGGCCAGTTTAATTTCTTTGGGGAGAGGGATTTTTGAACAGATTTTGCTTGCTTGATGTAAGTGTTCTTTGTAGTACATATTGTGCTGGAAAATACACTCACTGAGCTTTCCTGAATTTATGAATTCTCTCATCACTTTCATACTTTAACTCATTTAATGAGGTGGAGGCATAATTTTCCCTACTTTATCCCCCAAACAAACACACTTGGTGGCCCTGAGGAGTCAGAATGCCAGGATACGAATTTTGTAAACAATTTTTTAAAAATGAATGGCTTTTCAAAGTTATCCAGTATGTGGCATTCTCTGACTAAAGTTTTATCTGGAACTCCACAGTGATTCTTTATTGATGTGGAACATCTAATGGGGCCGTCTCTCTAATGGAAATGATAACAAACATGATGTCCACTGTCCAGCCTTAGGGAGCTGTGGCACTAGAGCAGCAAGGCCCAGTGCTGCGGCTTTGCTGCTGTGGCTTGCTGTTCAGGCACCATGGCCACCGGTCTTCCAAGGCTTCTCCCACCCTCCAGGGAGCAGGGGCAGCTTTAGGAGACTGGCAGCGGTGGTGGCAAGCAGGCTTCAGTGCAGGGGATCACTGCTTAGGAGCTGTGGCCACCCATCTTCCGAGGCTGCTCCCACTGTCTGGAGAGCAGGGCCAGCCTCGACAGACTAGCAGCAAAGGCAGCAAATGGGCTTCAGTGCTAGAAGTGCCCAGGAGCCCCGAAGGTAAGTTGGGAAAGGGAGTGCAGTTTGTGGGGGGGGGGGTGAGTCTGGGTGTATTTTTGAGAGGGAGGATTGGGCAGGAGACAAGGATTCTTGCCCCTTATGTAGATGTTCCACATAAGGGGCGAGAATCCTTGTCAGTAGATTATATTGTGTGGATAAAGCAGCCGATTCCACACAGGTTGGTGAAATGTGGGTATATGCCCAGTGGTGTGCACACATTAGTTATACATAACACTGGATCAGAAACCAGTGCAGATGCATCTTTTGGGCTTATTTTTATGGCTTTATCACTTCATGGTGAGTAAAGGAAACCTCTATATACTGAGTGTTCATTCATAGTACCTACTATTTGTGCTGTAAATATGAAGAACAGAATGTTATCAAAACCTGGGGAAGGAAAAAAAAACAGTTTTTCAAAGCATTCATAGCGTGAAACTGAAAGAAACCCTGCATTTTCTGTATCTCGTAGTATCACAGCATTCAGATGTTCATAACAGTTTTCAAAATCATGCCGCCCACACCACAGGATCTTGCTCCTCTTTAATTTTCCCTAATTTGTGTAGTGAATAACCAAATACTCATAATGCAATTAGAAGATAATCAGGCTTGTAATTATGTTAATTGCCGGAGACTTACATCAATCCTCCAGCAAAGTGATAGGATTTCTCGGGAACTATTAACAAGGCGAGGCAGAAAAAGAAAGGGAGGGAGAACTCAAGCAAGGGAGAAATGGGGGAGTTAGCAAATTGATGAACAGCTTAGGCTTGTATCATTGAACAGCAACGCTAACACTGTGGTGCGACAGTTGAAAAGTGTCCCAGGGGGAGAATGTTTAAAAAAATGAGATACTAGCATCTTGACTTCTTTTTTTCTGCTATTATTTGTACTAATGGTAAAAGTAAATGTTTTGGAGGATTCTCAGTCCAGACAAACTGTTTCCTGGAGAAACTGTTTCTCTGAAAAGCTTGGGTTTCTCCATGGCTGTCACCTGACTGAAAATGCTGTAGGATTGTTTTCACTCCTTATCACTTTAGCTAATCTTGTCTCATGGTAATATTTAAATATTCATGTATGGTACCTGAATGTTCAATGTCTCGGTTTTGCCTTGCACTGTTTATGGATTTTGAAATAAGGTTGTTTACAAGACTATCAATTCCATAGAAGTAGTTTTAAGAAATTATATAGTTCAATTGTACCCAGCGACTACCAGTGACTACCTACGGATGCCACCCCTTCTCTGTTTGGGTGACAGATGCATTTTAGTCCACCCACGAAGACTTATGGAATGTGAAGGTTTCCTGAATGATCTGCAGGACCCGATGCCCTCTGGTGTCTCACTGGAGGCCTTGGTGGAGGATTGGCAGTCTCTCCTGTTGGCCGCCATTGATGAGATAGCTCCTGAGCGCCCTCTCTGCCCTCGCCTCAAGCATGCCCTGTGGTTTACTCTGGAGCTTCGGGAGAGGAAGAGGGAGGTGAGACGGCTAGAGCAAGTGTGGCAGAAGACTCGCAACAAAGCTATGAGAACATCTCATTGCATGATTATGAGGGCGTATGAGATGGTGGTGAAAGCAGCACCTTTGTGACTACTTTGCCACAGAAATGCTGTCTACTAGTTCTTGCCCTGCCTAATTATTTAGGGGAATTTGGATTCTTACTGCCCTCTAGGGAGGGCATCAAAATAGTAGTCAATTGGAACTTGTCTGTGAGGCTTTTGCAGGCTATTTTGTGGACAATGTCTTGTCACTCTGCAGTGACAAGACATTGTCCACAAAATAGCCTGCAAAAGCCTCACAGACAAGTTCCAATTGACTACTATTTTGATGCCCTCCCTAGAGGGCAGTAAGAATCCAAATTCCCCTAAATAATTAGGCTGGGCAATTAAAATAAATAAATATGATGCTTTATACTGCAATTGAAGAAGAATTGGTTGTTATATGTCACTTTTCTCTACTTGAAGGCATCTCAAAGCAGCTTACAATCATATTCCCCTTTCTCTCCCCACAACTGACATGGGGGGGGGGGGGCAGGGAAGGTTCTTTTTTTTGCTTAGGCCCTAAAATGGTTCAGATCAATTACTGGCAGGATTTTTACGTTTCCTTTACATAACAGGAAAAGTTAATTTTGACCAAACCTGATCTCTTTTCTTATATTTCAAGAATAAATTATTTGGTTTTATTATGCAAATCAGTTGCCATCAGATACCCTGAACTGTTATGTACCTTTATTACTTATTTCTCTCTCTCTTAAAATAATATTAGGAAGCCTGAAATGAAATCTGGAATGCACATACATCTTGCAGTTTCTTTGGTCCCATAACCTCTCATCCAAAAACCGTAGATAACTACGGCATGATTTTTTTTCTTTCTGTTGCAGAAAGTTTCAGGCCTTAAGTGATTCCTACCCTGCCATTCTGATTGGTTTTGAACATTGTATACATACTTCCCGATCCCTAATCAGACTCCTAGATGCTGTGTTGGTGATCAACATCCAATAAACATTGGCTTAAACTTCCTTCAGTTCTTTGCCTGTTACTAGACCATGCTGTGGAACCGCCTCACCGAATGCCAATTTTACTTCCATCTGCTCAGAATTTCTCTATGTGTACATCCTACTGATTTAGGACACAACTAATTATAAAGGCATCCCCAGGTCTTAAGATTCCCAGGTCTATGCTAGGGGCAGTGGATCCCCCAGCCCCTACTGCTGATCAACTTAATGGCAGGCAGACAATGGCAGAAGAGATAGGCCTAATAACATCACTTCCAGCACTCACTGGAAATTGTGTCAACCAGAGTATCTGGACTATAAAGTTCAGTTCTATCCTAATACCAGATAGTTCAGTGCCTAAAAATGTGTGATTTTAAAATGATGTAGCATAGTAGGCCTGAGCAGGATTGAAGCCTCGTTGTGCCCTCAGCCTTACAGTCAACCTTCAGACCACCACTCAATATACTTTAACAGAGTATCTTGCCTCTGGATGACACTGTATAGAAATGCTGTGGAAATACCCTGGCCGTTTCCACTTGGAGGGGTAAAACGCAAGTGGCTTCCTGCTTACAAACATGGGAAGGTAGAAGGTAAATCTCGCATTTACAGCCCTCCTCATGGGGAGACCCCGGTCATGTTTTCCCTCTGTCCCATTACAGTTTTTTACTGCCTGATGAGGCTGCAAGGGAAAGCAACACGAACATCTCTTAACAAGAAAAGTTTTTTCAGTTATTCTTCAGTTATGTGAGGAGCAAAGGTGGCAATAGGCCCACGGTTGGGTGCGGATGGACAAACTCTAATAGAGGATGCAGAGAAAGCAGAAAGGCTCAGTGCCTACTTTACATCAGTTTTTTCCAACAGGTCAAAGGGTTTAGGCACATCTAGAGATGGCAGTAGCCAAGAGATAGTGTCTGGGTGGCAGGTTGACATGGACAGAGAGGTTGTTGAGAGGCATTTAGCTACACTGGATGAGTTCAAATCCCCTGGGCCGGATGAAATGCACCCGAGAGTGCTCAAAGAACTTTCCAGAGAACTTGCACAGCCCTTGTCCATCATCTTAGGGAACTCTTTAAGGACTGGAGATGTCCTGGAGGACTGGAAGAGAGCAAACATTATTCCGATCTTCAAAAAAGGGAGGAAGGATGACCCGGGAAACTATAGACCAGTGAGTCTGACCTCTGTTGTGGGTAAGATAATGGAGCAGATATTAAAGGGAGCGATCTGCAAACATCTGGAGGACAATTTGCTGATCCAAGGAAGTCAGCATGGATTTGTCTCCAACAGGTCCTGTCAGACCAACCTGGTTTCCTTTTTTGACCAAGTGACAGGTTTGCTGGATCGTGGAAATTCGGTTGATGTCATTTACTTGGATTTTAGTAAAGCTTTTGACAAGGTTCCCCATGATGTTCTGATGGATAAATTGAAGGACTGCAATCGGGATTTTCAGATAGTTAGGTGGATAGGTTAGAGAACCGCACTCAAAGAGTTGTTGTCAATGGTGTTTCATCAGACTGGAGGGAGGTGAGTGGCGGGGTACCTCAGGGCTCGGTGCTTGGTCCGGTACTTTTTAACATAATTATTAATGATCGAGATGAGGGGGTGGAAGGACTACTCATCAAGTTTGCAGATGACACCAAATTGGGAGGACTGGCAAATACTCCAGAAGATAGAGACAGAGTTCAACAAGATCTGAACACAATGGAAAAATGGGCAAATGAGAACAAGATGCAATTTAATAAAGATAAATGTAAAGTTCTGCATCTGGGTCAGAAAAATGAAAAGCATGACTCCTGGATGGGGGATACGCTTCTAGGTAACACAGTGTGTGAATGAGACCTTGGGGTACTTGTGGATTGTAAACTAAACATGAGCAGGCAGTGTGATGCAGCGGTAAAAAAAGGCAAATGCCATTTTGGGCTGTATCAACAGGGGCATCACATCAAAATCACAAGATGTCATAGTCCCATTGTATACGGCACTGATCAGACCACACCTGGAGTACTGTGTACAGTTCTGGAGGCCTCACTTCAAGAAGGACGTAGATAAAATTGAAAGGGTACAGAGGAGAGCGACGAAGATGATCTGGGGCCAAGGGACCAAGCCCTATGAAGATAGGTTGAGGGACTTGGGAATGTTCAGCCTGGAGAAAAGGAGGTTGAGAGGGGACATGATAGCCCTCTTTAAGTATTTGAAAGGTTGTCATTTGGAGGAGGGCAGGATGCTCTTCCCATTGGCTGCAGAGGAAAGGACACACAGTAATGGGTTTAAACTACAAGTACAATGATATAGGCTAGACATCAGGGAAAAAAAATTCACAGAGTAGTTCAACAGTGGAATAGGCTGCCTAAGGAGGTGGTGAGTTCCCCCTCACTGGCAGTCTTCAAGCAAAGGTTGGATACATACTTTTCTGGGATGCTTTAGGATGCTTAGGGCTGATCCTGCATTAAGCAGGGGGTTGGACTAGATGGCCTATATGGCCCTTTCCAACTCTATGATTCTATCTCCCTTCGCTCCTTGGCTTGTCAATCACAGCATGCCACCAATCACAACATGGCAGTTCTTTCATGGACTGAAATTCCCCCCCCCCCAGCCCTGAATATATTTTTAAGGCAATAATGCAGTAATGCCCAACACAGATGTATTTAAAATAGAAATCAACACTGCCTCATTGTTATGGAGAAATGCCAGAATGACACAGTATCCCCCCCCCCTTTTTGGAATTCATGTTCTTTTTCACTTTATTTCTGTCTGGGTGGATTTCTGAGACCCTGAACATGATAACTCGAGCCCAAAAAGATATTTTGTGCTAATGGTTGGCTTTAAAACAAGGTACTCAGACCCCTGTATGATCGGGAGAAGGCAACCAGATCACTCGCCCCCCCTCATTCCCAGCTCATTTCCCACCTCCAGTAAACGGAAAAGAAGAAGAAGAAGAAGAGTTGGTTCTTATATGCCGCTTTTCCCTACCCGAAGGAGGCTCAAAGCGGCTTACAGTCGCCTTCCAATTCCTCTCCCCACAACAGACACCCTGTGGGGTGGGTGAGGCTGAGAGAGCCCTGATATCACTGCTCGGTCAGAACAATTTTATCAGTGCTGTGGCGAGCCCAAGGTCACCCAGCTGGTTGCATGTGGGGGAGCGCAGAATCGAACCCGGCATGCCAAATTAGAAGTCCGCACTCCTAACCATTACACCAAAAGGGCTTGTGTTTTGCCTGCCTGATCCCCAAAAGACCATGGACACTTTGCAAGAGTTTTTATTTTACCTTTGACAATATAGGTGTGCGGTCAGACTGCAACATGGACCGTGCACTTAAAAAAAAAATGACTCAGAGAAGGAAATAGAGAGATGAGAGCAGGTGTGAGGGTGGATCAAAGCTGCCAAGACTATTGTGCGTTTCATACTCCATACAGTCTTATCCCTGGTTGCTCACTGGTGGTTTATGCAATTTAGGGTGGCAAATTTTCTGGATTCCCAAAATAACGACTTAAAATTGGCCAAATTGTGACTTAGCTACTGGACAGCCTCGGGATGTTGGCAATGTCATGTGGAGGGGGCTCTATATGCTTCCAACATGCGAAGGTTGTCCAGGAACATTTTTCCAGTGTGGAAATGGCCCTTAACATAGTGTTTTGTTTTGTTTTTTACAGAGTCAAGGAAACTTAGAACCTTAATATGATTTTTCAAGAAGCTATGCAGAAAAAATAATGGATCAGTTCTAACCATGCTTTATACACAGGGTTATCCTAATAAAGATATGGATGATTATGTTATTAATGCTCTGTAATAGACACCTGTTTATCTGCCAAGTTTGTAATCATTCTCACTCTCCCTGAACTTTTCTCTAAAAATAAAGAGAAACCTGAAAACCACAGACAACACATCACGAGTAATAATGCATTATCATAAAGGAAGCCCACTGCCAGGTTTCAGTAGAATTTTAATCAGATTATGTCCGTATTTTTGACAACAATTCATATTAAATATCTGTTTGCCAGTACTGGCAACCTTCATCCACTGCCAGTTTCTTCCTCTTGATGTTGATTGATTTTTCTCCAGCATCAAACATTCACACCTGATTAGTTCAGGTCCAAATCATAAGAACAGTAGGACATAGCCATCTTGTATGTATATAAACCAAACTGTTCCCAGCTGTGTTTTGAAGTTCAGTTAGCTACACCTTGTACCTCAACTGATTTCCTCATTGTTCAGGTATTTTTCTGTGTGGGGCTTTTTGTATGATTATAATCATGGTAAAATTAAAAATTACTCTTAAAGCATCATAAGCCATTTTAATATACACAGTATATTCAAGTGAAGTATTTTGTTCATGATCAGAAGCATTACATATATCTCTGAGAATTTCTGTTCTGTATATCTCATGTTGAAATAATTCCCAGTTCCTCTCAACCTAGTGAATGTTTAGCCTTTTCTCAGTAAATGGCACATAATAGTGAATCTTTATGCTTTTTCTGGATTTATTTTTTACTCCTGCCCATGCTAGGGGCATGTTTAAAGATGCAGTATAGATGTCATTTGCTGTTGGAATAGTTATGAATTTTCTTCTGTTACTTCCCTTACTTATATGACATACCCAAATTGTAACCATTTTAAATTCCATTTAGGTTTAGGTTTATACTCTGGCTATTTATTTTCTCATTCTTAAGGTACTTCAATCACTAAATGAAGACTACAGCATTTATTCATGAATGCTGCCATTCACAAAGTAATTATGGCACAGTTGGAGACCCCACCTTGTTGACTGCATTTTCCCTATACTGTGAAATCCGCCTTGAGTATCAGTGAGAAAGGCAAACTATGTCAATAATAAATGTTCATCTGAACCACTTGACATATTGACCTTTCTGTTTTTTAACAACAACTGGAAGAGCATGTTATGCATGTTGTATGCAGGAGCTACAAAATACCTAGAGCTATTTTGATAAATATGGTATATAAAAAAATATGTGAACTACATCACAGTTAAAATATGATATGCCTTTCCCTAGCATAAGTCCGCACATCCTCCCCACTCCCCCCCCTGCTGCTGTCACTGCTGGGCAGTGTCCCGGGCTTTTCGGCCCTGGCACACAGTGTGTGTGCGTGCACTACACCAGGGCATCCACGTATACTGGGGGAGCCCCGCCCCTGTGCATACACGGGGAATGGCGGGGCATCCTGCCTCGCCGCAACAGCACGCTGGCCACCCGGTGTAGTGGCTGCCGTGCATAATGGGTCAAAGCAACTTAAAATTACCCTCCTTTCCTTTTCCCACAACAGACAATGTGAGGTAGGTAAGGCTGACAGAACTGTTCTGTGATAACCACTCTAATAGGACTGTGACTAGCCCAAGGTCAGCCAGCTGGCTGCATGTGAAGGAGTGGGCTGGCTGTCACTCTTAACCACTATACCACGATGGCTCTCATATGTAGATGTTCCAAGTCAGGTTCTTTCTATATTGCATCACTGATATGTCCCTTTGTTAAACACAGAATCACAGAATCATAGAATTGGAAGGGGCCATACAAGCCATCTAGTCCAGCCTCCTGCTCAACACAGGATAAGCCCAAAACATCCTAAAGCATCCATGAAAAGTGTGTATCCAACCTTTGCTTGAAGAGTGCCAATGAGGGGGAGCTCACCACCTCCTTAGGCAGCCTATTCCACTGCTGAACTACTCTGTGAAAATGTTTTCCCTGATCTCTAGCCTATATCATTGTAGTTTAAACCCATTACTGCGTGTCCTTTCGTCTGCAGCCAACGGAAACAGCATCCTGCCCTCCTCCAAGTTACATCCTTTCAAATACTTAGAGGGCTTTCATGTCCCCTCTCAACCTCCTTTTCTCCAGGCTGAACATTCCCAAGTCCCTCAACCTATCTTCATAGGGCTTGGTTTGTTTTGCCCCCTGTTAGAATTATGGGATAAGAGGTCTGCTTGGTATTAAAATGAGTTTACTACTATTATATATTAAACATATACACATGTCCAGTAACTGATTTTAGCAGCTGTGAAACACTGATCAACTGTTTAGCACTAAACAGCTGAAATGGCCACAGTGCTCTATGATTGCTTAGAGTTAACATCAGTAACAGTACACTTATGCAGAGTTACTCCAGTCTACCCTCATTGATTTCAGTCCTCTGGAGTAACTTTCCATATGATTGTGCTGCAAGTCGATTACTATTATTGCACCTGTACCTCTTCCTATCAAGACACTTTTTATCCGTTAACATGCCCATATGCAAGGTTTTTTTGTTCTGCATTAGATTAATGTAGTTATAATAATGCAATACAATAAATCTGGTGTTCCAACTGCGCCTCTCATATTTACTGATTCAAAACAGACAGTGCCATTTTCTACTGTGCAAGAACAAGGCGCTTATTAAAAGGTCATAGGAAAACTGAAGAGAAATGTCAGGCCCACAGACTGACCTATTCAGAATACAATCAGCCCTTCTTTGAAAAGACAACATCTACATTATGAACAGTGTAGATCTTACTATATTCATTGTATTTCATTAATGCCGTTAGTGTGAATAACACATTGAGAGAATCTTACCCTGCAAGAAATGGAGACAGCTTGATGGTTTATTGCATTCTGTGGCATTAAAATATAAAGCATTATTCAGCCACTGTGTCTGAATAAGAGTTTATGTGCAAGAGTAAATAAACAATTTCAGTATATTAGGTCTCTGTACCTTAGCAGAAGTGAACCTTTTTATGTGAAAATGTGCAAGGGTGACATAAGAAAAGCTTTCTGCTTACTGTTTCTGCATCACGCATAATGATTCTTTTACACTTTTCAAGCTGATCAGTTTACTTTTATTTCTTTTTTAAAATGTTGCAATTGCAAGATCCAAGTCACTCACCTTACATCCCATCTTTCATACCTTCTTCTTCCTGTTTTATACCTGGTATGATAGATAGAAGTATGGAAGGACAGAGGGATGATAGATAAGTTCTCCTGTCTTTGCTGATGCCATTATGTTAGAAGTAGCACTTGTGATCTATACCAGCAGTGTCTGATGTTCTGCCTTGCCATCATTTTCCAAAATTTCCTTCTTCACTTTCATGTTTAAGATATGAAGAGAAATCCTTGCAGTCTTTTGGACTGGTTGAAGCAGTGTAAGATTTCTCTCCCATTTATTGTGCCTCACTTTACAGTTTTCCCCACTACTGATGACAAGGATACAGCCAAAAGATCTATGAAAAGCATATGCAATAGGTTGTCTTTATCCAGTTTAACCAATTGAAAATGCTATTGTTTTTGACAAGATATTGCAGTTAACTATTTTAATGGAAAATTTCTTAGCTCAACAAAATTCTTAATGTAATTAAAATAAGCAAATAAAACAGTTCATCCAATTTTAGTCTGTAATATTGTTTTATCATCAGGGGTATAAATTAATTTAACAGATGCAGACACACCTTCAGGGTGTTGAGTTGGACTGTCTTATAGCTGGAAAGAGGTACTGAATACTGAACACTCATCAGAGTCATATTAAGCTCAGAAATGTGTCTGGTGTGGTTTTAAAAATGGGTATTACAGCTTTGGTCCAGGAACAACATTATGAGATTACATAACGAGACAGTTTTAAAGAGCCAAAGAACACAGAAACATCTCTTTGAAACACTCAAAATGTACTACAGAGTACTTGTATAAAGTAACTTGAATTTCATGTAGGAGTTGCCAATATCCACAAGTACTAACAATGTATGTACTTTAGTTTGCAAAACTTTTCAATTAGGGACTTTCCAGAACATTATTTTAACAGTGAACGCACAGTGGTTTCTCAGTTGCTACACAATCTAGATGGTTCCCCTTAAGGAATCAATTAAGGCATTAGGAAATCTCGTTTCCCTATACTCAAAATGCAAATTTTGCTTGGGAAATTAAATTCCTCCCTCTCCTATCATGGTGTTTTCATTTTACTAGTAAATAATGTATAAAATGTACTTATGTGAAAACCATGAGTTCTTACTGGACAGTACCTATGCCATCACAGGAGATGGATGAGTCAAAAATTCTCTTCCATGTTGTCAAATATTGTATATTTTTAAAATACTATTTTAAAATTATTAAAAACAGCTTTAGTTTCCCATTTTTCCACACAGGGCCAGTTCAAACATGGGTTGAATTGTGAATTGAGTGAGAAGCAAATCCATTATGAACTATATAATGAATTCTGCTATAGATTCCCAAAAGGCATATTCCCAACATACTAATATGATTTTATGAACTGGTTTTCAATGGGGTTTGCATTCCTAGAAAGCTTTATATAGAATTACTACAATTCCTTTCTAAAGTAACTCTTTTAGACCATCTTTACACAAATGCATCTTACTTCTAGCAAAACTAGACTCAAGCGCAAGCCCCCACCCCCTAAATTCTCTTGAAGTTTAAGCTATCTCTTAAGAATTGGAGATTATATGGGAAACTAATGCAGGAGGTTTTTACAATCTCTGTTTCTATTAGGTGCTGCAAATGTAGGGATCCTCAATGTAAGACTGAAGTTATAGTTTGAACTGGGGTAGAGCAAAACTGTGATATGATTATTTGTTCAAAACAATTTACAACTGGAAAAAAATTATATACACTGGGTATATTTGTTGAACTAATCTCATTTCTCAGATAATAAAATACTATATTCAACTAGCAAAGTAAAATACAGACCTAAAGCTCACTTAGCCAGCTTTATTTTTATGTTAACCCCTATGATGGGTCATTACAAATTCCTGTCATTCTGAATATATTTTATGTCCTCCAAACATACTGTGCAGTTTGTTGAACCTCTTCAAGATGGATGCCCTGTGGCTGGGTAGAAGGGGACAGGATCAGGAACTGCATTTCCCCTTCCTAGATGGGCTGAACATCATGGCTGTACCTACTGCTTATATATGGAGGCACAGATCACAAAGGTAGCCCAAGTCTGTGCCAAGCTAGGCTATTAGCACACTACTTGTCCCCAGAACATTTTACCACAGTGATTCATGCAACAGTGCAGACTAGACTTCTGTAACTTGCAGCTGGTGCAAAATGTGGCTGCTAGGGTCCTCTTGAGGTCACCTTGGAGGGCCCATATCCAGCCAGTGCTGTGGCAGCTGCATTGGCTACCAATTAGTTTCTGGATCAGGAACAAAGTACAACAAAGGAAATTAAGTAGACACAAAATTGTATCAATTTATATGGCTTCTAAAGTACTTAAATTTGTTTTAAATCATTGTTGAATACATGAACAAAACCTTTTGAATTGATTTAAGCAATAATGTAATTTTATTCTACCTGACATTGGTTTATCTTTTTATTGGTCTTTGACTGTAAATAAATTTAAACTACTACTACTAGTATTTCTTCCTTGGCGAAAGTTTGCAAGAAGCTGCTATTCCTCAAAAAATACTTCCTTGGAAGGATGGCCAAGAGATATGGATAATTAACTACAGCATAAGCACGTGGTCGAAGAGACTTCTGCCAGTTCCTTTCTTCAGTCACTCTATGCTGGTGCATTTTTTGGTTTCTGTGTGTGTTTGTGTGTGTGTGCATGAAGTACCACTAAGTCACTTCAAGTTATGACGACTATAAATTAATTCAGTTGGGTAGCTGTGTTCGTCTGAAGCAACAGAATAAAGTTCAAGTCCAGTAGTACCTTTTATATACCGCCCTATCCAATCAGGCATAAGATCAGTCATTAAAACAATATTCAGTCATTAAAACAATATTCTGATTAAAACAGTAAGACAATAAAAACATAAAACAATATCCTAGGTGGTCCACTAGAACAGTTTATTGGGCCTTGCTTCTCTCTCTGTCTCTCCAATATCTGTGGTAGGGAAACTGGAAAGGAGGGGTGCTTATATTTATTTTCTTGCCCTTGGCCTCAACCATATGCCTGGTGAAATAGTGCCATATTGCTGGTCCTGTGAAACTTTGATAGCTCAATCAGGGCAACTCAGTCCGTCAGCAACATATTCTACCAGGCTTGGGCCCTGGCCCTAGTCGAAGCCAGGCACACTTTTTCAGGGCAAGGGGCCAATTAGCATTTGAAGCACTTAATGTTCTTCTGGAGATGTATGAGGAGAAATGGTCCCTCAGATGTGCAGGGCTCTGACTGCATAAGGCCTTAAAAGTTAACTACTGAAACTCGAACTTGAGCCAGAATTCAACCAGTAGCCAGTGCAGCTGTTGGAAGACAGGTCAAATATGGCTCTTCCACAGGGTCCTGGTAAGGACATGAGCAGTTACATATTGCACCAGTTGCAGTTTCCGGGTCAAGGCCAGGGATAGACCCATGTAGATTGAGTTACAGTAATCCAGCCTAAGTGACCATTGTATGGATCAATGTGAATAGGTTCTCTGGGAGAGCTAGTTGTTCTGCTTGACAATGATGGAAAACAACCTGATGAGCTACCTTAATGATCTGAGCCTCCATTGAAAGGAAGGCAACAAAGATCACCTCCAAATTCCTGATTGAGTGCAAAGTTGTTAATTGCACCCCATTCAGGTAGAGTAGATGCATTTCCAGTCCTTCCACAGCCACAGGATTTCCACTTTTTGGAATTAGTTTCAGGTAGCTCTGCTGGAGCCATTCTACCACTACCTCCAAACATCTGTCCAATATATCTGGGGATTCATCTGGTTGGCTGGCCATAAGCAGATAAACTGAGTGCCAGCCACATGCTATTCACACCCCAGCCTGGACCTGCTGTGCTAGAGAGTACATAAAGATGCTGAATAATATTGGGGAGAGAATTGCACTCTGAGGTACTCCACAATGGCGTTTACAATAGCTCAGCTGTTTTCCCCCAATGACTGCAAAGATCAAAGTTCTATTCAAGGTATAAGCTTTTGTATGTGTGTACCCTCTTTCAGATACATTGAAATGGAAGTTACTCATCCATATCTAGATAACAAGCAGCACATTAGCATAAAGCATAATAAGATGTTTAACTGATTAAAGGTAATACCATTAGCGTTTTTCATTTCTTTAGCTACAGGAATACTCTTTGTGCATTGGTAATATCTCTGGTTTTAACCCATAATTCTTCTGCTTCATGTTCATTTGAACTTAGTATTGCAGATCTGTGCTTTACATAATTTTTAAACTCTTCAAGAATGTTGTTTAAATAGTAATTTAGTTCTTGTGAGCATTTTAATGATTTTCTTCAGCTTTATTCTAATTGTTGAATTAACAATTCATAGTCAGCTCCTGGCCTCATTTTAGCAGAGAGAATAGACCTTCTCTATCTTCTGCTTCCAATTTGATTTCTGCTTTGGCTACTTGGTTATGTCCACATATAGAATTGCTTCTTGGGTTGCCTAAAATGTATTTGCAATGAGCAAATCATTGCTTTCACAGAATGCAGTGAATTGTTTTTCTGGTTCCTAGGCCGAATCTTCAAACAATATTGGATTCTTCTTTATTTCCTGTTTTTGTGTTCCAGCCATCTATGATTAAAAGCTCTGCACATCTCGTTTAGGTGTATGATCAATTTCTTACTCTTTGGCATCTGCAGCTGGAGCATAAACTTGAATGATGGTTATGCTGATAGGCTTTCCATGAAGTCTGATTGATATTTTCTAGTTAGACTTTTAAAAGATCTTTCCTTTATTATATCATCAAATTTTACAACTTTAACAAAAAAGCATACAAAAGATGACAACACAACTTTTGCTAAAAACCATTTTTAATATTCTTCATATTTCCACTGAATGTAATTATATTACACCACTTGGATTGAATATCATTCATAGAATAGAATAATAGAATCATAGAGTTGGAAGGGGCCATACAGGCTATCTACTCCAACCCCCTGATCAATGCAGGATCAGCCCAAAGTATCCTAAAGCATCCAAGAAAAGTGTGTATCCAAACTTTGCTTGAAGACTACCAGTGAGGGGGAGCTCACCACCTCTTTAGGCAGCCTATTCCACTGCTGAACTACTCTGACTGTGAAAATTTTTCCTGATATCTAGCCTATATCATTGTACTTGTAGTTTTTGTACTTGTAGGGGAGGGATTTTCCAGTCCTGGGTGTAAACTGCACGGAGCTTTTATTCCAATCCCAGATCTATTCAGTCCCTGCCCTCTACACAGAATGCGATTTCCATTTGGATTTTGGGTGATTTTAATTTTACTTCTGCAGCAAGAAGGATTGATCCGGAGTGACCCTATCTTTATTGTGTGATATTCCAGACTGCTTTTAATCCTGAATATCCAGCTTGGGAAAGCAAGCTCTGAATTGGGAAAGAAAGCTCTGTGGTAGAGAACCTCTGATAGGCTATACCTGGTCATGTGACATGCTTGTCTTAAAGGAGAAGCCTCTAATTTCTCTCAACTTCTGTCGGTCCTGGATTTTTCCTCCCTCCTCTGCCTTTTTTGATCCTCTCCCCCTCCCCTCCAAGAAAAGAAAGAGGCTCCCTGCCTGGCTCCTCTCCCCCCCCTTCAAGAAAAGAAAGAAAGAGGCTTGGCTTTCCCCCCCACCACCACCTTCTGAGCCTCCCTAACCACGTGCAGAAGACTTTCCTGTTTCACTGGGGGGGGGGGGGGAAGGAAGAATTGAGTTCAAAGCGATCTGAATTCAACAGGATTGACAATGGAATAAAGAAAGTAAGTGCAGACTCTGCCCTAGACTCAACCAAAAGCCTGGTGGAAGTGCTCTGTCTTGCAGGCCCTGCAGAACTGTGACAGCTCTGGCAAAGCCCTCAACTCATCTGGGAGCTCATTCCAGCAGGCAGGGATCAGGGCTGAAAGGCCCTGGTCCTGGTCAAAATAAGGTGCACCTCCTGCGGGCCAAGGACCACCAGCCTATTTATACCCGCAGAACACAAAGCTCTACAATGGGCATGAGTCAGAGAGTTCCTCAAATATGCAGGACCCATAGCCTTGAAGGAAAGTACCAAAACATTGAACTTGATCCAGAACACCACTGGTAACCAATGCAGCTGCTTCAGTATCAGTTGAATACGGGCCGTCTAAGATGTTCTAGTGAGGACCTAGCAGCTGCATTCTGCATCAGTTGCAACTTCCAGGTGAAAGGCAAAGGAAGGCCCGCATAGAGCAAGTTACAGAAATCTAGCCTGAAAGGGACCATCACATGTTCTCCTTCTGGTGCCTGCCTGTCTGCTCAGATACCTTACCCTCCTTGTACCACCCTTGTCAGTCTGTCTCTTTATTGGCAGATTTACTTTCTTTCTGTTCTTCATGCTACTGTACCATGTGGTTGCTGTTTGGAAATATGATTAGAATTGATTTTTCTCATAGACTGTAATGTAAAGCATGAGTGCTTTTTATTTGCTCAGAAAGGTGGGTCCACTATTCTTTCTGGTTGAAAATTGGCAGTGTGGGTGTCCTAGAAAAGTATAATCATCTCTAAAATTTGTTCAATTTGTATGGAAAAATGCAAGTACCTATCCCCCACCAAAATGGGAGGTCCCCACTGAAACCAATGGGAAATAATAAAAGAGAATTGTGAAACCCAAACAACAATAACAAAATAAATCCTCCTTAAAACCATACAAAATAATTCAATGCAAGTGTCCTTTATGGCAGTGGTCGCCAACCTTTTTATCACCATGGACTGCGTGACAATTTTACTGAGGCCCAGGGGAGTAGTCTTTTGCCAAGGGACATTGTCACCGCCGCCTGAACCCCTGCTCCGTTTGCTTTCCTGACAGTTCCCCTGACTTCCCACAGCCCGCTGGGCTGCTAGCAGCAGCTGCACAGTGCCATGCTGAGGGGGAGCCCCAGCCATGGCAGCCACCGGAGAGCAACAAAGGTGAGCTGGTGGCAGAGTGGCAGGGCAGCCCCCGAGGCAGCCCCCGGGGAGGAGGACGAGGAGGAGCCACGACCCGGTACTGACTGATCTCCGGACTGGGGGTTGGGGGCCACTACTTTATGGAACTGATGAGAAAAACAAAAGAAATAAAACACACTTTCATGCAAAAGTTTACTGGTTTCTCTGTCAGTGGAATCACAAGATGACTAGTAAGGATTCCTCAAACACTGGCAACAAAGGAGGCCTGTGGAGGAGCTGGAGGAAACAATTTTTTCTACCACCTTCTACTCAGAAGTGTTCCTGTCCACTTTCTACAGGAAGTGGGTTGGTGTCAACTTTTCAAATTTATCCTCAAAGCAATAATGAAGACTGCATGTTAGGGATGTAAGGAAAAGAGGTTTCAAGGAGGAAAGTGCTTTTCTTGGTATTTGGCAGGAAAACATGAATGCCGATTATTAATAACCTCTCTAAAGTCGATCATGAATGTCAGTGGGTGCAGTTTCAGGAGTTTTCTCCTGACAAGCCTAATGTGTTAAAGTATTAACTATACTTCTCATATTGCAGTGGTAGGAAAGCAAACCAGAGAAGCCAGTACTGAAGATAAACCTGTAAATTGCCTGTGTTCTTCTATCTTTGACATGCTTAATTATCTGTTGGCATGAAAAATATTAAAAGCATGCATTGTGAATATCGAGATGTAATGATAGTATAAGGCAAATATTTTTGAAATGATTTCTTAAAAAGAGTTTTTATTAGAAGCTAATTGACTCAGTAAAGAAGAATCTAAGGCACTGGCATTTCATAAGCAAGTAATATGGATCAGTAAAATTAATTTTCTTTCTGATTCGTTCTCTCTCTGGATTTAGTCAGTTTTAGACAGAGAGTGTTGCTTACCTGTCTAGTTTGAAGAACACACAAAAAGGGGGAAATGACACATTGTTTATGGTTCTGCTTCCTGAAGAATTGAGAAATTAATTTAATTAATTGGTCTACTTCTATTTAGTTATGGCTGGCTAATCTAGATGGCACATAAAATAATCATGGAAAGAAATAATAATTAAATTTGTTTAGTATTTATCCAGAAAATGTTAATGCTGTCTACAATACAATCCTTAGATGAGTTATGATATTCTAAACTCACTGCCTTCGATGGACTTAAAAGGGTATGACTGTGTTCAGGATTGCATTATTATTGTGGTACATCATATATAATTATAATTTTCCAATACCCCGGACCAAAATCTGCTGCCTGGCTCACCTCTCTCTGGGCTTACTGGGAGCTTGGCTTTTTTTCTTCCTAACTGATCTACATACTTACAGTTTTTATTTCTACAGATAGTTCCAAGCTTTCCAATTACAAGCCTGGTATTCCTCCATTTCACCTATGCAGTGGGCATCAAACCTGCATCCCTTAAGACCAAGATGGAAATGTGCAACACATAAACTTGATGTTCTCTCTGCAGGCTCAACTCCCTTTTCTGCTTCCCAACCTAAGGTTCCCTTACCCAGCAATGACTGATTATGCACAGCGGCAGCCGTGAAAAGCAGGAAACATAGGTACACCCCGGCCTTTTGCTCTTCATAGAATATCATGAACCATGATGAATTGCACCAAAATTCACGGTAGTTCATCTCAGTTTTTCAGTTCACTAACCCTGGTAACTAACACCCCCTCCCCCCATATATGTAATTTTTGAAGAATTTGTGTTTCAATGTATCTTAAGAAATGTGTATCCACATAATAGCTTAAACCTTGGACAAAACTTTGTTGCTCTTGGACCTAAATTTAGTTTTATTTTCAAAGACCTTCTTTCTGCCTGGGATCACACTATATGGAAGCATGTCTCTTAGGTTAGGGTGGTTGTAAAGGGGCTAATACAGAGTTATTATCATGATATTCCATAGGTCTGGAAGAGATGAGGGTCCTAATTATCCATCTTTTCTTTATGTGGGGGTGGGAGCAAAAAATAGGAGAGATTTGGGGGGAGAGAACTAAGGGATCAGTGATTGTCCATCCATTTTCACAAGCAGTCTTATTTCAACAATGCACCTGCAAGTGTTCAATCCACATACAATAAGTATAACTGACAAGGCAGTATGCTAGTCTTGATATAAAATATGCTAAATATATGCTAAATAATGATTATGATCATATGTTCTTGAAGCCTTGATTTTAATAGAACTGGAAGGAAGATCAGGCAGGTAGAAAAAGATATATTATTTTAGGGTTACCTAATATGTGTAAAGAGTTAATCTTATCACATTACACTTGGCTAAGCTTATATAAGATAAAAATCACAAACAAGCAATGCACAGTTAGTTGTTACATATTCTCCCCATTACAGTTGACAGGTTCATTAATCACACAGCTGTATTTTGCTATTAAGAGCTGTAAGAGAGATCAAATCTCCAGTAATTTTTCTTCTTCTCTTTCATTTGATAAGTGTGTTTGTTTTGGTATGCAGATAAAATATTGTGTCAGTAATAAGCAATCCTATGAGGTTTACACTTCTTCAGTTTGAAAATTCATTCTTATTTCCAAAGTCAAATTCTATGGGAAATGCATCATTTCCTTGACCACTGGATTAAGTTGGGATCCACACTGGGAAGATACCACTGCGAATGAAATGCCTGTGGATACAATCATAGTTTAGGTAACAGAATTATTACTTGCTACATGTTGAAAGCATTAGCAATGAATACCTCTATTCATAACACAGCTTTGATTCATAATTAAGACCGCATGAAAATTATAGAGAAATCTGACATTCTTTGCATGGTGAACCCTAGTACATGTGTCAAATTTTACAAGTGTCATGAATTGTCTCCTGAAAGGAAAAAAACCTCTACAAGTATCAAGGCTAGGAAACAATAATGATTTTGAAAGTTTGCAATCAATGTTCTTATTTTAAAAAACTCGTAGAATGTTTGGGAATAAACTGTCTTGAGGTCAGAAAAGATTGCTGGTTGGAGCAGAAAGCCTGAAAGATCAGTGGTCCTTGTGTGATTTTTGTGTTGAATTGTTTTATGTTTCATTTTTTAAAAAAATAACTTTATAGTGCTGCAAGGCTTGTATATTCAAATGGCAAATCGCTGATAGAAGGAACAGAGAGTTGTCATGAAAAATTCCTATTGTTCTGAAAACAAAAGGATTAGTGTACTTTTTGGTTCTTAGTTCAAGAAAGAGAAAAATTGGTACATGTTACAACCAGTATTCCAGTTGCTGCTGGTTTTCTTCCTATGTATAAACACTTTACTTCTCTGCTTGCTTGTACCCAGTCCTTGGCCCACAGTTTGAACTGGCTTATGACCTGGCCACAAATTTCAAAATGGAAGAGTGTTGGGAGAGTTTTGTAAGTGTTTTGTGAAGCATGCAATATATTTTCAATGCTGAATTTATGTTTTAGCTCTTGCATATTTCTGAGATTTTGAAGTAATAAACAGTAATGTAAATGGAGTATCACGTATCTTGTGGAATGAGTTTTGACTTTTAATTCCCTCAACAGCACAGATCCAACATACTCAACATGTCTTATTTCAGAGGGTATCAATATTGTTGATATATGTCTATGCAGAATGGAAACTGAATTTTGGTACTTGTATATACCAAGACTAGAAACATCTGGGACATATTTATGGCTTTCTCTTCAAAACTTCAGAAGAAAAATCCATTTTATAATACCGATCAGAATACTGGTAAAGAGCAAGCCAAACCACCTGTTTAATGGAATGGAAGGATATAGAAGTATTTATTTACAAACCTAAGTTAGCCTCATTGGTAGAAATGATGGATTTACATTGGATGGAAGCCAAAGATATAAATTCAGAAAAGATTGGGTCAGACATGAGACCAACTAGATGCTTATTTACCGTAGATTTATATTATGTGACACTCATCCAGAAATCTGCTTCAAGTGGTTCATAAGGTTAAAAAGTATAATAAAATCATTTTAAATATATAATTATCACTATTAAAACAAGCCCTAAAACAATAAGCCATAAAATACCCCCAGGTGAGTTTACATTAGGCCAGACCATTGCCGGATCAAACTATCATCATCCATGATGCCCCCATGAGGCTCTATGAGGGGATTAGTTGTGGGGTGGGAAGATAGCTTTTTTTGCTGCCAGGGTTGCATTTTTAACGGGGTTATAATAATTGTTTTATGTGGGATTTTATTCCATAACCTGCTGAGAGATGGCTTGCCAATAGCAGGGGGTAACAAGTCTAATGTAGTAGTAGTAGTAGCAGTAGTAGTAGTAGCAGTAGTAGTAAATAGACTATAGAATAGCTTTTAAAAAGAAGCACTTTACTTAAAAGCCTGGGTAAAGAGAAATATCTTGGCCTGGTGCCTAAAGGACAGTAAAGTAGGCATCCAGCGAATCTTGAGGGGGAAAGTATTTCAAAGCAAGATGCAACCACTGGAAAAATTATCTTCATTATCACTTGTGTCGCCACTGCTAGTGGAGTCTGGAGAATGCAAGACTTAGGAACAGGCTATTAACTGGCAGACACACAGTATGGGAAGGAAGCTGTCTTCAAATACTCCAACCCCAACTTGTTCAGAGATTTAAAGACAAAAAACATAACTTTAATTTTGCATGGAAACAAATAGGCAGCAAATGCCTCTCTGGATTTCTTTGTTCATATGCCCGAAGAAACTGTTACTTGGGGGGAAGTGAAATTTCCAATGACATTTATGAACATACCCATGCAGCTTGTAATATGTCACATTATCACTGTGTCCTGACCTGGATAGCCAAGGAAAGCCTTATTCTGTCAGAATTCGGAAACTAAGCAGGGCTGATCTTGGCCAGTATTTGGATGAGATACCTCAAAGGATTTGAATGGAGTTCAGAGGTGTTCCTTGAAGGAATACTAGGGCTCATGATGCAAGGGCAGGAAATGGCAAACTATCTCTAAACATCTCTTGCCTGGTTGCTAGTCGGTCTTTGGATATCCTGGTTGCACTATACATACCATACAATAAATAAATAACTGTCATCCTAAAGTTCTCACTGGTATTTCAGTAATTGTGGCTGTTCTCTACTTATCTCTCAAAGGGATATTATAAAATATCAGAACAGAAAGGAGAAGTTCTCTTACACTTATCTCCATGTTCCTCTATGTTCAAGCCATGAAGAATTAAGTTTTTACAAAGGGATTGCATCTTGACCACACATCAAGGCACAATAGACGAAGTGGTCTGTGAAAATTTTTCTTTATAAATAATAATTCCAATGTATCCTTAGTAACTCTTTGACCATTTATGCACTGGAGGTTTTATGCCGGGCTACAAGCTAGGGTTTTAGTCATGGCAGGTTGCCCCACCTCTTCCTGCACCCACATGGGGAAGCATTTGGTCTGGTGCACATCATCCACCCCTGATTTGTGCTCCTGCACAGGAGTTGGATCAGTGAAGTTCCCAATGCATAAACAGTTTTTGGGATTCAGCTAACAGCTTCTTTAGAGACTTAGCTATGAGCACAGTAGCTCGTATTTAAAAAAGAAATGAATGAGAGACAGGTCTTTAGATCAATTAAAGAGGTTAAAAGAGAAACATTAGAAATTCCCATTGTTGTCAAATATTTAAGGAAATAAACTAAGTACAAATGCATTGGAAGAATATGAATGAGAAAAAGTTCATAGATATTTGATTTTTGCATGCTAGTGCAACTATAGAATAATGACGTCTATTTCAGACAATTAAACTACACATTTAGAATAATTTCTATTTTAACAAATAGATTAAAGAGAGTGATGTCTAAATATATTAATGCGGACCAGGCAGGCTTTGTTCCTGGTCATTTTGCTACAACAAACTTCAGGAAGCTAATTAGTTTAATCTGCAATGTAAAAAGATAATTTAAAAGCAGCATTTTTATTTTTAGATGGAGAAAAAGCATTTGATTCAGTTGAACATAGGCTCGTCTTAAAATGCCTTGAGGCATTCATATGTGGGAAACAGTTTCAGGCATGGGCAAAATTATTTATGCTGTATCTTCAATATGATTATCTATTTATAATGAAATACCTCAAAATAAATTGCAGGGATTAACACTGTCAGCCCTGTTATTTAATCTCTCTATTAGCAATAGCAATATGAGATTCTGATTGTTACCAGGTTGAAAGTGAACAATATGGGTGCTTTATGCTGACAATTGTTTTTACTAGCATTGTAAAAGCCAATATCCAGTTAAATTTAATTCTTATTTTCTTTTTGGTTGTATCAGGTTATAAGCGAAATGTAGAAAAAATGTGGTTCACTACTTTAATAGTGCCTCATTAAGCCTAGATTATTCAAACAGATTAGTATATGATTAGAAAACATGTTACTTACTTGTGTGTCAAGATCAGTTAGGATATTACAAGGTTAACAGAAGACAATTTTAAACCAGTAATTTTTGACATTAAACAAAAAATATCATAATGGAAAAGATTCAACCTAGTTTAGAACACATGCATATCATCAGCATTATGATAATTCCTAAATCCACTTTTGGAATTATTAATGGAAAAATATGCAGTCATGATGCTGCTTGGGACCTTCTTATGGGCCACTCTCATGGTTACAAAGAGAATGTATAAGAAGGGAAATGTAATAATAGATAATCTCTTGAAAATGTGGAATAAATACAGGAAAAAGTTTTCTCAAGGGATCTCACAATTGGCCTCTGTAGCTAGAGTCTTTGATATGTTTCAGAGATTTCAAAAATTTATGTCAGCTTCATTAATTTAATGGGAAACATGTAAACTCAATAGCTGTCATGCTTTGGTGACCCTGCAATCCTAATTTCATATGAAGAAGTAGAAAGGAAAAGTAATCAATTATATGATTTGAATATCTTCAAATGAATCATTTTCTAGGAAATGCCATTCAAAATGGTTTTCTGTGTAGGAAAAATTGGATTTGGAGAAATGATAACACAACATCCAAAAAACATATTTTCTAAACTATATGGCCTGATTGACTCACAAGAAGCAATAATCATATTAAATTGTAAACATAAATATGTTATGAAATATTGAGTATAGGGATTTGCATTATCTTTAGGGTCAACTTGTTCCATTTGTTTGAATTTTATAGATAACCTATGTAAAATGATTCATCAGTTATATTTGACCCCAAAACTGCTCCTGTTCTGGTGAATGTTGGTGTTGTTACGTGGAGTCATCAACCTTTACCCAAGAGTGGTGTTGTTTTGGAGGGAAACAGCAGTTTTGCTGAGTTTTTGCTTAGGCAGACAGGTAGAAAATACACCTGAAGTTTTGTCATTAAATTATGTAATGACAATTCCAAAGAAATCTCAGGCTATAATACTGAACCCAATTAGGGCTGCTAGTTTCATGTTTATGTGACATTGGAAGTCAAAGTTGGTAGATGAAAGATTAATTTGCGGTTAGATTAGTAATTATTAGTAAATATTAATTAGTGGTTAGATGGTAAAAGTGGTTTTATCTTATGATTCACCTTACATTATTTTAAAGGATTGCAAGTTTTGATGAGTTACAGTCCGAGTAGTTAAGAATTATTAATGTTCTGATTAAAGTTGTTGAATTCGTATCTTATATTTATGTTTTCTAAGTATGTTTGTGAATTATGAGAAATAAAATAAATAAGTTAATGGAGGATTTTAAATATTTGAGCTTTAAGAAATACTAGCCTATCCTTCCTATGATAATATAGGATGTCTAGAGTTAGATTTAGAGGATGTTTTTACGTTTTCGTTTGTGTTTGCTTGCACTGATGCATGAACAGGCAATATGTAGTCATTATACATGAAACTTTATTTTGAATATTCAAAACCTGATCTCTTTACATTCACCATGCCCAATTCAGTCCCACTTTCCAAAGATTGATAAAGAGGAGGGGCACTTATGCTAGCAGTCAGACCACTCATTTCACAGAGGAACAGTTTACAGCTTACAATTTGTAGCTTCTGTTGAAACACCTGTTCATACATCACCCTAATGTCTTAGTAGGGACACTGCTTGGGCCAAAATGGACCAAGATGGATGCTAGGCTGACATCAGCCTTGGAAAAGTGTCAAAGCATGAGTCAGAGTGACTGACTGACTACTACCCCCTCCTTGTCCTGAAGAGATGCATCACTTCAGAACAGTGGGTTCCCCAGGACCTGTTTATTTACTCAAAATAATCCCATCAAAACTTCAGCCTCACTTCCCCTCACGCATTACCCAATTAAGCAGTAATTAAGCAATACTTTTAATCTTTTTATTATCCTCCTGATTGCTCTTCCTGCCTGGTGCTTATAGAGCCATCAAGCCTCTCATACATTTTTGTATACCTCTAATTAATCTTTTTAGTCATTGTTTTATGATCACCATGTTATCCCTGCCTGAGGGTTTGTTTTGCACTATAACTGATAACCCTGCTGTCCTAGCAGGGTTGGATCTGTCTTCACCCCCTATTTTCCTGTGGGTCTACTTGTTAGCTTCCCAAATGCTGGCCATTTGGCTATTCAACATGGATCTGTCTTGGATCCATATTCACCCCCTACTTTCCTGTGATTCTCTTGTTGGCTTTCCAAATGCTGGCCATCTGGCTGTTCAAAATGGATACATCTTGGATCTGTTTTTGCCCCTTACTTTTCTGTTAGCTTCCCAATGCTGGTCATTTGGCTGTTCAAAGTGGATCTGTTTTAGATCTGTCTTTACCCCCTTGTTAGCTTCCCAAATGGCTCTTCAACAGCTGCTTCTACAGGCCTTTTCACATTCAATAATCTCCCTTCTTTAAAAATCTCTCCCCTTTTCCCCTGTTTTTCTTAGTCAGTTCTTGTATGGATTTTTTAAAATTTATTTCCTTTTTCATAAAAAATCTTTCTTGTTGAACATCTGTCTGGTTTATTCTGAGAGTTCTCTTAAAGGAAAAAAAAATCCTGGTATGCCTAGGTGGAGATTCCAGTCACCTGCCTCTTGTTCTGTCTTCAAGTTAATTCCTCCAAATTAAGTGAAGATTGTCGCATTGGATAACAGTTGAGTTTGCTGTCACTGAAGCTGAAAAGAATGAACTCCCAATAGATCATCCTTGCACTAACTAGTGAATACAATGACAGAGAGGCAGCAACCATGTGAATCCTTAAATGGAAACACAGTTGACAGTGCGAGAAGTCTTTCATATTTGTTGTTGAGCCATTATAACCCAAAGAGAAATTTATATCCCTGGGAGAAAACAGGAAAGGGGCAGGCTCACTGAATGGGGTTTGGGTTAGTTGTGGGACTTTTTGACCTCTTAGACTGAGAGGAAACAGGGCTTACAAGACTGTTTCCACACAGTCATGATTGTCATAATTATTAGGAAAAAGAGGCAAAGCCCGTTGTATCCAGGAATACAACGGGCGCTAGAGCTTGGCAGTGGGAAGAGGAAGGGGAGGAGTTGTTCAGTCTGTAAGGGCATGGGGTTGAATGTGTGTTTTGTGGGAGGCTGTGGTAGCATGGTGACAAATGAAGGTGTGGGTGTGGAGATATGGGTGTCAAGAACCTGTGGTGTGGAAATTTCAATGAGTATGGGAGAGGCCTGACCTTTGGGAATTGCGGCATAGTGGTTATAGATGAGCTTTCCCAGAGCCATGTCTTCAGATATGTGAAGGGGAAATCAGATTGGAGACTTTTCTTAGGGGACATTACATGGCAACCAATTCCTCCCAGTTCTGCTTTCAACATCATTTCCCTTCTTGTCCCCCTGCCCTAATACACATGGGGTAGTCACAGTACACAGGTGTCTACCCTGCTTCTTCTGTTTCCATTTTTACTGTTGATAAAATGTTATGTGGCCAAATACTTCTTTCACAGCTGCTCCTTAGAAGAAGAGCTGAATTTTTGTACCCTGCTGTTTACTACCCAAAGGAGTCTCAAAGAGGTTTACAAACACTTTTTCCCTTCATGTCCCCACAATAGACAACCTGTGTGGGATGTGAGGCTCTGAGAGGTCTGAGAGAACTGGACCACAGTGACCCAGCAGGCTTCAGGTGTCTCAAAGCAGTTTCCCTTCCTCTCCCCATAGCAGACTCTCCATGAGGGTGGTGGGTTAGAGAGCCTCACTTGGAAGATGGCAACCCTAAAAGGAGGTCCCTCTGTGCACAGCAGTCAAGTTTATGCACACATAGGTAGTGTGGAATTCCAGAAGATGAATCTACACCAATCTGGCAACCTTACCACCTCTCTGCAATGTTTTCTTGACCTAAAATATGTCAGGGAGGTGCTAGGTAGCTGTGGGGGCATTTCACACTTTGAGCCTCCACTTTCAGACTTCAAGGAATATGTTCAGACCAGGGACAGCCAACCTCCAGGTGGGGCCTGGAATTGCTGCTCATCTCTGGACTATAGAGACCAGCTCTGCAGGCAAAAATGGCTACTTTGGAAAGGTGACTGTGTAGCATTATATGCCCCTGAGGTTTAGGGATGCCATCCTCCAGGTGGGGTCTGAGAATCCCCTGGAAGTACAGCTCATCTCTAGGCAGTTAGGCTGAAGGGAAAGCTCTCTCCCCTCACATGCATCCCTTCAAAAGGAATGCACATGGCCTCAGAATCCACTTGGTTGCTTGGCTGGTGATTTTGCCCTTCTGAAGCCTGAGGCCTAATGCTGGCAACTGCAGTCCCTGTTGTTGTCCACAAGGCCAAGTCGTTGCCTAATAAAGGTGGATCACCTAGTTTTCCCCAAAGTCTCACTGTCTACATTCATGTAAAGCTAGATACACTTGGAATTCTGGGCCACTTTTGTCTTTGAATTCATTGGAGTTTTTATTTACCAGGCCAAGCTTGAAAACGGTTACTTTAGAGAAGGGGCTTTTCTGTGGCCTCCCTGTCAGCTGACTGTTTGGCAGAAGGGGAAAGGTCCCCTCCTCAAAAGGAATGCCCGCAGGCTCCCCTGCGTTACTCTTGGAAACGCTTCCCTCCCCTCAGTCAGGGCCTGTCAGAAGAAGCTCCTTCGCAGCAGGCCTGAAGGGGGGCGGAGGAGCACTCTGCAGCCTCCTGCCAGCTCTGTCAGGGTTCTGAGGCAATTTACAGTTGGACATGACAATTAGGACAGCCTTGGGGTGAAAAGGGCTAGCACAGCCTGTCCAAGCCACTGTTCTCATCCCCCTTGGCAGCCCTACTGACCTCCTCTCCCTACAGTGGTCAGGACCAGATTGGCAGCAATGTCTCCTGATTGCCCCTAACTGGGCTGGGTCAGGAGGTGCTTTGAGACTCCTGATCGAACGGAACTCTTGTCTGTCCTGGTGAGGGCCCAATCGGATTGGCCCCTTGGCCCCTGGCTGCACATGCCTCCAGATTGAACCCTTGGCCCCAGACTGACAAGTGGAGGGACCAAAGCGCCTTCTGAATGGCCCCTCCGCTTGTCAGTCTGGGGCCAAGGGACCAATTGTTGAGGCCCCCCATCATGGACTGAGCTCACTCCCACACCCCTTAGTCTTGTATTTATACTGTAGAATGCAGTTTACAGATGTTCCAACACCTACTGCTTGGCTCATATTCTCTGGGTATGAACAGAGAGCAATCAATGATTACTTCATATGTCCACCGACTAGATTGTGGATGTTCAACAGGTCATTTCACTGTGTACTTCTAAACCATGCTGTACGATGCAATGGGATTTTTACACAGGTACATACAACCTGATTGAGTACTGTGCAACCTTCTTGTCCTTTCTGTGTGACTGCTGCACTCAGTAGGTAATTGTTTAAATGGACAATCTAATCAGTCACAAATCTTATAAATCTGTCAAGAATACATGCTGAGCTTTAATAAAATCCTTCCTTTCAAATGTTTGTCCAAATAGCACCTAGTGATGGTAATCAGCTCTGTCTTTGCATATGCAGTTTTCTGTATTCAACATTCCTTCGAATCATGACCTAGAAAGGAAGAAGGAATTATTCAGCATTGTTTTAATAGGGCTTGTACTTCTGGGTCATATGAAAGAGAAATAGGGGTAATTGAAATTTTTAGATACTCCCAAAATAAGTTTATTATGTCATCAGAAAAGCTTTTTCACTTGGAAAACTTTGTCAGGCTTTCTCAACCAGGGTTTTATGACCCTGGTTGATGACTCTGGGTTGGAGTTAATTAATTTTTAATATATATATATTTTAAATTATTAAACATTTATCAGGTGATATGATCATATAAAGAGCCTCTTGTGGCTTAGAGTGGTAAGGCAGCCATCTGAAAGCTTTGCCCATGAGGCTGGGAGTTCGATCCCAGCAGCCGGCTCAAGGTTGACTCAGCCTTCCATCTTTCCGAGGTCGGTAAAATGAGTACCCAGCTTGCTGGGGGGTAAACGATCATGACTGGGGAAGGCACTGGCAAACCACCCCGTATTGAGTCTGCCAAGAAAACGCTGGAGGGCGTCACCCCAAGGGTCAGACATGACTCGGTGCTTGCACAGGGGATACCTTTACCTTTACCTTTATGATCATATATGGTCATGTCAACTTGCTTCCCCTGGTCAATGATCGGCCTTGAAGGGATGGGAAAGGGAGGGGTCCTGGGTACACAACTATGCTTCCCAACCATATTCTGCACAATTCTGCTGCTTTTGGTGTTTCTCGAAGTCTGCAGAATGTTTCAGGGGTTTATCAGCGGTAAAAACTTCAAATGCTTTAAATGGAATAAGCACTTTGCTTAGCTGTATTAATGTTTAAAATTACTGAAATGAAAACTTTAACTTAAAAGAAACACACAGCTTACAAACCTTCCTATTCTAGTGTATCCCTCAAAATGTCTGGCCAGCCTACACATGTAGCTGAAAGAGATTGTAGAATTGCAAGGTGGAAAAATTCACAGACCACTTTAGGCTGCAAAGGAAGACCGTGATAATTTAAATACTCTCATAAAAACTCCCCGTAGATTAAAAATGAATATATTGCAAAGAAAAGTTCTAGCTTAGCTCTTTGCATGCTGTTCTAGTTTTCCATTTTCTTGGAACTTATAATTCAGGGACATTTTGAAAAATGTGATCCTTCTCCTGTAGGTTGTCCATTCCACCACCACAGAACTCTGCCACCTCATTATTACCTCATTCCACTGGAATCCCCAAAGTGGTGCCTGAGAATGCCATGTACCTTCCAACACCTTTCCTGGTGCCTGCCATGTGTTTTTAGAAACTGAGCAGGTTGGACAGAAGATGGAATCTGTCAGGAACCTAGAAAATAACCTTATATTTCATATTTCTTCCACCTAACATTAGACAGACCTAATATATGGAGTCATCAGCTGTTTTGGGGTTGAAATAAGAAGACAGGAGGAAAGGCAATAAATAGGTACTGTGTGGTGCTGAAATACAACTTAGATATCTATGGGGGGGGGCTAATAATTACCCAGAGATCTCCTGTGAGTTTGCTGTCTCTAACACGCTGGGCGGGGCTGTTCTATTGCATCATGAACTTCATGAACTGAACCAATTTGTCTAGCACAAAAAAGTTTGTGATGGTCTGAACCACAGTTTCTCTGTTCATGCCCATCCCTTTTAAAAACATAAAAGCCATGTATATTTCTAACCATTACGTGTACAATTAAATTAGGTTTCAAATTGCTCCAAGATTCCTAAATATGATTTAGTTATGGTTAAGAAACAAATCTCAATTTGTTAAGGTGCCTGCATTCAGATATCACAATACACTTGCTTTTTCAAGATCTTCAACTGTGATCTGCAAGAGCAGAAGAGGAGGGAGGGAATGAACTACGCCAGTGATTAAAGACATTCATGCCCATCATGAGCAAACTCTACTTTGTTAATAAAGATGACTTAATGAATTTCACATGCAAGTAGCAGTGAAGAAATGTAAAGCAGTGTTTTTATTAGCAGCGTGTTCTTGATCTACAGACAATTATTTCTTCATATACAGGCCATATACTGGTTTCCATATGGCTCCCAGTAATTTCTGGAGCCTGTGTGCTTCCTAATATTCTGAATCTATCCACAGACATTATCAAGTGAAACAGCAAATAGATATTCTGTCTCCTACATTCTGAACGAATCTGTTAGCATCTTGTCCTAGCTAATAGTTACTGAAAAAAGAAAATCTCAAGGTTTCCTTTGTGTGAATTTATGCTTTAAATGAAAATGTATTTTTTCATTTTATATTTATTGGCCTGCAGCTGTACTGTAAGGAATTTAATCACTTGTTATTGTTCTTTTTATATTACCTCCATTCATATTACTATACTATCTATGTTCTTATAAGGGAGACATTAACATAATGTAGATCTAAATGGGTAGCCGCATTGGTCTGAAGTAGCACAATAAAATCAGAGTCCAGTAGCATCTTTAAGACCAACAAAGGTGTGAACTTTCGAGTGCAAGCACTTGCTGACAGTTTTATTTCTCCTGTGATTTTGTTAACTACAACTGAATTCGGGGGGATTAATTTTTGCTTCATATCACCACTGTAATGATGGAAGTTCATAGTCTGAGGAAGAGTGCTTGCACGCGAAAGCTCATGCCTTAAATAAATCTTTGTTGGTCTTAAAGATGCTACTGGACTCTGATTTTATAATGTAGATCTGTTTGAAGTACACTGAAGTTCTGTTCATTTGATCTTGTATGGGAATCAGCTTTCATTGGGAAAAGCTGATCATCAACTAGCAACCTTTGGTAAGCTCTATTGTGTATTGTGTCTTTGCAGAAAATTCAACTTTTGGAAAATGCAATTTTAAGAAGGGTTTTGAACATTGCCGATAAATGCTATTGGCAATTAAAAATAACAGAAATTGCAAGTATATGTAAATGACCCTGCAGAATCTGATGTTTATTCAAATCATCATCCAGAATAACGGCAGGGCAGATCTACTTGTGTTTTAGTGCTAAGGCGATAATCTTGCCTCCTCCACTTTCTGCTTATAGCTTTATTGATTCAGCACTCTGAAACAGTCGGCGACAGTGAAGACATTTTCCCACTCATTCAATTTTTGGGCCTAAAAAAGTGGTCTGTCTCTATCACTCACCAATATGAACCTGATCCTGCTAATAATTTTAAACATATGTTCTGTTTTTTTCAATCGAGACTCCTAGGAACTGCTCAGGTGTTTAAATTTAGACATCTTCATAAGTGATTCCAGCATCAGGGCCAACACAAGCAATGTCTGAAAAAGCAAACATCTGAAGTTTTCATTTCCTTTCCCTAATGCTTTTTTTTCTTTTAGAAAGAGAGAGAATCATTTCCCCTGCCATGTTCATTAGACTACCAATTGAATTTTACACTTTAAGGACCTTCGACACCATTTCTTAAAAGATACAATAACCATAAGTCTGGATTTTGAAGACGCTGCAAAACAGAGATATGGTGCCCATAGTACATGACTGCAAAAATCATCTGGAATTCATTGACATACTGAGAACTAAATTAAACCTCATATGCCCACTAAGTCAGACAGACAGTTTGGGTTGCTATTTATAAGTTGTGATTTTATAAAAGAGTTATTCTATTTGTTTTGCCTTTCTGCCCAATTTAAATGAATGTTCTTTATTTCTTTGCTTTCTAAAACCAATCCCTATAATATAACATCAAGAAATATGGTTTATATGATGGTGTTTTAGATGGTGGTTTCCATGGTCTGCCAAATTTTCAGCTAGACAATATGCATATGTAATTTCTGTCCACATAACAGTTTGCTGCTATGCTATTTGCTATTCCTTTGGCTGATCAAAGCATATAAAGACTATAGGTTTGTTTTAATGTTCCCATGGATAGGGAACACTTAGCAGAGTCCACAACAAAAGTGATACACTGATAAAAGTTATTCCCCTTTTGGGGGCATTTGTTATTGATACATTGCATTAGAATTGACACAATGAACAAAATAGGGCAGAAAGATTCTCTCTCTCTCTCTCTCTCTCTCTCTCACACACACACACACACACACATACCATAACCCTTATCTACTAATTAATGTCTTTCACTCCATCTAGACCAATTTTATTTCTACACATTGAACATGGTGCACATATGAAGATAATTTGCTAGAACTGAGCATTTTATAGTACATTTTCAGTTCACTACTATGAAGTAACACAATTAGGTCTCTTCCCATTCTAAAGAACTATACCCTTCAGAAACTTACTTTTAAATAATTCAGTGAGGTAGTTCCTTAACATTATTTATGTGAAGAACTGAAGCTACAAGATTCTGGCTTACTCAATCTTACTCAAGTTCAGCTGTAATATTGTGCCTGCAAAATCACTGGTTGTCTTGCAGCTGCTCAGATAACCTGCATCCATCAAATGTCATTTTATTTGTGATAAAGTCCAGTGATGCAGTGGCGCACTATAGAATCTTTGTTCTGTCACAGATGTTTCCCACAATCAAATAAGCATTTATTTATTCCAAGACTTCTAGTTCTGCTTTCCCCAGGAAAAAAAAAAGTTCATTATTTCCTGTGGTGGCTGTAGGATGTTAAACTTCTATTTGTGAAGTCCCCCCAATTTTCACAACTGTAAAGCTCTGCTGTTCACATGTTATCTTCTCATTCATTCGTTTATTTGTATTTTATGCTTCTTCCAAGCAGTTCAGGGTAGCCCATGTGAGTTTATTTTATCCTCACAACAGCCTTATGAGATTAAACTGAGCAGGGATTTGAACTTCCCTTATCCATTTAAATTACTTATTCTCCTCATCTGAAGTGTTCAGGAATTTTTAATTTTTTTTTTGAGGATGGGATACAGTGGGTGAGGTTATTTCATGTAATGAAAGCCACTGGGCCCAGTATGTCAAGCCAGCATAGTAAACAAAGTCTAAATGAATCTCAACATGAATTTTATTAGAACAATCCATTTGTGTTTATGACTATTGACCACATCTGTTTGGAACTGGAAGTAACAGTCCTTTCCAGCAGCACCATCTATAAAAAAATCCTCATATATAAAAAGTATGGTTGCAAGATTCTTTGTTAAGATCCACAAAGCATGGAAACAGCATTATTCATAAGCCATTTTGAAATATTTAAAATGAAAGTCAAAAAAAGAGAACAAAGACTGTAACTCATTGTAAAAAATGAGCAGTTTCAATAATTTCAGTTTGACAGGTTTGGTTCCCATTTACATACCACTTGTAATATTAAAATTATGGTAGTTAAATAAATCACTCCCTGCACTTTTACATTTTTAATTACTTTTTACTGCACTAGTGCTTTTGTTTACAATTAACTAATAAAACATTTATTTTATCTCACAAATATAACAGAGATTTTGTATTTTAATCAGATTTTATACATAATCTTATCACGCTTTTTTAGCATTTTTTATGACCTGATACACCACAGGATGTTGTTTTGTAGAAAACCTCATTATTTTTTAATGCATGGCTATTTATTAGTGTATTGTGTATATAAAAGACTATGCATTGCTTTGAATTGATGAATACATTTACATTCATTTGAGAATACGATTTGCTTTATCGGTTAATCTCACATTTCTCTGCTGTGCTGCTAAAACATTTCAGTTGGGTGGCAGGATGAAGAAGTCAGAGGTACAAAGGATTTGTTACAGAAAAATTTATGAATTTACAAAGATATTATTCATTTGGGAAAATTCTAAAAAAGGAAATGTTGCATCACAGAATATTGAATTATTTGCCAGTCCCAGTGACCCTTAGCCATAGTAGCACCATGTATTCTGTCTTTTACATGCTATTGTAGGGGTCCCTAATCTTATTCAATCAGGATATTTTGAAATCTAGGACAGGGCACTACCACCAAATGGCTGCCATTGAGTGCTAGGGCCAATCACAAAATATTTGGAGGTTACAATCCTCTTACAATGGAGCTAGCTATTTGTAAATGGGTACTATCTGCAAGCACAGGAAACGTGTTCTGAAGCATCACCTATTCCAATGTGGTAGGGCACAAGATGCTTTGTTGGGAACCAGAAAACTTGTTTATGGTTGTCGTAGAGCCCATGGCCACTACACTGAGATAACTGTTGTACCTGAACATGGAAATTAAAGGGCAGTCCCAGTCTGTTCAAAGTATGTGTTGAAATGCTTATCACTTTGGATTACAGAAGAAGTACCTATATAGGTCTTTTAAATATTTCCACTGACTGTTTTTAGCTTTGGCTAAATTGCTCCAGGAAGAAGTGACCTGGGCAAAGAAACAGCTCCCAAATAATAAGGCTCCTGGCATAGATAACATTCCAATGGAACTACTCAGATCTGTTCCACCAGCAGCAATCACAGCATTAATCCAAAAATCATCCATCTATCTTTAAAAGGCCATCTATGCTTTATTGATTATTCTAAAGTGTTTGACTGTGTTGATCACAAGAAGCTATAGGATGCCTTACATGAATTAGGAGTGTCATCCCACTTAACCCACCTCATCAGTTCACTGTACACCAACCAGGAGGTCACAACATGAACAATATATGGAGACACTGATTGATTCAAGGTCAGCCAAGGAGTGAAACAAAGGTGTATCTTATCACCCTCTTTTTAACCTTTATGCAGAGGTAATTATGCGGAAGCTTAATCTGGAAGAATCTACAATCAGAGTCAAAATTGGAGGTCGCAACATCAATAATCTCTGCTATGCAGATGATACAACACTCCTTGCTGAATCGGAGCATGATCTAAAGACCTTAATAAAGAGACTAAAAGAAGAAAGTGACTCTACCTAAATATCAAAAAGACCAAGATCATGACAACTACTGGCAGTAGCACCAATGATAACATTGAATGTATTTATGATTTCATCTTTCTTGGCTCTATGATCAATCAACGTCGTTGTCTTCCCCATAACAACCTATGGATGTGAAAGCTGGACCCTTAAGAAGAAAGACAGGAGAATAGATGCTTTCGAATTATGGTGCTGGAGACGAATGCTGCGAATACCATGGACAGCCAAAGTTCCCAACAAGATAGTTTTAGAGAGGAGCAAACCAACTATGTCATTAGAAGGGAAGATATTATGGCTAAAGCTAATTTACTTTGGAGACATCATGCGATAAAACTCGCTAGGAAAATCATTAATGCTCGGCCTGGTCAGCGGCAAAAGGAAACGTGGTCGCCAAAGGATCCACTGGCTCGACACGAACAAAGCTGACACGGGGATGACCATGAACCAATTAAAAAAGCAATCAGAGACAGGGGCACATGGCAAAGACTTTCCTATAGAATCGCCGAGGGTCGGACATGACTGAATGGATAACATCATCATGGCTCTCACAGCTTTGGTGAATGGGACACTCCAACATTAACAGAAGAGACATGACTTAGCTTTTAAAGCAGAACCAGGGGATGTCCCAATAGTGTATGCTCATTTTTTCCCCTTTCCCTAATCCTAAGGAAATCTTCTGAGCACTGAGAAGTGAGACAAAGGCATGACAGAAACAAAAATATAAATCAATAATGTGATTTATCTCTACTTTTGCACAGAATGGAAGCATCTAGGAAATGGTGTTAAAGTGTTTAGAGTGTTTATGTGGAATCCACATTGTAAGGAGGCAAATTTATCCAACTTAGACAGTTAACAAAATAGATAGCAGCAACAGAAATCCTGTTACTTTTACTACATGTGTTGGTGACCACAAGCTTAGATGACTTTTAAATAAGAGTAGACAAATCAGTATAAATTAAGCCTTTCAACAACTATGGCACAGATAACTAAATGGAATCTTCACATAGGCCCATTATGCACGGCCGCCGAAACGGCGATTTTGGGTCACATGGAAAACGCGGAGGGGGAAGACGCGAAGCAAACCGGTTATGCACGGGACGGGGCGCGACGGCGGCAAAACCCAGAGCGGCATGTGTCAAGGCATTGATGCGGAGCCAAGGGGAAGTGAGGTGAGCATGCCGCTGTGTTGATGAGCGTCGGAGGCGGAGGCCAGGAAGGGCGGAAGCAGCCTGCGCAGGCGCAGCCCTGCGGGGTTTGTCAGGCACGGAGGGGGAGGGAGCATGTTTCCCCTTCCCCATAGTTTACTCCCAGTTTGTCTCTCCCCTTCTTTGCTGCCCCGGTTCCTCTGCCCCATAGGTTTCCCCTTTATATTGTTTCCCCTACTTTAAGCTTTGTATTGTATATTTGTGCTTTGTTCATTCACACTGTTTTATAAAGTTTTTGTATTTTCTTAGAGACCTCGCCTCCATTCTTGTTTGTGGTTGAGGTGTGTGTTTGGGAATGGGTGGGAGGTGGGTGGCTGGCCTCTCTGCCATCCTTAGCTGCGGCGATCCCCTCGCCCCCCTCCACTGTGAGCTCTCCGTCCGCCTTTCCGTCCGTATTCCCTTGGGTTCCCCCCGGCCTGCGCCGCCGTTAGTTCCGGCAGCCGCTTGAGCGGTTGCGCCGCCTCCGACCCTCCGGCCTCCCCGATTATGCACGCTGTCAATTCAGCGCCACCTCCGGTTGTGCCCTGGTCACCCAGGAAGCTGCACTTTCTTCCGCGTTCCGCTAACGCGACTTTTTCGGCAGCGTGCACCGAATCTGCAGCCAGTTGCAGCCGACTCCATGCATTATCTGTGATTTTAGTCACCGCCATTCCACCCCGAACGTGCGCTAAAACCCCCGTGCATAATGGGTCATATAGGTACAATGTACTTCTTAGCATCAGAGGGTGGAACAAACTCAAAGAAATGCATCTATGCCCTGTATGTAAACTTCTGAGCAGAAACCTAGCAGCTGCTTTTAGAAACCCATAATATTCAGTAGGATACTTTTTATTGCAGCTGTTGTATCTGGATGGAACATGTCATGACATTATACTCATTTTTGCTAATTTTTCCTCTTCTTTTGCACATTTTTCATAGGATCACATTGAACTATCACGCTGGATCTTTGCATCAACAATCATGCACAATTCCTTATCAGTATTACCATTTCATGTCCTTTCCATCATATCCTAGAGGACCTGGACTGAACATCTCTCCCAGCATATCATTTCCTGAAGAAGCTGGAATGCAAGAATACACATAATTTAAGCATCACTGTTTTGTCATAAAAGGGAAATATAGTTGTTATTCATAATTTATATAAAAGCCTATTATTTATTGTTAATCATTACAGTTCCTTTCTTGTTCATACTTACTATAGCTAGTAACTGATTTATCCTCTGTTCAAGGCTATCAGGGTGATTAACTAGCAAAAGAGAAATTACACACTGGTAATCTAGCTGGCTATGAATCACAGTTGTGAAAGGTTCTGAAAAGCATTGCATAGGATACATGGTTGTATGTAGCACTTTTGAAAAGACAACAGTTTAAAATGTGGGTATGAGTTATGCAGGAAAAAATGGGAAATGTATGATTCATCTCACAAATGGTGCTGAGTCATTTAATTTCATCCCCTGTGTGACTACTACATAACATCTATTATTACAATATATTACTCAAACTGTGAGTCTTCCTTGGTAACACTGTAGAAAACATTCTCTTACAAGCTTTCCTTCTCAGGAATAAATTCCCAGGCCTATAATGTGCTATTTGACTATATGATTCATGCATTCTTGCTTCTTTACTTTCTTTACAATGAGCTACACTAATATCCAGATCTTTGGAGAGGTGGTATATACATATTCTAAATAATAAATGTTTCAAAGTATTCAAATGCTGAAAGCATCATAGAAAAGTTCTACATAGTCCATACATATTGCATTTGGAAATACAAGAAGACAATTACATTTAATGGATTGTCTCTATCTTCCGTACAAGGAAAGCAAGGCAGAACAGATGTCTGCTTTACCATCTTTCATATCTCCATGTGCCTATTTTCAAAGGCTTGGAAAAGTTGATTCTTTTTTACTGCATACATTTTCAGTAAACATATGACTTACAAACAATGCTAGGGTTATTTTCTATTACAGCATTACATTTATGACAAGATTATATGTATGTGGCAAAAAAAAGTATTTGTGTTATTTTTAACAGCAAAAAGTAGTGTACTTTAAATATAGCATACTAATAAAAAGAGAACTCCATTTCCGTAGAGGCATACCACTGATTAAAAATTGATTCATATGATCAAGTGAGAACATGCTGAACACTTGACATGCAACCAGATGGAAACTCTTCTGTGTCGGGAGCTGTTTGCCAGGTGGAGCCACTAAATTTTCACTACTGCCTCTTCAGTGGCTTGGAGCAGAGTTCTGGAAATCAGTACCATGCAAGAAGCTATATGTTTAACAGTCTGCCATGTGATTTCACGTATAAATAGAAAAGGTCTCTGAATCTGTAAAAGAAGACTGCAGAAATATTCTTAAATCAGATTCAAAACTTTGATTGAATAGCTTTAATGTTCATGTGACACTTTTAGGATAACACATGGCATTCTAGGTAGGAGAGGTTTTTTGCTCTCTGAGCTGTATGGAACAACTGTCCAGGAAGTTGAAATCCAAAACACATACAGCATATCAGAGAAGCCCTTTGTTGCATTTAGAGACCAATCTGCTGACAGTCCTACTCAAGTCTATTTAATAGGGCTTAGTCCTAGGAAAGTGGTTTTAGGATTGCATTGTTAATCCTCTCTAAGACTCTTGTAGTTTTGGTCAGTGGGGCTACTTTTGGCTCAAGATATTTTTTCCTTCCTAAGGCAGAATGCAAAATAGCATCTCTACATGCCATCACATACTGGTTGCTAATCCTCTCCAAAGGGCATCCTATGTTGTGTGCATCTTCACTGCTGCCTCTGATTCCTGCTACCTCCACCAATGGGATAACTGCTTCAGTGACAGGAAGAGCCTTGACTGGGACAATCCTATGCAAACAGAAAGGTTAGGTTGGGCTCAATATATATAGCATACTGTGCTAACTGAATCAGTATTAAGTTTTCGGTTTCCCCATCTCTAAACAAATACCTTGAGCATCTAGAGGGTGGGGGAAAAGAAATGCTTTTAATTAATTTGAGGAATAAATTTGTGCTTAATGGTCCCTTATTTCATTTCACATTCTATATCATTACATGTTATTTCATGCCTCACTGTCAAACTATGCCCCCTTTACCAAGCTTAAAACAATAATGCGATGTACTTTATCACCTGCATATTAGCAAAGGGAAAATTAAGAACAAGTGTTATTATCATTGTTTTTGGGATAGAAATTGTTCTCTTGGAAAAGTCCCTTCATTTTATGTGGAATTATATTCACAGTCTATAAAACCCTCAAGGATGATTATGAAGGAAAGCAGGGCAAAATGTGTAAAATTCATAGTATACCCAACCTTGTGCAAGCTGTTGCAGAGAAATGTGGTGTGGGTGGAGAGAGGGGAACCTTTATAAAAATTCTGTGACCCTGCTTTTTGCCATCTGAATGGTCATGGTTGATTGGAAAATCAATGAAGTGCTGTGAGAATTGCACCTCACTCTTGCAGACAAGCCACACAAAAATCCAACTTTTCACATGAGATGAAGATTGCCTTTGGTTCATTTACTCTCTTAAGACACATTAAAATCAAATCTATCACCCCATTTGGCCATCTGTCAATTCTCACTACACAGTAAATGGGGAGACTTTGTTCCTCTATCACCAGAATAGGAGAATGTTTTGTTGTTTTAATAAATGGTTTTAGGCCTTAGAGACAGAAATAAATCAAAGCAATTTATAAAGTTGGGACTGAAAATGTTAGATGCAGTTTTCTAAACTACAGAGGATTATGTATGGATGAGTTGCAATAAAGAAAGCACAGCTTTAGCAGCTTGTAAAGAACATAAAGGAGATGAACGAAATTAAAGCATTGGCCTCTGTTTTGATTGCCCTTAAATGCTGAATAAATGCAAGATTAAATTGCATGTCAAAGGTAAAACTATTTTGAAAAAGTTCATGATAGGTATTCACACAGAATACAACTCATGATAATTGTTTATTCAGTAAACCTCACCTGATTTCTCCCCTCTCAATTTCTCTGTGTAACCTAGGTTGGAATATGAAGTACAAAATGTAGTGAAGTTTTGTCCTCTCATTGTTTTGAGCTTTATTGACAATATATATAAAAGGAATCTCAACTATTCTTTCTGAAGTGTTAAACTAGTGAAGATTATTTTCTAATAGAAACCCTGTGAATGGCAGTTAGTAATATCTTTTTAGTCTCGCAATTTTTTTCTTTCCAGACCAATTGGGATAGTGTATTAATCAGTGGAGATGTGCATTCAGTAATTAACAAAAAATCTAAATTGAATTCCTTTGATTATTTTTTAATGCAACAAAAATGGTATTCTGGTATTTGGAAATCTTTGAACCTGACAGGTATTCTGGGGCACTGCTCTGCTGCTTTTCACAGTTGTACAAGTTGAGAGTAGCAAGAGTGAGTGGCAGGAATAACTCAGTTAACAACCTAGGCTGAATCTGCATGGAGCTTTTATTCCAATCCTAGGGCAATTCAATCCCTGCCATCTAAACTGAATGCGATTTCTATATTTATTTGGGGCAATTTAAATTTTCCCTCTGAAACAAGCATGATTGATCGGGAGTTACCCTACCTTTCATCCACGATATCCTCGAGTGTATATAACCCTCGATATTTAAAGAATTGGCATGAGTGAGCGTTCAGCTTTCTGCTGTTCCTGAAATCATTTGCTGCCAAGCCTCCAATACTGTAGAAAAGCCCTGATTGCCCAGGACATCGATTCAAAGGCTTCCTCGTTCCCAGCTTGCAAGGCTATTCTTAAAGGGGAAGCCCTAACCTTCTCTTGACAGAAGCTTCAAAAGCCTTAACTACATTCGGCAGAGATTTGCCTCTTAGTTTTATTCCCCCTTCTCTGCTGGCTCCAATCCTCTCCCCAACTTCAAGAAAATAAGGAAAGAGGCTCCTGCTGCACTTGGCTCCCCCCCTTCTGAGCTTCCCTAATCATGTGCAGAACACTTTTCTGTTTCAATGAGGGGGATAGACGAAGACCCAAGTTCAAATTGATCTGAATTCTGCAGGATACACAACGGAATAAATAAAGTAAGTGCAGAATCAGCCCGAGTTGACAGGGGCATTTTCTTAACAGAAGACATAGCAGATGTTCCTACCAAAGAGGTTTATCTATATAGGTGTGTTTATGTACACTGTCTACACTTTCCACTGAACTTTCAGTAGGTCTCATCTGCTTCCTACTCCATTCTTTGTCCTGTTCTGGTGACCTACCTACCTGAGGCAAAGATATTGCTTCTCCTCTCAGATGACAGGTGCTGCAGACTAGGTAAGGAGCTAGAGGAATGGATACACAATAGGTGACTGCAAGGGAGTTTGGCAAACATCCATGAGAACCTGCTTTCAGAATATTATTAATCATTTATAATAAATATTAGCATGTACCAGCAGCCAGTCATGGTCTATGTCACTCTGTGTGACATTCACAGTGTATGACACGGTAGAAGAGGTAAGAGAAAGAATTCACACTCCCAGAAACTATAGTTTCAAGGTGGTGCTACAAGGAAGTGCAAGTACAAAATCTTTTCGAAGCCATTAGCCTCTAATTTTAGAATGTTTGTGAATGATGCTCACAGTTGGTGATCAAATTGTGATTCCAACAGGGGAGAAGTCATCAACTATCACTAATTAGGACCAAACATCTAAAAAATGCTAATTTTTTAAAAAGTCAACAAATGACTGAAAAAATGGCAGTGTCCAATGTTCTAATTTTCATTTTCTTTGCGTATCTTTCAAATACCATGGGATAATTTTAGAATTCGATTTTTGAGGTTAAAGCATTTTAATAATTCTACATAGAGGCCTTTAGAAAATACAACACTAACCAAAATAATGAAAACATTATAGGAATTTTATTTTATGAAACTAACATGTCCTTTTCCTGTGTCATTTGGACTTATACTTTTAACATGATCTCTTTCCCTGTTAGTCTGAGCTAGGAGTAAATGTCCTGCTGCTTAGTGAAGTAGAACAAGGCAGAAAAGATGCTGTAACTAAGGATCTCTCCTTGTCCATCCAGATTCTGTCATTTTCATCATATTTTCTTTTTTTAAGAAAAAGGAACTTCAGCACTGTCCATTTTCTTCTTCTGCTGTTCTGTCTCCACCTATGCCCCACCTTTGTTCCAGACTATAAACTTTTCATTTCAATCAACTTTTATGTAACTAAGAAGACATGGATAAAATTTTGTCTGCAGACTTTGAGGGTGACCTACATGAAGAACCTCTTTAGTGTCTTTCCACTCTTAGTAGACTCTCACTAACCCCATATTTCATTTTTTTTTCTCCATGCAATTTTACTAACCCTATGGTTGAGGACAAAGTCAAGTTATGGGGGAAGAGGGCAATGAATTTATTCCAGAGCTCAATTTAATGTTCACAGAAGAACATTTTGGTATAAACAAGAGAAAGCTTTTGGGCAGCCCATAATGTTAACCTGAATTCTTCATGATGACTTTGTGTACTACTCATTACCACTCTGAACAGCAACTTCCATTCTGTATTCAGTTTCTATGATTTTTAAAGAAGATAAAACAAACACAACCCTCCCCCCCCTGGGCTTCCTCAGAATATCAACCCAACCAGTAAGTGGCCATGTTATGATGATTCCAAAAATCAACACAATATGTTAATAGCCCACAACATAGGTTGAATTCAACCTGATGAACTACTGAGGAAAGTGAAGCAGAGGTTCCCTTTGACTACTAAAAAGGGTTATGTCAAGATCATGGAATCTTCATGTACATAAACTGTGAAGGCTGGCAGCTATGACAAAAAGAGAAAGTGGGTGGAGATTTGGTTTTTAAATGTTGGCTGGATCTAACCCTATGGATAGGCAGAAGAGGGGAATGCTGCTGTCATGTCACCTTCTGAAGAACTAAGTACAAGATATCTGTGTATGGAGCTACTAACATTAAAAAAAAACCTCATCAAGCATGTGTATATGGGGGGCTGATTCTGATGGGGACTATTGTTCTAGAAGAGCAGGCTTTTGTAAAAATACCATTTTTAATTAAAAGATAGACTGGCAGAGTTCTATTATGAAAATGCAGTACAAACATTTTTTTTGCACTATTTGTGGGGCAAATAGCATTTCTGCAAGTTAATTTTTGACTGGGAAATTGATGTGGGACATGGCTTTAAAGTCTTATCTGTGGTCCCACTCTAAATTATGTTTATTATGTTGTTAATGGAAGCTGTGTGCTTGGAACTCCCAAAGTATTTTGAAACTAAGCCTTTAGCAGTTCTCAGCTGTGGGAGAAAGGGGACTGTGGCAACCTCGGTAGCTGCAGTCTTTAGAAGTTCACTTCTTCCGGATGTGGTACTTTCCCTTTAGTCATCATAGCCAGTAGTGATTTATAGACCTAGCTTCCATGAATCTATCTAATCCTATTTTAAAGCTGTAGTTATAACATTCTCTGGCAGTGAAATCCACATGGGCAATCTACAATACAATGGGGTAAATCCTCAAGAACTAAATACAGTAGCATTGATCCTTTGTTTTTTTTTATTATAACAACCAGCTAAAATGGCTGTTTTCATTTACTGAAAGTGTAACACTGTAAAGGCTGCTCTAAGGTTATGATCTGTAATATAAACTAAATAGAGGAATCTAAAGTTTGTGAGCCAACTTGCTGAGAGCAGCAGTATAAAAATTCAATTATAAATAAAAGTAAAGTGGTCCATTTTGAATAATTTGAACCAAGGAGCAGACTGTGATTGCAAATCAGTGATCTGACTATCAGGACATCAGATTTATAAAACTCAGGCTTTAATTTGAAAACAGAATGTTATATGAGGACATTAGGAACAGAGTAACAAGACAATAGTATACTATTCAGAAAAACAGGGCATGTTGGATCTTTAGTTAGCATAAGTTTAAATGACTTTGACTAAGAAAAGTTGAACACACTATTTTATTTTTCTTCCATTGTTTTAGAGCTGCTAAATGGATGTGAGCCCTGAGAGAGGAGAGATCTCATTCCACTCTTATCAGGTCAAGAGGATTATCCTTGGGAACAGTTAAAATATGCTTTAGGAACAAATTTTGGATTGTTCTTAAACTGATAATACTTACTATTCTCCCAATTCTATTCAAAACTTCTACTCCATAAAGGATATAAGGGAATGACCTTAAGTTTGAATAGGTTTAGGACTGGGTCTATGAGGAAACCTTCCTTTGTATAATAAAATCTCAGGATGTATCCCATGAGCCTAATAGCAGATAGTCTAGTAGTTGCAACATGAGAATTCCAATTTAGGGTCTCTTTAAATGTCACCAAGGTATTTTAACAAGTTGTACTGATTGATCCAATTGCCAAGAATGCTTCAGGAAAAGCACTCACCCTTATACCTGAAATGAAAAACTTTCTTCTCAAAGTTGATATTATGCACTTCTTCCTTACAAGTTTGGTGAGGGAGATTGGAGCCATATCATCCACGTATAATAGAATTAAATTTTGTCATCTCCTAACGATGGGAATGCAAATTACTGTCTGGAAAGCCTCTCAACAATATTGTTAATGTAGAAATTGAATAGTAGGGGGATCAACACACACCCTTTCTTAACCGCCATATGGAATGGAATTTTGTTGGTTAGAGATCCCAGTGTTCAAACCCTAATTTGAGCATAAATTTCTGTGTGCAGCTCATGCAGTAAAAATAAAAGCTACTTGTCAATGTTCAAATTTGTTTACTTATAACCATAGACAATTTCTATCAAGAAAATTGAAATAAGTGGGAATATATACAGGAATATTAGGTTTCAGATGATGACTAATTATAACTGTTGCGTGCTCCTCTCTGGATGCTTACACTGACATATAAAGCATACTTTGGTAGATCATATGAGTCAGATTGATAGATGCAGGCTGTCCAAAAACACTCTGAAGCATCTCCAATCCATTATGAGCACAAATAAAGTTGCTGAGTCTGCTTTGCATAGTTTCCCAAAATCTGCCATGAATGCAATTTTTCTTGAGCTGGAGGGTGGCATGTTGTGCCTTTTGATTTCATTTGGCAACACTTCCATGGCATCTGTGCCACCTTCTTAGCTTTGCATATGCTATGAGCAGATGTCTACACCAATGGCAAAAAACAGACTCACAAGATGAGCTGGGCTGCAATCTCAGTGCAAAGCCCTATATTTACAATATGGCCATATTTTATTGTACATTCTATGCAGATGTCTGTCTCACTTTTACAGGGAATTTTGAAGTTTTCAAGTTCTGTTCTTTTGTCTTTCTCTTTCTTTTGCTAGGCAAACTACAGTGTCCCAGTTAATTTGTCAGGGTCTCTAATAAACAGTAACATGTTTTTTTGAATTCAGTCTTTTGGGGTCCATGACTATCCCATATATATCAAGAGCAGAAGTCTTTAGTCCTGTGATATTTTGTATACATTTCTATACATACATGGAAATAATGGGTTCCAAATATATATATTTGTATACACTGAAAAATAAATCACTATAAAAATAAGTGTACATAAATGATTGAAGAGCAATATGAGAAGGACAGTATTTCTAGTGGCTGCAGGAAAAAAGAAATGAATAGGGATAAAAACCATTCATTAGTATTTTGCTTTCAAGGCTGATGTTTTGTTGCCCATATTCAGTTGAAGACGTAATTCTTTCTATTGTGCCTTACTACTTGGTCCTTTTCTTTCATTGTGTTATTCTCAATATATATTTGCATGCTTCTACTTTATTCTTTCTTTAGTTCACCAGAATTTATACTCCATCTTTCTGTCCTCATAAGGCAGCTAATAAATTGAAACAAACATAATTCAACCACATCTTAAAAACAATTTAAATAAACAAAACCATCATTAAAAGAATTAAAAACAGAGGTAGGGAATCAGATCTGGTTTTCCAAATTAGAGTTAACTGCTCTTAGCCACCATACCATGTTGGCTGCTTTAGATATGTTGTTTCAAGGGGCTTTAAAAGAACACTAGCACCTTGAATTGTGCCTGGCCTCAAATTTGGTGCCAGTGTAAATGAGTAACGACTGGAGTGATATAGTCCATTTGACCCAGTGTAGTCAACATCCTGACTGCATCATTCTGTATCTATGAAAGTTTCTGAACACTTCACAAAGGCAACTCCACATGGAGTGCATTGTGGTAGTCTAATCTTGAAGGAACCAGGGGATGAACCATAGTGACAAGATTTTTTTCTGCCCAGGAAAAGCTGTATCTAGCTAACCTGTTGGAGCTGATATAAGACACTGCTGGGCACAGCTGCCACCTGCTTATCTACTAGTAGGCTTAGGTCCAAGAATATTCCCAGACTGTGGACCAATTCCTACAAGTGTAGTGCAAACCCACCCAATATCGGTCACTTCTTAAATCTCAGCTCAGATCTTCTGCCCCCAATAGCACTTCCATCTTGCCTCAGTTTATTAGTCCACATGCACTTCAAAACTGCATCTAGGCACCAGTTCATAGTTTACACAACCCTTCTCAGATCAGTTGGAAGTGTGCCAGAGCTGAGTGTCATCTACATTTGATGAGAACCTTGCCCAAATCTCTGGATAATGTAACCTATCCATTTCATGTAAATATTTGAGTACAGGGAATATGGTAGAACCTTGTAGGATTCCACATATAAAAGGCCAAGGAGTGGATGAGCATCAATATCCTGGCACCACCCTCTGAAAATGATCTTCTAGATATTACCAGAGCCACACAAACTGTGTCTCTGAATCCCAGTACAGAAAGGTAGACCAGAAGAATACCATAATCAATGATGTCAAAAGTCACTGAGATTTCCAAGAAAATCAACAGTTACACTTCCTTTGTCCATCTGCAGGCACAGGTCATCCACCAAAGTTAACAAGTCTCATTTACCAGGCCTAAAACCAAGTCAGAAAGAATTACATTAAACGTTACATTAGATTTATATTAGATGTTCCTTACATTTAGAAAATCTTCCCAGATAAGATCTAGTCCACTCAATTGATATATTTACTTCGATCAGAAAATTGTATGCAGCTCTTCAAGAACCTAATTTAAATGTATTACTGTTTTTCAAGAACAATGCACTCCTAGAAATCAATTGCTTTTGTTTGTATTTTGAGTAAAAATAATATTGTTAATTTGGTTTATTTATGTTTATATCTGATATACCTGGCATTACAATCTATGGCACATAAGGCCCGGACCAATGAAATAACATTTATGTCAATCCGGCCCTCATAAAAATAAGCTTGGCACCTCTGTCCTGGACCATTTACTAGGTGAGTCTAGTACTAATTGTGAGTTCTTTTAAGGAAGATTTGGATTCAAGTATATCAGAGCTAAATTCCAAGCATGAAATGTAGTTATCGTGCACTAGTTCACCATCCCAGGACAAAGTTTCAGAAACAAACTAGCTTAGCTAAACTAGACTATTATATTTCACAACCATTTACCAGAGACAGTCTTAAAAAAACCATAAGAAAAGGCAGAAATAAATGTTATAAAATGTTATGTTTTTTCATCTGGAGAGTAGTGATCTGTACCCTTCCATATCCTACATTTTAGAGTGGATATTTTACATTTTATCTGATATGTTGACAACATAACTACTGAAAATGAATCAAATATTGCACAGAGGATATGCATCTTGTGATATTTTGCTTTACCCCTTGGCTACTTTTTGCTGATGGAGTGAAGTACTACGTGCTATTAAATTATCATTTATTGCTACTTATGATAATGTGCTGAAGAATAAAACAGATAATAACTTTCATTTCTGGCTGATTAACACCTATTGTTGAAAATATGTTGTAGCTCCCCTTTGAAGGAAATTAGAAACAATTGACTGTGCTCCATTATTTTCTTGAAGCCTCTTAGAAAATATGCTGATTCACACTGGATATATGTCATACCATCATTCCTAGTAATCTGTAAATAGGTTATAGGCATAGAACATGACTGCATAGCAAGAGGACATTTCCCTGGGCAGAATAATCACACACACATACACACACACATACTTTGGCAAAGATTTCAGCCTCAGTCTTTATTGATATGCAAATAAGTGTAGGCACAACGTTGGCAGATCCAGCCATATTACAGTCTGCAGACTGCAAGGACACTCCTACTGCCAGCAGCCAGGCCCAGAGATGCACAGTTCATGCACCATTCCATGGGCCTAATGCTTGCTGGGTGCCAGGGAATTGACAGGTGAGGTGTGTCCTGCGAGTGTTAGCCTCTGGTAGGATCCCCTGACACACAGAGCTGCAAGCTAGCCAGGTGATCTGGAATGGGGCAGGGGCTCAGCATCCATGCAGTATTCTTTTAAGGAGGCCCCAACATGGTGGGCGGGGGGGGGTACACAGTGCACGCTTATCCCCCCTACTCAAATGGATCTGCCACATGATCTACAACTGCCACAGAGCAGGGGGGACCCCCAACACCCCACTCCCATCAACGTTAATCAAAACACTCATAAATATAAGATGTGTTGAATAGTGTGTAACAAAATGCCTATCCTCCAATGCGATAGATGCACTTTAACATCCCAAAACAAAGCCACCTGTCCAATAAATGATCTCACAAAATGAGCCCAACAAAGCTTTAGCCACAGACTTGTATACCTTCTACCTTGAAAGGTCAACATTCTCAGGTGAGACTACCACCCTCCATGGATGTCTCTCCAGAAGGTCCAACCAAAGAAGAAAAGTTCCAGGCAGACATTGCTGAATGATCTGTAAGTCCAGGATAATGGATGACAAAAGGGACAAGCCAGAAGAAGCTGGAAGGTTGTTCTCCTCAAGCTGAATAATGAGCATGAATGTTGAACTGGCCTGAAGGCAAACCAACCTTATCAATGCATTGCTCATGACTGCTGCAAACTGGTACTTAGAAAGGCAGGAGCTGTCAGTATGAACAAAAAGGGAGCTAAGAACCCAAGGCCTCAGCCTCAAAACCTGCAAGACAATATGAGCACCAAGACCTTTCAGAGAGCTTAATATCTCCCATGGTAATCATCCAGTCTTCAAGAGTGACCTGAGATACAGCTAATAAATCAGAGCCACAAAGGCCACTGAAAAATGCCAGTGTGAATGCTGCCCAGAAAATGGTGGCCTTGTAAGGTGAGGTGCAAATGTCTGAGAGGCAGTGCACCATGGACTGCAGTAAGACCAAGGAAATCGGTCTCCTGGAATCAACCCTACAGGATGCAGCCTGCCTCCAATCCTCAATGGCCTGCTAAATTAAGGAACTCCCTGGATCCCGCCATTTCAACAATTTACAACAGGGAGTGTTTAAAGAAACTGCAAAAGAAAGCCTGCAAAACAACCAGGGTAGGATTTTTTACTTGTTTGACTGAACTGGGCTTTTTGGGCAGTTTAAGCCAGGCTGCCCAACAGATCCCCAGCCCAGCTTGCAGGGAGGGTTCTCCTTGCAAGATCAGCTGCTTGGTGGGCTTTGTTGGGCAGTCCAGTTTGAAGGGACTGCCTAAAGGAGCACCAGGTAAATTGCCTCTGTTTTTCTGTGACTTTGCCATTGTTTTTTTTTCTTGGTATTTTTTATTTCTAGTCTATTAAGGATTTCTGAGAAATTCCAGACCTGAATACTTCCTTGATATTAGGATCTGGGTCCCCCCCCCCAGGAATTCCAATGGGTGGGACTACAACCAAAAAATACAAAAAACAATATTGCACACCCCTACTTGGGTTTCCTGTTTGATGTTAAAGGCATAAGAACCATAGGGAACCAGTGTTCAACACACTGACATTGCCGTTGTACCAAGCAAGATGTGCATACATCTTCCTTTTAAAAGTAAAGAGACATTTGCCACATTTCACTTGTTTAAATGAGTAAGGAATTTGTGTTTATATAGAGGATATAAGTGAGGAAAGCATATGGCTATTGAATGGAAACTTAAAGGGTAATTTGGTTAAAATGTTGAAAAAATGTTAAGGACAAGGTATTATTGTATGATATCATGCCAAGTAGATATACTCCCAGATAATCAGATCTCATTTTTCCTGAAACATTTTAATACTCAGTAATATTTATCTCTCTTTTCTTCACACTTGTTCCTCTTGGCTTTAAAATGTTAAACATTGGCCCAGTTTCTTTATGCCAAAACATTAGATCGTATGCAAGTGATGGATTCTACAGGAAATAAACATTTAAGACACATAGCTGCATTCTATAATGGCCTGTGGGTAAAACAATAATGCTGAGCTTGATTACTCTCTAGCATTAATGTTATACTAATCCAACAATCTAGCAATCTTATGTAATTGTTTTATATGATTTAGCAGGTTTTTTGCTCACCTTTGTAGAACTCGGTGTTTTTTTGATATTTGTATGTTGGGAATTTGCTGGCCTATGATGGTATTAAATAAATTGGAATCCAGCCATAGAGACATGCTTCCAGCTGTTATAACAGCAAAAGCAAAGTCAGAAAGGCAAGCAAAGAAGCAACTATAGAAGGATACTAAGTGAAGTGCTGAATCACTCTGAACTCCTGTTGTCTATTTACTAAAAACTGCTGTGACATAAATAGGAGATATGACTTGACACCCCTCCATGGATCAAAATGCACTATCAGACCATATGTGAAACTGTGACATAGCATGTAACAATTTAACAGTTGCTTGGCATCTACCCCTGTGCATGTGCAAACTATATAGTTCACCCTTTGGCTGCAACAAGTCATTTGAACACAGTACATTAGTCTTGAGATAGTTCTACTGGTTTACTGGTTGTTTCCAACCTTTAAAGTTGTTTCAGATTTGGTACCTCCTTACATCAATAAGAGTTTCTCCCATTACAATCCCATTTGCCGGTAACATTCATCATAACAATATGTTCTCATTGTTACATCTCTCCATGGCAGGCTTGTTCTGGAATAGCGCCTACCTTAAAAACACCCCCCCCCCTGAATATTAGAAGTTTATCTCTCTTTGTATATCTGTAGGAAAGCATATAAGCTGCTGTTATTTATTCAGCAGTCAGGTTTTCTCAAGTAATAACAGGCCCACAGACTGGTCATGTTTGGAGAGCTGGAACTGGTAACACTGGGCTATTATCTGGTAGACTGCATGATACAACAAGCTTCCCCTCTCAGCCCAAGGCTTAAATAGGCTGAGAGAGAAGCAGCTCTACCTGCTCTAGAAGCAGCACCCGGGACTCATATTTTCCAACTCTAACTTGTTCCAGGATTTCATCCACTGGAACCACGGTCTGCATCAGGAGGTGAAGGATAATTTGTGAGCCTGGCAGTGGGCCTCTGTTGTGCCATCTCACCACCAGCCCACTTCTTCCATTGCTCATGCTGGATGGAAGCAGATCCTGGAGGACTTGTGGGTTGTCATTCAGTTGTCACAGGACCTGGGGGGGGGGATACAGTGAAATTATGGTGGATGAGATCCAGCTGCAGGCCCCTCAGAAGAAAGTTCCAGAAAAGAAGCTTCAAAAGCAGGTTTCTCAGGAGCAGAATGGGCCAGGGGCATCCTCTATGCAGGGTCTTCCAGAGTTCCATGCTCTTCTATAGGCCATGTTTCCAGTTTCTCAGACTCTTCCTCCGAGGCTTCTGAGTCAGAATCCAGGGCCAGTTCAGTGAGGGACATGACAACAGTGATTGAATTATTCGGGGAGCGGGGGTGTAGGAACTGTGTACATGAAACCCATGTCACATCCTGAACTACCTTCAATTTTATAAGTATTCATAAACTCCTGCAGGATTGTGTAAAAGTATACATATAGAATTCACTTTGAGGTGGAAAATGTTGGAAGATACTTTCCAGCAGCAATAGCCCTCTTCTGCATTATTCTCATCATGGCTCAGAGGACTGGGGTACAGAAAGGGAAAACATTGGCCAAAGCTGAGTTTACCCAACTGAAATTCCTTCACTGAAAAGACATTAAGTGAAATAGTGGGCTGCTGGCATAGAATGACCAGCTTGGTAGTAGTTAATCTGAAGAGCCAGGCTTGAATCCCTTCCACATGCAGCCAGCTGGGGGACACTGAGCTAGTCACAGTCTTTTTTTTTAGCTATTCTCACAGAATAGTTTCTCTCAGAGGTCTCTCAGCTCCAACTAACGCACAGGGTGGCTGTTATGGGGAGAGGAAGGGATGGCAACTGTAAGCCACTTCAAGATACCTTCAAGTAGTGAAAAATGGGTTATAAAAACCAAGTTCTTCTTTAGATGCACAGTGGATTATTCCCTTCATTAATCAAAATTTCCTTGGCCATGGAAATTTCTGTTTTAGTTCATCCCTGCTTTACACTGTTGCAAAATAATATTGATGTCTCATTTTGTTCTATGATGGAAACTTTTCTATTCCTTTAATTCCAAAAGGAGTATGTGTGTATTAAGTAATAAGTACCATCAACCAAGTGCCATTCAACTTATCGTAACCCTATTAATTAGCTACCTTTGCTGAGTCAATCTCATATTCGTCTTCCTCATTTCTTGCTACCCAACTTTTCCTAACATTTTCCAGTGACTCTTCTCTTGATGTGACCAAAGTACAGTAGCCTCAGTTTAGTCATTTTAGCTTCTAGGAAGTGTTCAGGCTCAGTTTGGTCTAGAACCCATTTATTTTTCTTTTGGATGGCCTTCTATGGTATCCGTAAAAATCTTTCAAAAGAATTCACTTTCTTCCTGTCAGTTTTCTTCTAGTTTTCATACCTATACACGGAAATGAGACCACCACGGATTGTAGCGACTCAATCTTGGTTGTTTCAGGAATTTGTTGCTTTCTTTTTCTATACTGTTTCTTTACAATGTAAATACACCAGTGTGGCTAAGCATTTCTTCTGTGACTGAAATTCAGTGCTATCTTTACTAGAAGGGCTTCAACCTCGGGCTGCCAACCTCCAGTTCTTCTAGAATTGTAACAGAGATAAGTTCTTCTGGAGAAAATGGCTTCTTTGATGTGTGGACTCCATGGAATAATAACTCGCTGAGGTCCCTTCCCCCTCCAGACCTCCCTCTTCCTAGGCTGCACATCCAAATCTCCAGGAATTTCTCAGTTGGAAACCCTACTTCTAACCCAAATAGACACAATCTAGTTATGCTCTGCATGGTTCCTGAGTAAGGTGACCAGATTTTAACATTGGTAAAGTGGGACACCATTGACCAGGGGGGCTCTTGATTAAAAATTTGGTCTATATGGAGCAACAAAAAGTTTCATAGAACGCAAAAATAGTATTGTAATATATATTTTTTAAAAATTCAACATAAATACAATTTGCTAGGTATCCCTAGATGTCCCTCCAAAAGTGGGACAATCTGGCCACCTTATTCCTGAGGACTATTGGATCTCGGTTTCCCAATGCTTTCCTGCGTATGTTCCTGTTATTCAAGAATATTTATGTTTGGGGATTCATGGGGTGAACAATTCCTACTAAAAGGAAATAAACAGTGATCTGATACTCATCCAGATAAAGAACAAGAGGAGTAAAAAAAAATTGCTTCCCTGAATAAATATATAGTATTATTTTTTATAGATCATTCAAATCTTCCTGTTTTATTTTTACATGGGAAAATGGCAAATTAACTGAGAGTGAAAAGATATGGATCATAACCTTTCTGGATCCCCCAAAGCTCTGCAGCCACTGATGGGGGTGACATGAAAAACTATTTTCTGTATAATGAGATACCAAGCAGATCTGTCTTCTTTTAGGATCTGGCATTTAAAAATACATTTAGTTCTATTATGAACTGGTCTACCCTGCACAGACTATTGCTTGTGACATATTACTAGAGCAGATGTTTTAGACAACCTGCTGGTATAACGACAACCAAGGAACAAAGTTTCTTTCATTATTGACTTAATTTCTACAAACAGTTGTAAAAGTTTCCTTATCAGAGTGATTTATTACAGGTTTGGTTAATGATTTACTCTAATGTAAATTGCCTATTATTTTTTCCCCCACTGTGCAGCTGTGTATAGAAGTCAGGGGAAAATAGACTTCTTGGTTTCTCCCCAACCCCAGGACATCTGTTCAACCTTATTTGAATCTCTCTTCTAGGACTGTTACTTCAGAATGCCCATGACCATATGGATATGATCAAATTTGGGGGGGATGAGTAAAATAGGACAAGGAAAAGGAATTAAATATGAAGGAAGTGAGCTAGGGCTGGCTCTGGGAATATTGTCTCAGTTGTAAGTAATCAGAGGAATAACTAAGAAAGGAGGACATAGCAATATTCTGTTCATGAAAAATGACATCGTTCTCTTACAGGTTAAAATGCTACAGCAGTTGAAGTCAATGATTATGCTGATATAAAAGAAATGTGTCAAGCAACATTTGCATTTTCTTCCTACATGCTGACCTTTCCCACAGTTTAATATCAGCAACCTCAATCTGTTTAATATTTCATTAAGAGGTTTAAAGTAGAAATATACAGCACTAAGTTGCATAACACATTTTGTTGGCTTACATTGCTGTTGAGAATGTACTGGATTCATAAAGGAATGGTCTTCACAGCACAGTGGAAGATATATTCTTTATAAACAATCCCATTCCAATCTTATTTCATTTACAGATTGCATAGAAATTTGAATTTATCACCCTTAACAAATGGATTCCCAATCAAGGAAGCTACAGACCATTTATGTTAAGACTGGGCAGCAATCATCTTTAAGGATTAAGAAATACTGTGCCTGATCTCAAGTATTTATTTGTTCATTCCTTGAGGTTTCAGCTCTATGCTTGAAGCTGCTTGTATACAGATCATTGCTAGAATCAGGATAATCATCCTGTTCACAGTTCATACTTATTTTTATTTTCCAAAACTTACATGCCAGCTTTCTGGCTTCACATGGGCCACCATGGTGGCTAACAAATTAAAACATAATAAAATCACATGTTTAAACCATTAATAACAGCACAAATAGCAACAACATATCATTAAAGCAATTAAAACCAAAACTGAATTACACAGATACACAAAGGAACGATTAAAACAGGGGTCACTGAGCTCAATGGGGAAACAAAGTCTTCATAGAAGAGGACAGAGAAGTCTTCCTGGAGAGAGAATTCCAGGGTTTTAGTGCCACAACTGAGAAGGCCCTCTCTAGGGCAGAGTCTGCACTTACTTTGTTTATTCCATTGTAAATCCTGTTGAATCCAGATCGCTTTGAACATGGGTATTCCTCTCCCGCCCCGCCCCCCATTGAAACAGGAAAGTGTTCTGCACGTGGTTAGGGTAGTTCAGAAGGGGGGGGGGAGCCAAGCATCTTTCTTTTCTTGAAGGTGGGGGAGAGGAGCCAAGCAGGGAGCGTCTTTCTTTTCTTGGAGGGGGGGGGGAGAGGATCGAAAAAGGCAGAGGAGGGAGAAAAAAATCCCAGACAGAAGTTGAGAGAAATTAGGGGCTTCTCGTTTAAGGCAAGTTTTCACATGACCAGGTGTGGCCTATCAGAGGTTCTCTACCACGGAGCTTGCTTTCCCAATCCGGATTTGAAAAATATTGATGGTTAAAAGCACTCTAAGATATCACACAATAAAGGTAGGGTCACTCCAGATCAATCCTTCTTGCTGCAGAAGGAAAATTTAAATCACCCAAAATCTAAACGGAAATCACATTCTGTGTAGACGGCAGGGACTGAATCCACCTGGGATTGGAATAAAAGCTCTGTGCAGTTTACACCTAGGATTGTCACCCACCTAATCTTATAAAGAGGGGGCATGGAGCGGAACATCAGTAAATTACTGCAGTAGTTTACTGCAAGTAGATTCATAAGACAGGCAGTCATTTTGATATGTTGGTTGAAGATCATATAGGGCTTTAAAGATCAGTACGAGCACCTTGAACAGAAACAAACAGGGACCCAGTATTAAGAGACCAGGATTGGAGTGATATGGTCCCTATGCACCAATCCAGTCAATATCCTAGCTTCAGCATTCTGAACCAGTTGAAGTTTCCAAGCACTTCTCCAGTGAGCCCTATGCAGAACATGTTGTAGTAATCGAACCAGGTGATAACCAAGACATATACCACAGTGGCCAGATTCTATCTTCCCATGGAAGGCTACAGCTGGCTAACCAATCAAAGCTGGTAAAAGGCACTACTAGCCACAGCTGTTGCCAGCTTACCCAGTAATAGGACTAGGCCCAAGAGCATCCCCAGACTATGGATCTGTTGCTTCAGCAGTAGTGCAACCCCATTCAGAATGGATGACACCTTAAATCTCAGGTCATACTTTTCTAATAGTACTAATAGCAGCACTTAATTCAGCGTTTATTACCCCGCAAGAATTCCAAAACAGACTTCAGACACCAGAATAGGGTTTCTACAGCCTCCCTGGGATAAGTGGGAAGTATAATACAGAGCTGTCATATGCATATTTGTGACAACCCTGTCCAGATCTCCAGATGTCTTCACCCAGTGGTTTCATGTAGTTGTTTTTATACCCCATCCCCCCCTACCAGAAGGAGCTTACAATTGCCTTCCCTTTCTCTCCCTACAACAGACACCCTGAGAAGTAGATGGGGCTTAAAAAGCTATGGCAAAACTGCTCTGTTACTAGCTCATGGTCACCTAGCTGGCTACATCTGAAAAAGAAGGGTATCAAACCCAGATCTCCTGATTGGAAACCAACATTCTTAACCACTACACCAAGCTGGCTCTTGTTAGATGTTAAAGAGTATCGAGGACAAAAAGGAGACCCTAGCAATAGTTTCTGAAACTCTACCTCCAAAATGGTGCCTCTCAGCCCAGAATGATGGTCCAGAAGAATACCATGAATAATAATATGGAAAGCTGCTGGGAAGTCCAGGAGAATCAATAGAGTCATACCCACTCTGGTTATCCTGTGGTGAATGTTATCCACCATGGTAACCAAGAGTATTGAAGTCCCATAACCAAGCCTAAGACAAGATGGGAAAGGAGCCAAACTGCCTGCTTCATCCAGAAAAGCTTGAAGTTGTCCAACTACTACCAATCACCGTGCTCATGAAAGGAATACTTGATACTGCTTGATAGTTGAGATCATTTGGATCCAGGGTCTGACACTCTAGTTTGAAACTCTAATCAGTACATCACAAAGGCTTTTATGGAATTGCTGCTGTTAAAAAGTAGCAAGCAGTGGGCCTGGGTGAATCATGGAAGTTATGTGATATTAAAGTCACCTGGTGGTTGCTGCCAAACCTGGCTACAACAGCCTCCCTCGAAGAACAAAATGGATCTGGAAAGGATCCAGGCTCCTCCCCCTGCCTTTTACTGAACGAAACCAAGGAGGAAGGCTGGCAAAACTGTTGTAGTTGCTTATCAACCCCCATAAGGGCCATTGTAAAAGGCATTCATTACTTAAAGGTGCAGTTTTATCCCCCACTTTAAATCCTCTCTGAAGTTTAGGGCTTCAAGTCATATTGCAAATTGAACAGGATCCCAGCATGATTTGCTCTTTCCATTACATAAAAAATGAGAGGACTCTGTGGCTATTTTTTTTTTTAGTGAAATGTGTAGGGGAAAGGAAGGCCACCTGTCAGTATGCATGCATATGGCTAGTAGGAAGTCAATCTGCTTAATCAGCCTATGCAAAATTTACCCAAATAGTATGTAGGCATATTCTAAATAAATAAAAAAAGTATGCACTGATCTGTGAAATGGAGGGGTACTATTTGTTTTTCATCTCATTTTGAGTGCATTTGATTACTTATTAAGATTCCAGCCTTTAATATTCAGCTATAGATGTTACTAGAAAATTAGCATAAAAATGAAATTAGTTAGCTGCATAAGTAACTCTCGTAAGAGAGATTTGAGACTTACTAGATGCTTCTTGGCAGAATGTATGATAAAAGCAGTTAACTGACAGAGAATAACAAGAATGTAAACTCCTAATTTGTTCTGCTAGTCTTTCCTCACAAATGTGGATTAATGAACCAAATATGTTGCTCACAACTGTGCATCAGAGACAGAATTTAGAGAGAGAGAAAAAACTCCTTTGTTAAAATCCTCTAGATGAATAAATAGCCAAAATGAAACAGAACAGCTCACTAAGAAATTTAAGGATTTAATGGCCATGACCACACAGAGGGCAAAATTGTGTGTCATCTCCTGCCTGCAATTGTGGGATAGTAAATTGTGTCTTTTTGCTCCTCCACACTGTAAAGCTGTCTCCATACTATTTGCCTCCACATCACGCCTTTCCCCCTCCTGACTAGTGGGTGGAAAAGACTGTTTTTATTCATCTTGAGGATGTGTCACCATTCCACCCCAGCAGAAAAATTGGAATATACATATTTTAAATAACTAAACATAAATCAATATTGGATCTACCATACACTCAAAATATTGTGTTCAGCCCAGTCTTTTAGGAATGTGATTTTGGTGCCTCCTTTTTCTTCTGCACCCCACTGAAAAGCTGATGTTTGGATGAGCCTTCAAAGTATGCCAGGAGACATGATGGCAGCAGAAAGAACGGGGGATTGGCTGAAAATACATCCATAAGATAACTGCTCTGAAGTGACATTTGACCCTTAACTCTAGATCAAGGGTCACAGGGTAGCTTAAGAGAAGGAACTATAATTCACTTTCACAAACTTGTTCTGTTCAAGGAAGCCATGAATCCAGTCAATTGGTTGCAGGGAATTATAATGTGTTGTTGTGAATTGTGACTGCTCAGGTGACCCCATGGGGCCTAGAGATAGCAGCAGGGCAGTCCTAATGGCCTGGCTGGAAGTAAACACACAGAATACAGTGAGGGCTGCTGTATCCCAGGAAAAGTGTCAGATTGAGAGGGCAGGACTGGTGTGGCCGAAGAAGAGCCACCAATGGAAGTGCCAGGGCTCAGTGTGGCCCAGGAAAGACCTTAGACAGCAGTGGCGCAGGACTAAGAGATAGGACCAAGGGGCTGGTCCTAGACAGAGGATACTGCAGTGACATAATAGCTGGAATGCAAGCTACAGTGACATATGGGAGGGCACAGCAATGTGAGAGATCCACAATGTCACACCAAGTGTAAAAGAAAACAAGGATCCAAGGTGAGAGGAATGCATCCTGGGGCCATGGAGGAACCTTTGGGAACATATTCAAATGAAGGAATAAGGCTGTGGAAAGGTATGACATTACTAAATGTTCATTTGCTCAATGATAGCCAGTTGCAATGACAAGATTGCCTTCTCTGACTTGTTTCTTTTCCTATATCAAAACACACTAAGGAAATACATACTTAGGAAAGGCAATTGAACAACACTGTGTACATATTTGGCCATATTTTCTACATAATCTAAAATGACATGACATTATGTGTCTAGAACATAGTAGACAGAGCAAATTTGAATGAGTAAAATTTGCTCAGCTTTGTTCAGTTAAACCTGGCATCTCTCCCCCTCTCCTTCATATTTTTTCTGCTTTCAACACTCATAGAACGATGATATTTCTAAGAGTTTCTAGCAGATCCTCTTTTATAGAGAGAAAACACATTCATGAATACACCAGGAAAAAGCATTTCTGATTGAATCTCATCAGTATGACCTATAACTTATAGAGACACTTTATTGTGTATGCTTTTCAGTCTACATGAGTACTGGAGATCATGAAAAAAATAGAACATTTTAATGGCTAAGTTATTTTTCTTCATTAACTAATAGGCAATTTCATAACTGCTTGTAATGGCACAGATTGCTTTTGGCAGGGAATACCATTTAGAAACTTTGTTCAAGAAAAAAATTGGGACAAGAGCAAATAATCACTGCAAGAGGCTGTTTATTATTTCATTTTAAAGAGTTTTAAAGAGTTTGGATAACTGTCATTATATAGTATCACTGCACTCCATTACTTCAGTTAACCAAAGTCATGTATTAGATTTGAAAAACTTTCTTACTTTTTAAAAATTCCCATGTCCCGGAGGGTGAACGCAGATGAAAGCAAGGGAAGTGTGCTAACCTAATAAGTCCATGAGAACTGCCATGAAAGAGTGCCATGGCTGTAGGTTTAATGTAAAAAAAAATACCATAAGCCTTAGAATCATAGAAACTTTACACAGTATCCCTGGTTACTCCACATTTCCTGGTGAAAAGGGAAAATGCTGTTCAAAAAATTACAGAGCTGATCTGACATCAGTAGTAGCAAGAAAAAGTAATTTTACTTACAAAAAGAGAAGCACATCTTACATGACATATTCACACAGGAACATTTTACTTATTATGAATAGATTAACTACAAAAAAAGGTTAGGAGGTCTTATGAAACTAAAAGGAATTAATAGACAAAGAAAACACAAAATCTAGCCAATGAGAGGGTGGGGTCAACCATTAAGTGTACCCAAGTGACAGGATTCTTTTAACCCTTTACCTCCCAGATTCTCTTGCAATGCAGAGTTACAATTTCTAACAGGCTGGAGGTTGAAATACTCTGTCACTGATATTGTTCCATTGTAAGGTTAATGATCTATTACAATGAGGTAAAGATTATTTTCCTGAACTGTCTCATGTTGTGCTGCCATTTTTGTCTCTTCTCTCTTGTTCTTTGTTTTCTGAAGTGTAAAGATGGATGGGAGATTGAAACAAAGGGCCATAGATCAGGGGTAGATACTTGGTAGGTACTTGGCATGCAGAGGGTTCTAGGTTTAATCCTCAGCGTTTCCAGTTACAAAAGAGTAAGGTCATAAGTGCTGTGAAAGACCTGTTTCTAAGACCATGATGACTGATGGACTATTGGAAGAGCTATGTGTTCAAATTCCCTACTAAGTATAATTCAATCCAGATATAATTTCATTATTTGTATGAAATTATACAATTATACAGTCTGTGTCCAGGAGGTGGGAAAAAGCTCCTGAGACTTACTGAAGAGGCTATTGCACCACGGGGGAAGAGTGCTACTGAGGATGTGGCTGGTGGGAGAGAACTCCCAGCCCCATCATCGGCCAGGCAGCACTGCATGTCAGCGTGGCAGGAGAGGGCCAGGGCTGAGCCAGGCATCCTTTTAAGGGCCTGATGTGGCTTAGCCTCTTCCCCTTCCCAAGGCACCTGAAGGTGCAAAACCCTCCCTCCCTGTTGTTAAGAAGGGTTGGAAGGTTTGTTTAAAGATGTTGTTTACGGTGCTTTAACTGTCACAGCCAGCAGAATTGGAGCATGGGAAGGAGAAAATTTGGGGCAGCCAAGCTTGCACTCTGGCCTCCCCTAGATTTGGGGGGCCCCCTTAAGGGCCTGTGTGGATGCAGAGCCTGATTGAAGGCTCGTATTTCCAGGGGGCAGGAGAACCCAACAGAGGCAGATACTCAGTAGGATTTCTCCATGTTGGCTCCTCCCTTTGCACAGCCTGCGATTATGTCCAGGTTGTTGGTGGCTGGATAGCTGGATAGCCAATGCAGCCCATTGCGGGACAGGCTTCGATGGGCTGCCTTGTGGTCGGATGACCACAAGAGGACCAGAATTCGTCCCATGCTAGCCACACTCAAATTGTTGAATAAAGTCTGTGGCCAATATTTCATGCCAAGTTATTATTGTCCAGTGTCCTCATTAAGTGATAGTTAACCCCCCGGAACAGCAATAAGCCCAGGACAATCAATGATTGTGAACAAAATAGCAAGCAGAGGGGGCCAAAAGATTGAGAATTTCTTAAGAATTTCTGGAAATATTCTATCTGGTCTAGGAGCTTTGGCATTTTTTTTAACAACAATGTAAATTCTTTTTTGGAAGTATACAAGCAACACTTGGTATTATCAAAATAAAGAAAACAAACCACAAAGATTCATATACCAATTTGATAATATCAGACTTCAATATGACCCTTTATGCACGTCTGCAGCTACTCTGCACTGCCGCCATGCCTTTGTGGCAGGGCACGATGCCCCACTGTTCCCCGTGAACAGATGGAGCGGGGCGAGGCGGGGCAGGGCGGGGCATGTGGGGCAAACACTCTTTGGTAAGCAGCAGTGGCCAGTGGGGGGAGATGGAGAGGGGCTGGGGAGTGGGCTGGGCTCCCTCCACACACTTTGGCAGGGGTACGGGGATGCCCCTGCCGGCTCCATAGCTCCCTATAGGGACACCGTAGGTTAGGGCCCGGTGGGCCAAAAGGCCCAAGCTGGCAATTATGAACAGCGCCAGCCCGCCACAGCCCCTGCAGGAACCTGCAGCATCCAGGAAGCTGCAGAAGTTCCCGCATTTCTATAACACAGGCCTTCCGTGGCCCTGGGCTGGGCTGGGTCCCGGATCGCAGCAACGTTGGACATAATCAGGGATTTTCTCTGAAGCCCTGACACCACCACATCGGGCATTCTGGTCCGTGCATAATGGGTCTATGAGAAGATATGTTCACTGCAAAAAACAAAACCTGTTTCTCCTTAAATATTTATGGACTCTATTTAGAGTTGCTTGTTCATGAACTGTTGGAGATGTTCCACACTCACACTGAGCATATTATTTACTTTTTTTGTGTCTGGCCTGGTTTTCATCTGTGTTCTGTAATGCTATGTAACACATCTCTGTCTTGGGGAATGGTTCCTTTTGACCTCTCCCCTATCATCCTTTTGCTGTTTGTAATTTGATATAAACATTGCCCTGCCAAAAGAATGCACATTTCATGCAAATGATGAAGTGAGCTAAAGTTCATTTGTCTACGGTGTCTAAGTTTGCTTACATTACTTTAGTTATTATTATGCCTTTAAATTTTGTTTAATAGGACTTTCTTCTTCCATGTATTCCTCCTTGATTGTTCCATCAAGCTGCAAAGAAAATCATTTGGTGGGTTCATGAGAGAGGGCCTTTTCATTAGCAGCCCCACAGTGATGGAACTTCCTTCCCAGGGAGGTACACCTAGCCTAGTACACACTGCAGATAATTAGAAGGCAGTTGAAGACAGTTTTAGTTAGAATTGCATTTTGTTAAGTTTACAGCAGTCCTGAGTTGTGGGTTCAAAATTTCCCTTTAATGTTGTGAGTTCAAATTTTCATTTTCACATATATATATAATATCGTAAGCCTCATTGAGCTCCATAAAGAAGAAAAGTAGCTATTCAATGCTTTAAATAAATAAAATACATATTTCATACCCCCCCCCCCCCAGGTTCAGGATCTTAGAGCCTGCATGGATATGTTCTGCATCTGTCCCCAGATTTCTTGAATATCCTCAAACACCCCAAACTGCTCTTTAAGCTATTGGGTTTTGTTTTTTAAAAAGTGTAGTGATTACAGGGCAATTGAAAAGAAAACCAGTTTAAAAATGTCCAAATCATGTTAAGCAGAACTACCTCTTTACATGGCTGTCATGCCTAATCCTCAAGGGCTGTTGGTCTTAATTGCCCCGGTGGAAGTTGGGTGTTTTAAGAGCACTTTGGAGCTTCTGTGAGGAGCCTATTTTGAACAGCAAATTTACAGTACAACATCAAGTGCGAGTGAGAAATGTGTGCACTGGCCTATCCAGATCTATCCCTAGTTGCTAAGTAATATGGAAGGAAGTGCTGCTGAGTGGATTAAATTATAGCTTTGAAAATTGCAACTTCCTAATTTGATAATTTATTTAAAAAATCCTTTTTAATTTGTTTAACTAAGGCTGCAGTTCTCAAAGTAGAGGCTTTTAAAATAGTAAGGCTGGCTTCATTGGGACTACTTCAGAGTATGAGTAAGAAAGACATCATTATCAATGATCAAGTAGCAATTTGATTAAATCTGCATCACTGAGCCTCTTTTAAAATAATGTGAAGTTGGGGAGCTGTGGCTCAGCAAAAGAGCCTCGGCTTTGCATACAGAAGGTCCCAGGTTCAATCCCCACCATCCTTATTTAAGAAGAAATCAGGTTCAGGTGATATCAAAGATCTGAAATAAACGATTAGTGAAAGCAGCACAAGTATGAGATGTTGGAGCATGAGTTTGTTTGAGCTGTATTTCTTTATTTGTTTTGTAAGTCACTTTGAGTGGTTAGGGGTTGGAGAAAAGTGAGGTGTATAATCTGTCCCCCTTAATAAAACAGTAAGGGGGGTTAGGGTAGGCCGAGTCCGGGATCAAAACTCCCTGATTGGCCCCTTGGCCCTGGAATGACAAGTGGAGGGGCCAATCAAAGGGCGCTTCATGCCTTCCAATTGGCCCCTTCGCTTCAGTCCAGGCCAAGGGGCCATTGGAAGACACACACAATATGCCTTCTGATTGGCCCCTTGGCCCCAGAGGTGGGAGCCACACAGCGGCTCCCAACTTTGGCCCCACCCCACAACAAACACAGGTAACTCAGGGGAGGCTCTGGCGCGGCACTTGGAGCAGCCCCGCTGTGGCGGACCTGCTCCAAGGGCTGTGTCAAAACTGGGGACTCGCAGGGGAGGGAGGCAGTTGGGGGAGGCTTCGGCGAGGCCCTCGGAGCAGGCCCGCGCCAAAGCCAAGGACTCATGGGGGGTGTCGGGGGAGGCTTCGGTGGGACAGGGGGTTGGGGGCTGCTCTGGCCCCTTCTAAGCCCATCGCTCCCTGCCCCTCCACCGGCCTGCCTCCCGCACCCAGCCGCCCGTCTGCTAGCGCCTGCTGTATTTGGGCTACAGAGAGCCTAAAGTCTTGTAAATATATAATAACATAACAATTCTATAAGCTGAGCTAGTATTATGATACTGATACTGCAAATAGTGGCCAAAGCTAAGAATCACAGTATTGCACAATCTGCAATGAAAACTGCCTGTTATCTTTCTGTCTAAATGCCCCAAGAAAACTCACTGCATTCAAGAGGAGTGGCAGGGGATAGTGAGGCTGACCCCTCTCCCAAGTATATAAATAAGTTGGATTGAAAGAATGTTGGCACAGCATGGGGCATACACGTGCAGAGTATCAGCTGATACTCCGACCAGCCAATGTGCACACTACCCGCAATTTGACCTGTTGGGGGATCCATGGGATGGCAGTTTTGTGGGATTTCACCAGTGTGGTAGCCACTGTGTAGACTCCCCCTGCCACTTGAAGTGAGAGTGTCTTGAGAGGATCCAGGCTGGACCTGTCCCCTGTAAACCCTTGCACCCTTAAGAGCATACTGAAGGATGGAAAAAATGGGCACATTGGCCTGAAATGGCTCATCCCCCATGGTGACACCACCCATGAGGTTGTGATGATGAAAACAATGACAATAAGAACTAACTGTAACAATGTGAAAAAAAATGGAAGGGTGGGTGAAGCCACAAAATGAAGTGGCTGTGTAGTGGTAACTGCTACATCTCAGCCACAAGCTGCCTCCCAGCCATATTAGGCCTAACCTGATTGGCAAGGTTGGGGGGGATAGATAAAAGAAGACTGCAGCACCATGGCAACCCCCACCCCAGCTGTGCTGGAAAATCACTGTTATACCTCCCACTTTCCCTGTGGTGCCCACAAACAGGACTCTGGGTAAATCTGGGGGTCTATGCTTAATATAGCACTAAAGAAGCCAACAACATGAATTACATCAGCCTCTGTGAAGAAGAAGCAGAATACACATTATGATTCTAGCATTATGAATTGTACATTTGTGCTGTGCTTCTTCAAATTTTCTTGACTGACAAAAGCAAGGCAACTACTACACACACACACACACACACACACACACACATAAATATATACACATTCTCAATATTGCATTAAGTGTTCTGTTTGTATGAACAAAATCCCAAAAAGGATATTGTTATTAATTTTAAACCCTAAATCAAATTTCTGATTAGTATTGTATTGTTTATTCAAATTATTGTTTATGTAAATTATGTAAATTATTGTAAATTATTATTAAATGAGCCTTTTGTGGCGTAGTCTGGTAAGGCAGCCAACATGCTGTCTAAAGCTCTGACCATAAGGCTGGGAGTTCAGTCCCAGCAGCTGGCTCAAGGTTGACTCAGCCTTCCATCCTTCCGAGGTCGGTAAAATGAGTACCCAGCTTGCTGGGGGGTAAACGGTAATGACTGGGGAAGGGAATGGCAAACCACCCTGTATTGAGTTTGCCAAGAAAACGCTAGAGGGCGTCACCCCAAGGATCAGACATGACTCGGTGCTTGCACAGGGTATACCTTTACCTTTTAAATTATTGGAATTGAATGTTTTTAATCTTGATATTATCTGCCCTAAGCCAAATGTGGAATTGTGGACAATAACAACAACAACAACAATCCATCACTATAAGGCAGCAGCTTAAAAATGAAAAAAAATGTAGATCAGAGTCATTTGGTATGTGGGGTGGGGGAATGCCATTTTTAAATGTTCTCTGAAGTAGAAAGTGGCACCTGTCGATTAATAGTGTTGGCTAAAATGGGAACAAAGTTTTCTGCCTTCTTCCGGCAATATATTGCTATAAGGTAAAAGAAATGTTCTTTTTAAAAAAGATATGACGGTGCAGTGCATAGATTGCAGTGAGCAGCCTTAGCTGATATTAACTGTATGAATCAATGCTATTATAGACTGCCAATCATCTGCTCTTGCATATGAGGATATCAGTATGGAAACCAACTCCTTAACACTTGCTAAATACATTTTCCCTCCCAACGCACAATTTTATTTATGTGCACAAGAGAAATTCTTAGACCATCCATAAGTTGAGTCATATTTTTTATGTGATAACAACAGATACCATTTGACAACTTGATATGTCTTTTAATGTTTTATGTTGGATGTGTCTGTCTTATCAGGTTAAACAGTGATTTAGTAAAAGGAGTCAAATGTGGAGTTCATTGGCTTATCAGAAAACGATGCACATCTAGTTGGTTGGTTTTGCAAATACAATAGTGTGGACTCAATACATGTTTGGTCTGATCCAGCAGTGTGCTTCTTATATTCTTGTATAGATATCTGTAGTCATTTGCACTGTTTCACGTAACCTCACGTTTTAAACAAAGTTAGTATAAACTCTTAATAGCAAATGAATAAACTTAAAAATTAAAATAGTTGTGATCAGCCAAAAATAATTATGGAAACTAAGATGAACTACTCGATCTATCTGCAATTGATACTACTAGGTGATAAGGGTAGAAAGGGAGAACAATGTGGCCCTTCCCATAACCTAACATATCCTGTGTCTATTTCCATTAATATCAAATACAGTCATTTTAGATACTGCCATCATTCAAGCTCAGATTAAAATGAATATGCTCAGCTACTTATTTCCTTCTTCTTTTTTAGGGAACAGAGCATATGCATGCTCTTCACAAGGCCATGAGTTGCTTAGGCTAAGTTGTCAAACTGACTGAAAGAACTGTTTTTGTTATGTGCTCAGCCACTGAAATGCTTGTGAGACTATGCCAGGAAAGCTAAATATACTGCAAGACTGATGGAATTTATGACAGATTTCATGAGAAATCAGCTCAGTGTTTGTGATTTCTACAATGTACTTATCATAACAGAAATTCTCCTTGGGAAATTTGCACTGATCAAAGCAGCTTTTTAAGAAAACCAGTTGGCAGCCTTGGTAATTTCAGCTTCATTTACTGCTGTAGTGTTTTTGTGTTCTTTTATAAAACTCCCTAGAATTAAAAAAAATGTTCATAGCCACATGTTATGCAAAAAGATATGAGGATATGTAATAGGGTCTAAGCCAAAGAAGTTTCTCAAGGTTTTGAATTTTTATTTGTTAGTGCATGGTAGTACGGATGGAAGGCATAATAATTATTATTTTGGATTACTTCAGGGTTTTATACCAGTTCCATATTCAGATTTGTGTTTGGGGTGGGATTCAAAAATTAATTGGGGCTATTATTCTCTATCCCCCTTCAAGGATCGCTGCCTTGTTGTGGCAAGGGGGCTTGCGTAGTTCAGTGAAGCTATGAGCTATGCCGTGCAGGGCCACCCAAGACGGACAGGTCATAGCTGAGAGCTCTGACAAAAGGTGATCCACTGGAGAAGGAAATGGCAAACCACTCCAGTATCTTTGCCATGAAAACTCTATGGACAGTTCCAATAGGCATAACGATATGACGCTGGAAGATGAGCCCCTCAGGTCGGAAGGTGTCCAATATGCTACTGGGGATGAGCAGACGGCTAGTACGAGTAGCGCCAGAATGAATGAAGCGGCTGGGCCAAAGCCGAAAGGACGCTCAGTTGTGGAAGTAACTGGTGGCGAAAAGACAGTCCGATGCTGTAAAGATTTTATTCCATAGGAACCTGGAACGTCAGATCCATGAATCAAGGCAAGCTGGACGTGGTTAAACAAGAAATGAGAAGACTGAACATCGACATTTTAGGAATCAGTGAACTAAAATGGACAGGAATGGGTGAATTTAATTCAGATGACCATCAGGTATACTACTGTGGACAAGAATCTCGCAGAAGAAATGGAGTAGCATTCATAATCAATAAGAGAGTAGGAAAAGCAGTCTTGGGATACAATCCCCAAAATGACAGAATGATCTCAGTTCGAATCCAAGGCAAACCATTCAACATCACAGTGATCCAGGTCTAGGCCCCAACCACTGCTGCTGAAGAGGATGAAGTTGATCAGTTCTATGAAGCCCTACAACACCTTCTAGAAGCAACGCCCAAAAATGATGTGCTTATCATCATGGGGGATTGGAATGCTAAAGTAGGAAGCCAAAAGATAACCGGGATAACAGGCAAGTTTGGCCTTGGAGTACAAAATGAAGCAGGGCACAGGCTGGTAGAATTTTGTCAAGAGAATACAATGGTCATAGCAAACACTCTTTTCCAGCAACCCAAGAGACGACTCTACACATGGACATCACCAGACGGTCAACACAGAAATCAGATTGACTATGTGCTCTGCAGCCAAAGATGGAAAAGTTCTATCCAGTCAATAAAAACAAGACCAGGAGCTGATTGTGGTTCAGATCATGAGCTTCTTGTTGCAAAATTTAGGCTTAAATTGAAGAAAGTAGGGAAAAGCACTAGGCCACTCAGGTATGAACTAAATCATATCCCCGACGAATACACAGTGGAGGTGACAAATAGATTTAAGGAATTAGATCTGATAGACAGAGTGCCTGAAGAACTATGGACGGAGGTTCGCAACATTGTACAAGAGGTAGCAACTAAAACCATCCCAAAGAAAAAGAAATGCAAGAAATCAAAATGGCTGTCTGAGGAAGCTTTACAAATAGCTAAGGAGAGAAGGGAAGTGAAAGGCAAGGGAGAAAGAGAAAGATACACCCAATTGAATGCAGAATTCCAGAGAAAAGCTAGAAGAGATAAGAATGCCTTCTTAAATGAACAGTGCAAACAAATAGAAGAAAACAATAGAATGGGGAGGACCAGAGATCTTTTCAAGAAAATTGGAGATATGAAGAGAACGTTTCATGCAAAGATGGGTATGATAAGGGACCAAAATGGTAGGGACCTCACAGAAGCAGAAGAGATTAAACAAAGGTGGCAAAATTATACAGAAGAACTATACAAGAGCGAGCTTAACATCCCTGATGACCACAATGGGGTAGTTACTGACCTGGAGCCAGACATCCTGGAATGTGAAGTCAAATGGGCCTTAGAAAGTCTGAGCAACAATAAAGCTAGTGGTAGTGACAGCCTTCCAGTTGAACTATTCAAAATCTTAAAGGACGATGCAGTAAAAGTGCTACACTCAATATGCCAGCAAATTTGGAAAACTCAACAATGGCCACAGGATTGGAAAAGGTCAGTTTACATTCCAATCCCAAAGAAGGGCAATGCCAAAGAATGTTCAAACTACCGCACCATTGCACTAATTTCTCATGCTAGCAAAGTTATGCTCAAAATCCTACAAGCTAGGCTCCAGCAATATGTGGACCGAGAACTTCCAGAAGTACAGGCAGGATTTCGAAGAGGCAGAGGAACTAGAGATCAAATTGCCAACATACGCTGGATCATGGAGAAAGCTAGGGAGTACCAGAAGAACGTCTACTTCTGCTTCATTGACTATGCAAAAGCCTTTGATTGTGTGGAGCACAACAAATTGTGGCAAGTTCTTAAAGAGATGGGAATACCAGAGCATCTTATTTGTCTCTTGAGAAATTTATATGCAGGTCAAGAAGCAACAGTGAGAACTGAACATGGAATCACTGACTGGTTCAAAATTGAGAAAGGAGTTCGGCAAGGCTGTATACTGTCGCCTTGCCTATTTAACTTGTATGCAGAGCACATCATGAGAAATGCGGGATTAGAGGAGTCACAAATTGGGATCAAGATTGCAGGGAGAAATATCAACAACCTCAGATATGCAGATGATACCACTCTAATGGCAGAAAGTGAAGAGGAACTAAAGAGCCTGTTGATGCGGGTGAAGGAGGAGAGTGCAAAAGTTGGCTTGAAACTCAACATCAAGAAAACAAAGATCATGGCATCCGGACCTCTCAATTCCTGGCAAATAGAAGGGGAAGAAATGGAGATAGTGACAGATTTTATTTTCCTGGGCTCCAAGATCACTGCAGATGGGGACTGCAGCAAAGAAATTAAAAGACGCTTGCTCCTGGGGAGGAAAGCTATGGCAAATCTAGACAGCATCCTAAAAAGCAGAGACATCACCCTGCCAACAAAAGTGCGTTTAGTCAAGGCTATGGTCTTCCCAGTTGCAATGTATGGCTGCGAAAGTTGGACCATAAGGAAGGCCGAGCGTCAAAGAATTGAGGCTTTTGAACTTTGGTGCTGGAGAAGACTCTTGCGAGTCCCTTGGACTGCAAGGCGAACAAACCGGTCAGTCCTAGAGGAGATCAGCCCTGACTGCTCTTTAGAAGGCCAGATCCTGAAGATGAAACTCAAATATTTTGGCCACCTCATGAGAAGGAAGGACTCCCTGGAGAAGAGCCTAATGCTGGGAGCGATCGAGGGCAAAAGAAGAAGGGGACGACAGAAAATGAGGTGGCTGGATGGAGTCACTGAAGCAGTAGGTGCAAACTTAAATGGACTCCGGGGAATGGTAGAGGACAGGAAGGCCTGGAGGATCATTGTCCATGTGGTCGCGATGGGTCGGACACGACTTCGCACATAACAACAACAACAATTATTCTCTATAGGGAATATTTACAGGGGAATGGAGGGGCAGAATTTTGACCAAATAGCAGAATTGCAGTGCTGAAGCAGCCTGTCCACTAAAGAACTCCCCATGTTTCAAGTGCATTGGAACCAAAGGCCTAGTTCTGTGCTGCTCCCCCCCACACACACAAGGTATACCCAGCCATCCTATGGCATTTTCTTTAGAGATAAAATCCCATGCTTTCCCCAAGGCAAAGAATAGCCAAATATATGACAACAAGGAACTAATAGCAAGAAGCTTCCAATATAAACAGAACCAACAAGTCCAACAGAACTAGCATCAAAGCAGAGAATCTCAGTAGAACTACAGTCCAATGTGCAAGCCCAACATGTAAAAGGTCAAACCAGATTATCCAACCCACACTATCTGAAGCAAGGGAAGGGAGTCATAGAATCATAGAATCATAGAATTGGAAGGGGTCATACAGGCCATCTAGTCCAACCCCCTGCTCATCGCAGGATCAGCCCTAAGCATCCTAAAGTATCCAAGAAAAGTGTGTATCCAACCTTTGCTTGAAGACTGCCAGTGAGGTGGAGTTCACCACCTCCTTAGGCAGCCTATTCCACTGCTGAACTACTCTGACTGGGAAATTTTTTTTCCTGATATCTAGCCTATATCGTTGTACTTGTAGTTTAAACCCATTACTGCATGTCCTCTCCTCTGCAACCAACAGAAACAGCATCCTGCCCTCCTCCAAGTGACAACCTTTCAAATAAAGAGGGCTATCATGTCCCTTCTCAACCTCCTTTTCTCCAGGCTGAACATTCCCAAGTCCCTCAACCTATCTTTATAGGGCTTGGTTCCTTGGCCCCAGATCATCTTCGTCGCTCTCCTCTGTACCCTTTCAATTTTATCTACGTCCTTCTTGAAGTGAGGCCTCCAGAACTGCACACAGTACTCCAGGTGTGGTCTGACCAGTGCCGTATACAATGGGACTATGACATCTTGTGATTTTGATGTGATGCCCCTGTTGATACAGCCCAAAATGGCATTTGCCTTTTTTACCGCTGCATCATACTGCCTGCTCATGTTTAGTTTACAATCCACAAGTACCTCAAGGTCTCGTTTACACACAGTGTTACCTAGAAGCATATCCCCCATCCAGTAGGTATGCTTTTCATTTTTCTGATCCAGATGCAGAACTTTACACTTATCTTCATTAAATTGCATCTTGTTCTCATTTGCCCATTTTTCCATTGTGTTCAGATCTTGTTGAACTCTGTCTCTATCTTGTCTCTATCTTCCGGAGTATTTGGTCCAGCCCAACAGAATCAATGTAAGGCCACAGAAGCCAAGCAGAACCCAGGGCCAATGTGGCAGTGAAAGCCTAACATAACCAGTTTCAAACAAGAGACTATTAGCTGAAGCAACCTGCCAAGCTTTCCCTAAATCAGATCCCATTTGCCTGGTAAAGCTGCCTCCCTCCTGCACATTGTCCAGGTTGCCAAAGAGGCATCCAAGGTTATTAAAAGTAGTGGATTGATTTTCCCCAGACCAGCTTCAAAGGAAACACAAACCTGGATTGGCTGATAAGGATGCAGGCATCCAATGGGATCCATATCTTCCTGGCCACACCATGGAGGAAAAAAAAGATGTCATGGGGCAAAACCATGGTTCCAAAGCACAGATCCTCACAGATCCTCAGTGCTTTTAGATTCAGTCACCTCAAACTGAATGTAAGATCACCTATTCTGTCAATAGCCACAGCATACACCAAAATCCACAGATCCATGCCTTCCTGGCCACTCCATGGAGCAAAAACAAAGTTCCAAAGGTTGGCTTCTCATGGATCCTCAGGGGTTTTGCATCCAGTCACCTCAATCTTACTCTAAGATTATCTATACTATCAATACCCACAGCATACACCGCAAAAATCAAGGATCCAAACCTTCAGGGCCACACTACAGAGCAAAAACATGGTTCCAAAGTATGGATCCCCATGGATATATGGAGTTTTACTTTTAGTCACTCCCAGATCATTACCCAGTTACATATCATGGCTATAAGTATGTGCACTTTTAGCACTTTTAGCACCACAGACATCCCCAAACATGGCTCTGTCATGATGCTAAGATTTGATCCATGGTATCCTCATGAATCCTCAGAACTTTTGTGTCTTGTCCCCCAAAACACAACACCACATATTGTTTTCTTTGCTTCATATTTCAACATGAGAAGCATGGATCCACTGTTTTGTGTTGTTGCCATGGTGGAAATCCATTGTTTTTAAACATGGATCCTAAGGATTCTTGTATTGGTTTAGCCAAGACTCACAATCACTTATCCATTTCATACCAACAGAGAACAACACAGAAATCATGAATCCACTGCTTCTTGGTATCACCACATCCAATATACTGTCTTTATCCAATTGCCTTTGGGGGGCATCTGTTACACAGTCCTCCTTCCTTTCTATCTGCATGCTCATTGCCACTTTTGACATTCTGTAGTCTGACAGTGAGTCCAGTAATAGGTGTCAAAGGATCATTTGGGAGACATTTCGAAGAGGATCTGGTTTGCCACTTTTTGCTACCATACTTTGGTCACCTTATGAGAAGATAAATGTCACTGGAAAAGACAATAACGCTAGGAAAAGTTGAAGGCAGGAAGAGAAGAGGAAGACACAACTGGAGATGGATTTGACTCAATAAAAGAAACCACAACCCTCAGTTTGCAAGATCTGAACAAGGCTGTTAACAATAAGCTGTTTTGTAGTACATTAATTCTTAGTGTCACCATAAGTTGGAATGAACTTGACAACTCTTAACACACATACACATGCATACACACACACAGACACATCTTGGTATATAAAAAGCGTTCAGCCTTTGCTATGCTTAGAAGATGACTGCTAGGTATGTAAACAGATCTATTGTTGAAACTGATGGGAAATGATGAATTATAACAATTATTTCCAAACTTCAACTTTGGTTTCCCTGTACTAAACATTTATACTGTTCTATAAATTCGAAATTTATACTGTTCTATAAATTCGAAATGAGCCTCTTGTGGTGCAGAGTGGTAAGGCAGCCGTCTGAAAGCTTTGCCTGTGAGGCTGGGAGTTCAATCCCAGCAGCCGGCTCAAGGTTGACTCAGCCTTCCATCCTTCCGAGGTCGGTAAAATGAGTACCCAGCTTGCTGGGGGGGTAAACGGTAATGACTGGGGAAGGCACTGGCAAACCACCCCGTATTGAGTCTGCCATGAAAACGCTAGAGGGCGTCACCCCAAGGGTCAGACATGACTCGGTGCTTGCACAGGGGATACCTTTACCTTTACCTTTACCTTATAAATTCGAAGTCTGCCTGGGAATTGATTTATCCAGAGTTTCAGTCAGAAGAAAACCGCTGTGATTATGGGTGGATAGAACAGAATGTTTTCAAAGTAAGAAATAACAGGGTAAACAGCATGAAAGTGAACATTTAATATAAGGAAATGTCCTTTACTTAAAGCATTACAGTTTTATTTTTATATAAATAACTGACTATGTAGCCTGCAAAAGAGAATATTTAAATATGAATAGTCAAACTCAGAACTATCTTCAACAGATCTGTAAACATCAAAGTATTGTCTTTTCTTCAGACTGGTGGCTTCAGATGTTTGTTTGTTTTTTAAAATATATAGTGATGTTTACTTTGGTTTCTTATTGTCAAGACCCAAGTAGTATATACATCTCTATGCCCCCGAGAAATAAATGGAAATCTGCTAAAACATTAAAAATGTACCTTTGACTGATGGCTGGTAACCTTTTTTGAGCTGTGAATCTGTTTCCTTGTTTGGAGTAGATGGTCCTACAGGCTTCACTTTGTCAACCTCTTTCTTCTGACATAAATGTTTCTACTTCAGATTGCAGAGCTGATCATATTACTCAAAATACAAATATTTTTTTCTCAGATCCCTGACCTTTACTGCGCTCTTTAAAAGATAAACATGCTTTCCAGTGAACACATTGTTTGACAATCCATATGGAAGTTAACATGTTCTTTCTTAAACAAATGTGTAATACAATCCCTTAAACTTCCCTTTGTTGTGGTGAGAAAAGCTGCATGTTGACTTGCTGTTACCAAGAGACTTTCTGCTCTAGGCTGTGTAAGTTGCTGTCACTGAAACATCCTTAAGGACCCTTTTGTAACCCAACTTCATTTTCTCATTTCCTAATTAATAGGCATTGTAGTATTTTACTCAGATGGATCTATTCAGTGTACAACTTTAACAAAATTCAGAGATTCTGCAAACTGTTTCTTAGTAACATTAATGATTATCCACGACATAGTTCAAATTAAAATTCTGCATCTAAAATTTTGAAATTTTATAATGTTTTGTGTCTGGTGCATGAAGACTCCCATATCCTTTTCACAAGTCTCACCCATCCTGCCATGATGCATACGATTTTTCCTACCTAAATGAAGAACTTTACATTTATCAATATTGACATTCAATTTATTCATTTTAGCCAAGTTTTCTAGCCCTGTTTCTTCAGCCCTTGGGTTGGATAATACCTATATCTGAGTCCTCCCCAAACTAATTCTGGCAGTCCCCAATTCTTCAGGGGCGTTGGGGGTTCAGTGGGAGAGGGAAAGGAATTGTACTTCCACATACAGAAAACAGAATTGCACTTACCTGTAAATGTTGTTTATTATTATCTTGTATGCAGATACACATCGGGACTGCAAGTGAAGAGAACTTTCAAAGGTAAAGCTCCAGCAGGGGCCACTCCCACCACTCCGAACAGTGCATGTATCAGCCCTCCCACTGGAGTGGCCACATGTTCGCAGGGCCGAGCACCCATACCCCTCAATTCTCTTTCAGCTGCCACAAACTCCCACAGAACCAACCCTTCCAATCTGGAGCTTACAGCAGGGATGGAGGGACGGAATGTGTGTCTGCATACAAGATGTCAATGAAAAACAATTACAAGTAAGTGCAACTCTGTTTTCATTTTCTGTCAAATCTGGATACAAACTCAATGACTAAATGACTATTGTATTCATGGATCTTTGTAAACCGCCGCGACACATTTGAGAGCAGTGGTATATGAATATAAATATAAATAAATAATACATAAAGGGAGGGGAACTATACAGAATTTAGAAACAATCAAATATTTATTCAAAACTCTCAGGTCCAAAATGGGTTGGTATCCGTCATCTTTCTTCTCTCCTAAGAAAAACCTGGAGAAGAAGCCTTAGGAAATGAGTCCCTATGGGACCTCCTAAATGGCTCCTTTCTCCAACAATTCCTGAACTCGGGAACTAACCCTTCAGGGCTTGTGCTTCCAAGAAACAAATGGACATTACAAACTCCAAACGGTAACCTGAAACAATAATCAAACATACCCATTTATCCTGGGTAATATTAAGCCAGGCAGAGGCGAAAAAGGACAATCTGTCCTTGAAAAGTAAGCTTGAAAAGTAAGCTTTTCCTCCTATTTGGGGGGGGGGGGATCTGCTGTTGTGTAGACCATTGTCTACTATTCTGCTGCCTGCAACTAAATGGGGACTAAAAAGCCCTTTGAGGATACTGCTGCTGATGGAGAGAACACTGAGGCCTAAAGAAGGGAATGGTAAAACCTTTTGTCATTATTGGAACCAGCATTGGAACCAATGGGCTGGGGCCAGAAAAAACAAGCTGAGGGAACATGCAGTCTAGCGGTTCTTCTTCAACATTGACAGAAAATCATCAGTTGTCTGTGCATATAATGTAGACTTTTTGGATGGTAAGTTCTGGTTTCTGGTTTCAGTCTGGTTCTGGTTTCAATCAGAAGAGTAGCATTCTGTAGCCCTCCCTTCTGAGAATGATAACTGTTACCATGGCCCTAGCCAGCACCTCTGCCACATGATTCCCAGCATTTATGGCTTGTTTAGACATTCTAATTGCCTCAGTTTGGATTAAGGCACACAAGGCACTACTCTTCAGGGAGGGCCTCAAGGTACTCCAGTAAGCTTTCCCATAAAACAAGGTTGTAGCCTCCATTAATTGCTTGATAGTTCACAATCCTGAAGTTTAAGGTGGTGGAATAATAGGATTTTTGTCCACTGGAGATTAATGCTATCTGGGTCTGTATGTCTTCAACAATCATGGACAAAGGGGAGAGTGAACAGACAGGTATATTGCTGCATCTTGCTTTACTCTATAAGGACTCTCCAGTTTTCTGGGCTTGCCTGAACAGACTCAAAATGGTTCCATATTGGAATGGTAATATAGTCCAACCCCTGTATGAGGACAGTAATAGAGGTAGGTGTATCCAAATGTAGTCTACTTAAATACTTGCCTTTTGGATGTGTATCTGAGGTGGATATGTTAAGTTCCTAAGTCTTAGCCATCTTAAAAAATTTCTCCCCATGGGGCCAGCAATCCTCACTAGAGTCACCCACCAACTTGTCAAGGTAAGGGTTGGAACTAGTTATACTTGGACTTGGTGCCAACTGTTCCAATTCTCCTTCCTCCAGTTTCTTGAACTGAGGTTTATAATCTCAGACCATATGAGTGTCTTGATTAAATTGGAATGGACCCTTGAGATCCTCACTCTGGAACAGGCAGTCCCATTGTCCCAAATAAGTTGTAGAGTGATTATATGCAACTTTTGCCACAGGATGCCCAACTAAGGGCTGATGTTGCACCACCTCCAGTTGTCCTGGGAGGGGGAGGGAATCTCAGACTGTCTCTCTTCAAACTCAGAAAAGGAACTGTAAACAGACACTCCTGCCCTTAGAGCCCTGCAGGGCTCTGATTGCTACTAGGTGTTCATGTTTTCTCCTTATTTTTAGTCTTTTTTTTTTCTTTTTTGCTTCTTGGGAGGAAGTGGATTCTTGGAGGGTGAATGAATCATGTCCTCATTTGCTGAAGCAGAGGGGCTTCCAAAGCAGGTCACTTAGGGAGTCCAAATTAGTTGGCTGGAATCACCACGAGTGACCAAACCAGAGACAGACCTGATCTAAGGGTCTTGCTAGCTAGAGCTGACATGAAGGGTGTAGCTTCTGACCTCAGTTTAGGAAGGCCAGCTGACAACACCTTTTCCCAGAGGGCTGTCTTTAGATGGAAAACCCTCTCTTATCTTACCTTAGGTGTAAACCTTTGGCATGCTCCAGAGGAAACAATATTGTGGGTCTCTCCCAGAGTAAGCACTTTTCATCAGACTGAGGTATTTTCACTCTGCATTGGAAGACTTTTTGGCATCTTTTGTCTCCTATAGCATGGACATAGCATAGACAACAAGACCAAACAACACTTATATGGAGCAAAGCTAAGCACAACTCTTTATGATGTCGAAATTGGAACTGAGGGTTATGCGCACTCAGTTTGGAACTGAGGGGTATGGGGCATCTGGTAGGAGTGTGGATGCAGGCATTTTTGGAGGGGCAAGAGTGCCCTCTGCTGGAGCTTTAGCTGTGAAAGTTGTCCACAGCAGGCTTGTGCATGCACAGTCCCAATGTGAAGCTGCACAACAAAATGGAAAATGAAATGCTTCTGTCCATGGAAATTTTAGGTAGAATCTAAGCCCCTATCACCAGGAAAGCTAGCATTTGTCACCCTTCATGGGTTGAATTCAACCTGTTGGATCATGAGTTATGCCTCCTTGTATCAGAAGATAAATAATCTTTGTGGTTAGACTGAATTGTGTTATCATATTTGGTATTCCCCTTAATGATTTCCTGAATAGTCCTTGTCATCTTTATAGTCATTCCAGTTCCAGTGTATTATTGAATGACATAAGTATGTAGATGCAGTTGTGGAGGTGAAATAGCTGACTGGAACAGTGGGAAGGTCTGTTTTATTCTGCCATCTATTTATATTGTTAGAATGCAGTTAGTATTGTGATTAATTGAGATTTTAATATTAGAGGGGGTTTTAATGGGATTGTACTGTTTTTATATTTATTTTGTTGTATTTTATTCTGTAAGCTGCCCCAAGACGACACTGTCAAGAGAGGTGGGATATAAATTAAATTATAAATAAAATAAATTATTCTGCTTTACTAGGAATCTTTGCTGTTGCACTCAAATGTTTTTATCATACTTAGTAATCTGCTTGCTGTTTGACTGAATTTTAATCATATATGTAATCTGCCTTGAGTCCTGGTGAGAAATAATAATAATAATAATAATAATAATAATAATAATAATAATAATAATAATAATAATAATAATAATAATAATAATAATAATAATAATGTCTCCCTTTGAATGCCAGCAAGCATTGACTTGTTCAATGAGCTTCTTGGAGACCCAAATGTGATTTGTATCACTCAAAAATGATTCCTGCAATTGTAATATTGAGAGAAAATGGTAGCAAGCTATTCAGTTCATTCTTGGATTTAAAATTCAAAATGACTGCCATGTGAGTGTGTGCCTGTGGGGAAGCTAAAATAGGGTTTCTACTTGGAGAGATGAAGTGATTGAGTTCAATGCCTCAGGGCACAAACCTCATTTTTGTGACTGTTAATATGTAGAACTTACTGAAAGCCAGCTTGTGAACTGCCTCATGTATTTTCTTCTTCTATAAAACCCAGCATTACACATTCTAGTCGGGAAACTTGTTTTCTTTTGTAGCACAAAGTGCACGCTGCCAATTGGAACCTACGGCATGTCACACAATCAAGGGAAGAATTGCTCACAGGAGAGAAGAGTAGTAGCATTTTGAAATTTTACCTCACAGCCCTTTGTGTTGCTACAGATAATTGGCACATTGTTCAAGCCTTCTTACAACTTCATCTGAAGTCTGTACCTGCCCTAAACATAAAACTTGTACAGAAGAACAGGCCAAATCCTTGCAGCTTGCTCAGCACTACATTAAAAATTATATCTCTTTACATGCTTTTGCCATTATGACACTCCCCCTGGCCAATGCAGTGTTGTCCTTGCCCCTCCCTTCAGTGGAGGACCTGCAAGGCCTTGGACTGGAGAGAGGAGGGGGTTGCACCCTCTTGTTCCTACACCTTTCAATTTTCTCTGCTTTTACATGATGTCTGAGCAAGAATAATTCTTCCTTCCTGGTTTGATGCAGATCCTTCTTTGATAGGCCACCTTTCTAATATTTTCCCCTTGTGTCCCAAGTATCAGTTGCAACTGCCTACTCAGTTGCTTCTTTTCCACAGGCAGGGCTTGATAACAAAACGTATTCCACCTGGCTGCCAAAGTATTTGCAAGTCATAGATGCATCTTGGCCTAGTGGATGCAGCCAGTTGTATATGGCTTGTCTCAACCAAGGTAAGGTTCCCCTGCAAGATTGGGGTGGATCCCATCACTGGACAAACATTTTGGACAAACAAATATATTGTAGGTCCCTTTTCCAGCAGTCTTTAGAAACTCCTCCCCTCCCACATTCATTTGCTACTAATAGTCCTTGTTTAGAATACTGATATATCTATGACCTTGTTTAAAATAAGACATATGTATCATAAAGTAACATTAGAATACGTGAATATTCCATATAATTTATGAATTAATTAAATATTTCCACTACTTGATTGAACAAGAGAATCAAGAGAAACCCATAATGCTAGCAACATCATGTCCTGTGTGTTCTCATTCCTAAAAGCACTAAAGAAACTTCTTGATTACAAAGCATATTTACATCACTCTACAGGACCATGAACACAGCTGTGCTTGAGAACTGGATCCCTCCTTGTCTCCTGCCTCCTCCTGTAGTCCAGTAGTCCCTGTCATGCTGTTCTGGTGGACTAGGAAACAGAATGTGATGAAGCCAAGAGGTAGAAATCAATGAAAATCACTCTCCCTGTATCAAATGGAATTGACCTTCCACTTACAAAAGATGCTTTGGATCTCAGCTTATATGGAAAAAAGTATGTATAAAAATCCTTTGGGTGACTCATCCAAGCAATTATTATGCTTGGTGAGGTTTAAAGAAGAGAAGGACCTCAGCAGGGTCCTTTCAAAGCAACCATTTTCTCCAGGGGAACTGATCTTGGTCATAGTGGGAGATCTCCAGGTGCCACCTGGAGGTTGACAACTCTAAACCCAATCCTGTATCCCCTTAATGGTAGCTGATGTCCACCCACTCTGGCTGAAGTCTTTCCTAGGTTTCCGGAGATTCTTTTTTACCTTTCAGTAATTGAGCCTGGGACATTCTGCATGCAAGCATCCACTTCGTTATTAAGCACTGTTTTCCAAAGTAGGGGGATGCCAGCATTGGTGATATTCATGAAAATACCCCAAATTACACTTCCAGTTTATGTTGGGCATGACAGAAGTGCAATTCCCATCCAAAAAGAGCAGCCCTAATTTTCACGTATGTGCGACAGTCATTTGTTTTAACTCACATCCAGCCATCAAATTTTGTGGTGGGCTATAAACTTGTTGAGTCATTAGCCTGCTTGCTTAATGGAGGAAAACTAAATTCCTGTTCCTGCATAATGACACTTATTCACTGTAGACATTTGCATCACTAGGAAACGATAAAACCTCATCCTTCATAATGAAGTTCTGAGCTGACAAAGAAGAAAATATACTGTGGTGGGACAACTATGAATATAAAACAAGCTTAATAAAGAAATAGTGACAAATTATATTATGCAAAATACAATGCAATAAAAAAGCATTACTAACTCATTGGAAATGTCATAAATAATCTAAATAGCTTTTGACTGTCAAAGCCATGAAAAATATATTCCCGAAAAATTGAGGTGCAGAAAACATGCCACTTTAATTGCTATCCCGTTTTGACAAGCATGAAGCCCTTGTCTGAGTAGATTTGCTAATTTTGGCTTACTTGTACATGAAAAAATCATGCAAGGAGCACTTTTAGATTTTTCATTGCTTTTTTCTAACCTATCGGTTTTGTAATCCTAGATTTTATTGGATGAAAAATCAGACAGATATGTTTTAATATCAAATGAAAAATGTCAAATTGGTCAGTAGGCCAAACTAAAACTATGTGTACTCAGTTGGCAATGCTCATCAACATCAAAGACACGTTTTCTGTTGGCCTGTCTCATTCTCTTACACACACAAAATCAAAATTACACAAACAGGTATATATTTCATCTTCATTAGGATAATGAATCAGGGAACAGCAGAGTGAGCAACAAGGAGTTTCTATCATTTCGTCTAGCCCCCTTCCATTAATCTCAGTAAATGCTTATATATTGCAAGCAGTTGCTTAGAAGAGTGTTCACACCTGCTAAAGTAGGCTTTGGGACACTGTACCACAAGAACACAGCCAACCCCTCTCTCAGAAAACTCTCTTGAGCCAGGCCCTTAAAAGTACTAGTTCTCTGTAATCTGGCCAAAATCAAATTTGTCTTGGTATATGCACATTAGGATGATCTACAAAGAAGTGAGGTCCAAGAGATCAAATAGAAATTAAAGTTTAAAAACAGCTGCAGGCATGTTAGTCCCCAGTTTGAAAAAGATGCCACTAGGAGAAAAGCAGGCATTTTGGAATTTGCTTAAATGGTGGTAACCTTCTGTGAAACACTGCAAATCTTAGAGGAAAGAAAGAAGAATTTGTTTTTTCTACTCCATATTCCCTTACCCAAAGAGGTTTCAAAATGGCTTACAATCACCTTCCCTTTCTTTCCAAACTGTGACTGGGCCAAATTCATTCATCAGGCTTCATGTGGAGGAGTGGGGACTCAAACCTGGTTCTCCAGATTGATCAGTTGCTTTTAGCCACTAACCTGTCATGGCTTTCATGATTAGGGATGGACACAAACTGCATTTTTGCAGTTCGGTTCTGTCATGGAGTCCAAGCCTGAATCCCATGGGCAAATGTGTGCAAAGAACAGATTCTTGTAATTTAATTTATATAAATACTAGGGGCAAAGCCCGTTGTATCCAGAAATACAACGGGTGCTAGTGCTTGGCAATGGGAAGAAGAAACGGATGGGTTGTCCAGTCTGTAAAGGCATGAGGTTGAATGTGTGTGTTGTGTGGGAAGATGTGGTGACAAATGAGGGTGCAGGTGTGTGGAGAGATGGCTGTCAAGAACCTGTGGTTTGGAATGTTCGTTGAGTGTGGTAGACAACTGACATTTGGGAATTGTGGCATAGTGGTTACAGATGAGCCTTCCAGAGCCACGTCTTCAGATATGTGAAGGGAAAATCAGACTGGAGACTCTTCTTAGGGGGAGATTACATAGCAACCAATTCCTCCCAGTTCTGTGTTCAATGTCATTTCCCTTCTTGTGTGAATTAGACCGAAATGTCCCACTGCCCTAATACACATGGGGTAGTCACAGTACACAGGTGTCTGCCCTGCTCCTTCTGTCTGCAATTTTTTTAATGGTTGATAAAATGTTCAGACCAGGGACAGCCAACCTGTCAGCCAACTGTTTGGCAGAAAGGGCAAGCTCCCCCCCCCCTTCAATAGGAAAGCACAGCCATGCCCACAGACTCCTCTGCATTGCTCTCAGAAACAACTCCCTCTCCACAGTTAGGACCTGCTAGAGGCTCCTTCACAGCAGGTCTGAAGGGAGGGGGGAGGGAACACACTCACTAGCCACCTGCCAGCTCTGCAAGGTGGCGTGAGGGCTTCCTAGCCTAAGGGGAAAGGAAGCCGCCACCCCCCAGCCCACTTAGTGTGTCCCTGTCAGCAGCCAGGGGCAAACTGGCTGCAAGCTTGCCAGATTGCCACTGGCCGGGCTGGGGGAAGGGGCTGTGTTGCCTCCATGGTTCAAAGTACAGTGGGCGGGGCCAGTCTGATCTTTGGACCAATTGGAAGGCACGAAGTGCAAAGTTTGGACTGGCCCTGCCCACTCTCTGCCCACCTAGGCCTTCGCTTTTTATATTATACAGCGAAGCTGTTCAAGATATATATGTAAATATAGCTCTCTCTCTCTCTTCCGGAGCTTCTGTCGAGAGAATTTAGGGTTTCCCCTTTAAGGGAACCCTTGCAACCTGGGAACGAGAAAGCCTTTGAACTGATGCCCTGGCCAATTGGGGCTTTTCTACAGCATTGGAGGCTTGGCAACAAGTTAGTTCAGGAAAAGCAGAGAGCTGCAACTTTACTCATGCCAATTTTTCAAATATTGAGGGTTATATCCATTCCAGGATAATGCAGGGGGAAAGGTAGGGTCACTCCAGATAAATCATGTTTGTTGCAAATGAAAAATTTCAATTGTTCGAAATCAAGATCTCATTCAGTGTAGATGGTGTCAGGATCAGTGCCTGCTCGCTGCCATGAATTATTAGGTATTAGGTTGGCCTGGGTTCCTCCATGTTTGCTTAGCCTGCATTTTACCTTTTGGTTTTCGGGTCTCTTGTAACCTCGACCCTCTTTATTTTTAACTGCCTGCCTGAAAACGAAACTTGTCTGCTGTTCCCTGTTATCATGATTTGCTGTGAACTATTTGTCTTTTGAACCGGCAAGTAAGGCCTGCTCTGTGTAACAAAAGAAGTTATCTTGTCAGTGGGCGCCAGGCTGCCCAAGGACATGTGAGAAGTAGCACTCCCTGTTTATTGCACCTGGTACTCACTCCCCCCTCCCTTGGGAACCTTCAAGGTTTGGGCGGGAGAATTTGCCTTAAAAAGGGTCTGCAAGTGTAACGGTTGGCAGAATTGACTTCTTTAGTTTAGGTGTCTGAAGTAACTTTCCAATAAACGCTTTCTTTTCATAGAAGCTTGTTGTGATTTCTTGCTGCACTTGACAGATGTCAGGGATTGAATCTACCTGGGATTGGAATAAAAACTCTGTGCAGATTCAGTCCTGGAAAGAGGGGGGGGATTAGAGTTGCTTTAACTTACAAGTTCAGTTTGTGGCTCATAGTTGAAACACAACCAATATGCTGGTTTGCAAACTGAACTGGTTTGCATCAGTTTGTGAATCATTTAAAGTTTAAACCCCTGTTTTCTGCTCCCAGTGGCTTTTTGGGTGAAACAGAAAGGGTTTCCAAACAGCTGAGACCATGGCTTTCTTTCCCCCCTGACTTTTGATGGGGAGCAGAAAGCAACAGCTGAGTAGTAGTCCCCATTACTCAGCTGTTTGGAAACCCCTGCTTTCTGCTCTCCAAAAAAAAAAGCTGCAGAGAGCAGAAAGCAGTGGCTTAAACCAAATTTAAATCAAATAGCCGAGGAGCTATTTTTTTGTGAACAGCCACAAACCAGGCAAAATTCATAATGAACTTTACTTCTTCAGCCAGTTCATGTCCATCACTACTCATGATGCACGGTGGGTTCTTCCAAACACAGGAAGAAATAAAAAAAGTTTAAGAGGAATATTTTGTGTTGCCTTTCTAGCCTCTGCTATATCTGGAGATCTCCCGCTATTACAATTGCTCTCCAGAAAACCAAGGTCAGTTCACCTGGATACAATAGCTGTTTGGGTAGCTGGACTCTTGTGGCATTATATCCTGCTGAGGTCCCTCCCTTCCCCAAATACTCCCTCTCCAGGTTTATCCCCCCAAATCTCCAGGTATTTCCCAGACCAGAGTTGGCAACCCTAGCTTATCACCTTCTGAAAGTGAATGATCATGGGGACTATTTGTCTGGGGCTTCTAAATGGCTGTTGACTGTCCTTAGTACTAGGATTCTGCTACTAGACCTGATGTCTTATACATCAGATTTTAAGATGCTCAAAATCATGACCCAATTTAATGTCAATATCTCTTATCCTGTCTTGCTTCTGGTATACAGATGCAGTGTATCTGTATCTGTTAGTTTTATTCATTTTCAGCCCGAGGCTGCTGGGGAAAACTACACCACACCATAAATAAATAAGTATATTGGTATCAAATATTTTTCTTCCAGAATGGGCTTTCTCTGAAATCCATTGAAAATGTCACAATGCATTTGAGTGTTCCAGCTCAAAGACTTAGAATAGGAAATCAGCCTGCCCTGTCATCAGTTACTATAGGTATAGCTGCTGTAGGTAGTTGTCGACACAGTTACTATTTATACACTTCTGTGCCTAGAGAGGCAAAAAGGAAGTAGGATCTACAGAAAGAACATTTGTTAAAATGTAACTTAATATATTTGTCATCAGGCAAACAGCCTTCTGACAAGTTGTCGTTATCTTTACTTTCACCAAACCAATGAATGTAACTGTGATATAAATATTCTGGGGGGAAGGCTCTTATTTTTTCATAAAAACATTTTATTAAATACTGGAATATAAAAAGACAGTTTACACAAATTGCAATGCCAAGAAACAATTTGCACATTTAAACATTTTATTATTATTATTGAATGCTCATTTTTCATCTTGCACACAATTACTACATTTTGTTCTGCTGCAGACTGAGACAGCTAGCTGGCTTTCATCATAATGTGTTTGAAGTTTCTTGGGAAGTTGACTTCAGCATTTTTTCTGCATGGATTTCTTAATGATTATCACAAGATATCTAGTGTCATTTTCTGTTATGATCTCTTTATTTCCCAACAAATTTAGACATTAATAACATTTCAGTTATTTCTACTTACCTTGTAAGGTTCAAGTTTACAAAGATTAATTTAAAAGGTTGCCCCTTAGAGCTGCTCCAAATATTTAATATTTCTTTTAGTTGTCTGTAATTACATGATTTGTGGCATGTGTTTGATACAGATTCACAGTACAGTCACGTGAAATGAAAAGAGCTCTCAGCGAATTTATAAGGCTGAAATCAAGGGGAAATTTTGAGCCAAACTAAAAATCCAGCTAATAAAAAACTTTGTTCTTGCAAGTGCATGAGTATCTGTGGATACTCAAAAGTCTCTCATTTGCTCCAGCACAAAGTTCTGTGTGCACAAAGATTTTTTGTTCAGAGCTGACCTCCTTGTAATCTGAATTACTGGGAAGATTATATGAGAAGTATTTGGCTTTCAACACATGGTTCTGGATTGAAGCACAAGAATTCACTTTTACATGGCTTTAGATCCCAAGAACTGTTTGGAAAACTCCATGTACGCAAGGGAGCTTTGGACCTCTTTCCCAAACAGTCCCAACTATACAGATGGACATGAACCAGTTCACAAGCCAAAATTTGTAATCAATTTGGCCCAGTTCATGCCCAACTAGCCATTTCAGCAGTCTATTCCACTTCACAACAAAGGTTTAAATGGCTGCCAGCCATCTTAGTGGTCTGTTTTGCTTTTCTCCTCTTCTAAGCAGGGAGAAGAGAAATAGACCAGCCTGAATCATCTGGCTGGTTTTACGGCTACTGGGGTTGAGGCTGGGAACACTTAGATTCCAGAACTGAACCAGAGTTTTCTGGTTTGTGCTCATCCTAGCTGTGTATCCCTCAAATATCTTTTGAAATGAAAGGTTTCAAATATAATTTCTGACATGCCATAGAATCTGCTGTTTAAAAATAAAAATAAAATAAATCCATGCTGTAACTTAAGTCCTTGACTGTGCCTAAAACTGTTCTTTAGATACCTGATAATCACCAATGAGGCATGATTTCAGTAGATGAAGGTGGGGCAAGTAGAATTTCACGTGCTGCCCCAATTTCCAAGAATTTGTTGTGAAAGCTAGAAATGTATATACATTTATGTATATACAGTTATGTGCATAGGAACTCTTGACCTGATGAGGAACTTTGGAAAATGATTTCCAATTTCAGGAGAGTTATGTTTGGAGCAGGAAGAATGCACGGGATGCCCATCTCCCATTTGCTGCAATAATGTGATCATCAGGTGGAAATGAATCAATCAACACATTATGCTGGGGTACTCAGGACCTAAGGCAGAAAATGGGAGCATTTAAAGGGCTGTTTGACATCTGGCAAGTTTGCAGCCAAGTCTCCTGGCTGGTCTGAGAGCAGGTCGAGTGGTACCTGTGGACCAGTGCTCCCAGGTGCCAGCTCAGATGGTAGAGCCAGTGGGGACAATTTCTCCCCCAGGTCTTTAAATGTGGCAAACAGTAAACAAACTTAATGTTAAGGAGTTGCTTGATAGTCATAAGGCCCAATGGTCTCATTAAATATATGCCATATATCACAAATGACATTTTATCTGGAGTCCTATTTGTAAGTCCTTTAAAAATGTATTTTTATTAGTTATGTCCATCACCTCAGATCTACCTAAGGCTTCCTCCAGATAGAGTCCTGTTTGGCCATAGGGGCAGCCCACAAAACAGTTGCAATATTCTGGAATATCCTTCCCAACAAGATGTAGGATGCCCCTGCTTTACCTATCCTTTATAATAAATGTAAGGCCATGCAATAATTGCCATTCTGCCACTAATTTAAGGGTAGCCTGGACTCACCCGGGCAGCTTTTGCTGGTGCGGGGGGTTCACAGCACGAGGTGGACTCCTACTCACGTGCCAGAGCTCCAGCCATGGTTTTTCCCCTGCCTCAACTAACAGGGCATGTGCTGGAGCTTGTGTGGTGGAATCAGGTGCTTCCCTTTACAAGGGAGCACCTGGTAACAGTCTGCCTCTCCCCCCTTTGGCTGCTTGGCCATTGAAAATTCCTCCTGCCCACCCTAAACGATGTTTGGTTTGATGTTTAGTTTGATTGTGAGTTAGTGTTACTTGATGGTTGCATTTATTGTCACAGCTTGCGGTGTTAGGCATGGGAAGGACTGTTTAGGGGATGGCCAAAGGCTTGCACGCTGGCCTCCCCAATTGAGGGGACCTCCATGTGGGGCTCTGTGAATGTGGAGCCATGCAGCACTCTCACTCGGTTGAGAGGGCTTCAGCTGGTTCACATTTCCAGGCAGATTTGGAGCTCAACAGAGGCTGATGCCTGCCGGGATCCATTTGGTGCCACCTTCCACAGGACAGCTGGCTTGGTTGGGTCCTGAGTGCCTGGCAGGCTCGCCAGCAGAACTGGGACAGTGGCCTGCTGTCTGACTTCCATGAGCAGCCGGCTAGCTGCTAGTTGGCAGATGTCCTTCCCATGCAACCCCATGCTCCAGGTTTAATAAAGCTGTGGCCATGTTATGCCAGTTTTTGGTGTCAGAGTCCTTATTGTGATGTGAATAATATCCCCCTGCCTAAGCAATAAGGAAGGTATTATTTTGAGGGAAAGTTGTTAGCTTTTCTTGTTTTATTTATTTAATTTTGATCTTCTTTCACCATGGGTCAGGATTTTTTTTTTTTGCAAGTCAGTGACATGTAATTATTTTAATAAATACATCTCCAATAATTAAACATATATGTGAACAAATAAATTAATGATAATGTTAAATGCCTGGAAGACAGTAGTGGACGGAAGGTTAACTAACTGGTCTAGATGGAATAGAAAACAAAGAGACCTCAAAAAGTAGAAAAGAGATATTTACCTTCCATTTACAAAAATGACTTCAAGGGAAGAAATAGCTGGAACCCAAGTTCTTGAACCCCACATCATTTTAAACTTAATCTTTATTTAGCAATTCTACTAGCACCTGGATTTTTACTAGAGTCTTCACTAGAGCCCTATGCATGTATTTTGCTTGCATACATGTGCTTGCTCATGGCAAGGACTGATTAGAGTTGTGTCTACTGACCTTCTTCCCATACCCAAATGTGAATAAAAACTTGTATGCACAATCCAAGATATTTCATTGCCAAGGAACATAAGCATATAGGTGCTGGATAAATGATACTTGAACATGTGAAGGGTGTAGATCACGTGCAACCCAAATTGGCATCCTTAATGTGTGCATTTGTTCTCAAGTGAATGAGTGAATAGCGCTTCCACCTCCGTTTAATCTGGTAGCCTCATACAACAGTGCTGGAAGACATAAATGCACCTAATTTGATTAAAGTAGCCTCATTATTGACAGCCTACAACTACCCTTACAATGGTCTTGTTTAAGCAGATTTCATATAGACTAGTGTCAGATGACATTAGAAACTAATTTCTACCATACAATGTCAAGAACAATCAAAGCTGTCCAGTGAACCATACAAATTCATAAATAAAGCCATATGTAACAAAAGATGTAATTTTAGGTAATTACAAAATACAAAAAAGGAAGCTGAAATTATAGTGGCGGCAAAAATTCTATATTTCTTTCACTATCTTTTCATAGCCACACAAAATAAATAAATAAACTTTCCATGATATAAAAGAAGAAAAGTATTATTTTTCCTGTATCTGTGAATTACATCATTATTCCTTTTCTAATGTTTTGGATGGCTTTTGTTGAGAAAGGCACTGCTACCTTGAGTTCAAGCTGATGATTGGATAAAACATTTTGGACTCTGGCATTTTGCCCATGTAGAGTAAAGCTTATTGGTTTTAGTGATGGAAGGCACCTAATTAGTAACTGAAGCCTGATGAAAAATGCCCCATTCTTTCCAGTGAACTGTTCTCCTGGCCATCACAGATCCTGCAGTTTCTTCATATGCAGTCAGATGGTCTAAATTCAAACTTGGACTGGGGTCAGACAATAAACAAACAGCTAATGTATAGAACCAGAGATCTTAATTGAAAGAAACAGAATTGTGTACTTTCAGTATCTTCATTCTGCCCCATTCCCAATTCTAGCATACTCTTAACTACCTGGGCTCAAATCTATGTCCCTCTTTTGTCCCTTGTTGATTCTTTGTGGGATGCTTTGTTAAAAAATTATGTGAGTTGATTTATTGACAGTATTCAGGGTTCTTCAGGAATTACAATTTAAAAATATAAGTGATGGGTGCACACATAAATACATGCACATAACAGTCCAATACTAATAGTTCAATTCAACTCAGCATTACTCCTTTCAAACCCATTACTTTAAGTGGGCTTAGACTAGAGTCAGTCTATAGATGATCCAGTTAGGAACCATTTGCTACCCAGGCCAAAGTTCATGCCTAGCACCACCAAGGCATATTTGGGGCTGTTGCGGGGTTTTTTATTTTTTGTTTTTGGTCTGTTTTGGTTTATAGTGAAAGAACACATGTCTTCTTGGATTTTGGATCAGTGGATGGCATGCTATTGCAGAGCAAATGAGTGAATATAGCAAAGTCGAGCCTTCAGCAATGTAAACTGTTTGATAGGAATATGCTCAGGCTGTTATCCTTGTTATGAAATCCGAATATTCCTGGAATGTCCCTGTTTTATTTTCTGAAATAGGAAGAATATGTACTCAAGGGGAATCCCCTGAACACCTGACAAGTCCTGTGGTTTTAATTAGCATCACTGCATGATGTTTGTGGTTCTGAGGATTGTTTAAAAGTAATTTCATTTCCCCCCCAATACAAGCAGAAATGCATTCCTCTTTGTGATATTTCACTCCATGTTCTGGACACTTCTATAGTTATCAAAGGGAATTTTTACATAGCCAATGATTGGATGAATAAATCCATAGAAACCAAGGAAACAAACACCAGCCAGTTGAGTATAATTACTGTACATGGAAAAATCTTGCTGAAGTCTTGCAACATAGGACAGTCTGCTCTGGGGCTTAGTACTGTGGCTGGTATGCTTTAAAAGTTTCTAGCCATGAGGAGAAAAAACATGTATTTATATTTATTTATACTTTGATTTAGATGCCACCCCTCTCCAGATAGTCTCAGTCCAGCCCATATCAATAAGTTAAAAAACCGTAGAGAGTTTTAAAATTGTAAATACATTAAAATCAATTCATATACCCATCTCCAGCACCCCTATAAATCTGGTGATTAAGATGCCTACAGTTGCTAGCCAGGCACAGAATGGAGGATAATGGAGGTTCAGCTAGGGACCCTGTTGAATGATGATAGTGGACCCTGGCCTCAACCAAATATCTGGTGGAAGAGTGTTGACTTTCAGCCCCCCACCTGGAACGCTAAGAGCTCCTTGAGGGCTCACACCTGCAACAGCAACTCATTCCACCAGGCTGGAGCCAGGGCTGAAAAGGCCCTAGTTCTGATCAGGGCCAAGTGCACCAAGGATCACCAGCAGGTTGGAGTTAGCTGAATAGAGAGCCTTCCAGGGGACATTTATTTCCCTTTCTCACAATACAAGAACTCATGAGCACTCAATGAAATTAATGAACACTAAGCTTAGAATAGATAAAAGGAAGTTCTTTTCCACCCAAAGATATGGAATTCACTGCTGCAAGAAGTGGCAAGGGTATCTTCAAGAAGGGATTGAATAAACATATGGAGCAGATGTCCATCAGTGGCTAGTAGCCACAAGGTATGGGTGGAACACTATGTCTGAGGCAGTAATGCTCTGTATTTCTTCTGTTTGGGGGGGCCACAGTGGAACAACTTTTGGAGTTTGGCCCTGCTGGTGGACCTCCTAGTGTACAGCCAGTTTGATGTAGTGGTTAGGAGTACAGACTTCTAATCTGGCATGCTGGGTTCAATTCTGCATTCCCCCCCACAGACAGACAAATGGGTAACCTTGGGCTCACCACAGCACTGATAAAACTGTTTTGACTGAGCAGTGATATCAGAGCTCTCTCAGCCTCACCCACCTCACAGGGTGTCTGTTGTGGGGAGAGGAAAGGGAAGGTGACTGTAAGCCGCTTTGAGCCTCCTTCGGGTAGAGAAAAGTGGCATATAAGAACCAACTCCTTCTCCTCCTCCTGTCGGTACTTTGGTTTTGGTCACTGTGCAACATAGAGAGTTGGATTGGATGGGTCAATTCATAGCTTCTCTTATGTTCTTATAAAGGCTGAAAATGGGAGCAATTAAAAGTAAGATGACTTATGAATGGGAAAGTGATAAGGCAGCAAGAAAAGAGAATAGACTTTGGCCCATTCCACACATGTTGAATAATGCATTTTCAATACACTTTGGAAGTAGATTTTCCTGTTCTGCACAGGAAAATCCAGCTGCAAAAACACACTAAAATTACATTATCCAATGTGTACAGAATGAGCCTTTGAGAGCTTTAAGGGAAAGAGAAAATATCTTTTAAAAGGAAAAATGAGATCCTTGAACCTCCTAAAAAGAAAAATTCTAATTTGCAACTTTTCCATTTGTGGCCTACCACATACCTGCAAAGAAATTAGCAGTTCCCTCAACTTGTTCCAATCCTGTTCTCTTCTGCTGCTGGCCAGAATGACTGAGTACCCAAACAATTCATAGTGCATGGCAACTTACCATGTTGCTTCCTTTTGCTTCCTGAGTTCTGACTAATTGATGCAGCCACCAAAGAAAAAATTGGAATAATTTCTGTTGTTGTTGATTTCACTAGTTTATGATTCGCCCAAGTCTGTATTGCTGTTTGCACAAAAAACTAATTTCAATAGCGCTATCAATAACAATCAAAATTTTGAAAGTAGGATAAACAGGAGAGCAAGGTCCCTGAACATGAAAGCTCATAATCTAAAATTTGACAGTTCAGCATAGAACAGATGGAGGGACGTTGATGGAGGAACAGCCCTTGTTTATATATCAACATTTGCTGAATCCAAGTGAATATGTAATTTTGCTAATTAAGTTTGCTGTGTCTATAAATGTGTGTTGTAAATTTAATCTTTATTTTTTTTTACATTGTACAAATACAAGAACTATAGGAGTAGGATGCTGAAACATTGAAACACTGCTCAGTAATGAAAGTGCAGGCTCTTTGCCAAACAATGATATAATTAGAGGTGTCTGGGAAAGAAAACAATATTGCTTTTGAAGCAATAAATAATGAAATCTGAAATAATGAGACAATGACCTAGAAAAGGGAGGCTTCATATCCTGCTTGTCAAATCCTGGCAAGATGTATGTTTATAGCTTATATTTGGATTAAATAGTCATGAAATATTTGCTCAGTTCAAAATATTTCAGTTTCCTTTTACTGTTTAGCTATTATATTGCTCTGTAGCCTCAAAAGTCCCTAGCAATCATGCTAAGTATTCATGAGGCATCAGGGACCATCCAAGGTCTAGTAGCACAGGCTATGATACAGGTTAAGATGCTCTCCATAGTTATATAGAAAATATTTCTTTTGTCATCTTTTCAGTGTAACAACCAGTTACAGCTAGATTCCAAGCATATTGTTGTTTTCATTTTAAAATTACATTTATATAAGTTGTCTAGAGCCAGGCTCTAGAGGAAAAGAGGTGGTTGTCCATGGCTCTCTCCTACTTGGTGTCTATTACCTGACCTATGGTAATGCTCCACCTAGAAGGAGGGCTACACAATAATGCAGCAGATGTGCCTCAATAGAAAAAAACCCACAACTGACGTTGTGGGATTTGGGGATGCTTCCTTCCATCCATCCATCCATCCATCCATCCATTGACCACCCCTTTCTAGTAACAGTCTCGGGGTGGTTAATGACATATTTAAAAAAGGACATACATGGTTAAAATATAATCAATTTAAAACTAATTTCCATTTCAAATATTAGAATAAAATGTTCTGATAGGACCCCCAATGAATAGATTATATTTCTAAATTCATGTCCCTAGTTCTGAGATCTGGTGACAGGGAGATATCGAGGAGAGGAGGAAGACTGGTTCAGATGTGATTCTGTGCTTATATTGGCCTCAACCATATGCCTGGTAGAAGGGTGCCATTTTGTAGGCTCTTTGAAACTTTTTGCATTGGGGTTTACATCTGAAATCAATTGGGAACTGAGAAGATGGCAAACGCATCACTACACAAACAATCACAGAGGCTGAGATTGCTCATACCACAATAGGGTTTCCAGCTACTGCCAGTAGGATGGTTGTGTGTATGAAAGCAATGTCCTGGGAGAAAAGTAAAAAGAAAAACAAGACCTTATTAAAGGAAGTTCTCACTATGTAGTTCCTAGCAATTACTAGAGCTACCTAGAAGTGACAAAGTTCTAGGATGTTTTGAAAACTCTATGATAAAACCTGGAAGTAGTGGCAGGGGCTGGGTTTTTCTGAGGCAGTAGCTGTGGTTTCAGTGAGGCAGAGTCTGAGATAGGAGAAGCATTGTGGGTGCTGTGAAGTGGAGGCCATGAGACAAGGATTGTCAGCTTGTGGTAGTGGTGGCTTGAGCCTATCTTATATTGGGCTGCCCTGGGGCTATGGTGATCCTTGTGAATGGGGCAGATCCCTGTGCTATCAACCCTCAGGGGCTTTTCCTGGTGGCCTTAAAAGCCAATTTGTCCCTGTAAATGACAGGCATGTGGAGAAAGAAAGCTGGTGGTGATGGGAAAGAAAGGAGATGGTGAGAAGGATCAGGAAGGAATGAGGGAGAAAGCGGTAGCAAAGTATGGTGGCAATGTGAGGTGGGATTTCTTGTCCTGTAAGATCCTTGACCCCACCCAGATTTCTTTTATATAATTTGAAAGAGTGTGACATCATTTAGAATGTTGGACTGAATGGGAAGACTTAGGTTCATGTTCTTGCTCACTTGTTGGGCTGACCAACATGCTTCTTGCCATTTTATAAATCTTGGTTATATTTGTAAGGCAGCTGCAGACATGATTTTGTACATTTTAAGCAATCAAGTATATATCTTACTACCAGCTGTTCAATATGGCAACAAAATTACTTCATTAATGAGCCTAAACAATTATGGGAAACAATAACTAAAATTTGTCATGCTCATGAAGCAGTGAGGGTTTGTGGGTTGTTTTTAAAGTTTCCTTTGGTGCCATAATTCTGTTAAATTTGCCATAATGTTGAAGTTAATCTGTACCCGAAAGTCAATAAGGAATTTGGTTTGAACAAAGGCTACATTCCCACTTGCTTCTAGTTAAGAAAATATATGTGTGGACATTATTTTGGACCATGGCCACCAGTATCTTAATCTGGACTTGCCTGTAGCCTATTGTGAGAAACATTCTTCTGCAAAACATTCTTCTACTACACAATCTCTCTTCCATATTGTACCTTGCTAAATCTCTAAAACACTGTATTCATTTGCTAGCTAGTTCTCTGATGTTCACTTTTTTGGTGGCTTTTAAAAAATGCCAATGAACATCTACCAGTTTATCAACCAAAAATATTGTCAGCAAATACAGGGTATGAAATGTTAAGCTGAACACTATATGGTATATATAAGTGTAGACATGCATGCATGTGCACCATAGACTAGACATACCTACTCAAAATTTAATTTAAGGTTTACCTACAGACTCCACAAAGAGACCTGAAACTCAAAAATGATGAATTTAACAGTGCATTTCCAAAGATAAAATTAGAGACAATATTATTTACCAAAGAGGATAAGGAGCTTGTGTTGATTAAAGATGTCCTGTCCATTGACTGAGACTAGTCAGTATGTCTATATTACCCTTTACTTACCTTTAAAGACCTCCTTCATCTTGTGCCTGCATATCTGAATAACTGGCTATATCTAGACATCATCTTGAGTCAACTCAATCATTCCTTTTGGCAGTAACCTCATTACTCATATTGGAACTTTCTTTATTGTTTCCCCAGACTTTGAAAATGAACCCCTTCCAGAAGTGTTGAGGAATGCTCCATCCCTTCCTGAGTTTAGGAAGGCAGGCAAGATTGTGTTGTTTGTAATGACTTGTTGATTGATTGTTATGTTTTGTTATACTGTTCATTGCTAGCAAAATTGTCTGCCAGTTTGCTGCACAAATGTGGCTTTATCTTTATTGTAAGAAGACCTGAGTTATTGGAAGGGCAATGTAGATTTTTAAAAATAAAATAAAATAGAAATATCATAAAATAGAGGTGAGAATATCTAGCTAATATCAGCTATCAAAAAAAAATTCCTGTAAAACAAGGAAGTTTCATTAGGTCTCTGAAATGATGGTGCCATATGTGCCTCACCTCACAATCCATTCCAAAGAATAAAAGCCATTACCAAGAAAAAATGATCTCTAGCAGACACTATGTGGTGAATATAAATTAGACAGCTGTTGGGCAGACCACACTTGCGTGTGGCAGTACAGTAGCTCTAGTAGCTAAGTTTTAGTTCTTTTAGCCTTACAAACACTTCTATTTACAACCACCATTGTGATCCTGCACAGGAGGGAGATGGCGGATGCAATGGCGGCCAGGTCAAAGTGAAGGATTGGCCACACAGGAAACTGAGGGGCCAGGAGCTGACAGTGGCCAGCCAATAAGCAACCTGGAACTCAGCCAAGAGGAGGAAGAGGCTACTGGATGAAGAAACACCACACCGTGCAACCAGCCCACCTGGCCACATGGCTGCACTTGCTACCCATCTCTCCCTAGGTTATAGGGCATTAGTGTGACAGAATGCATGCAGGGGATTGGCAGTTGGTGGGAGGAGAGCATAGTATGGAGGTGCATGAGTAGTGGTGTTTGAAGGGGTTTCTTTGTTCGTGGGGTTCTTGCTCTTGCTTATTTTGCTTTAACAATGTGGCTGGTATTAGCATGGGACTGGATCCATTTTAGGAAAACTGGCCAGCATGCTCATTTTTCCTGGGTGGGTGAAGGCCTTCAAGGGGCTGCCAATACCATCACACTCAGATGGCAGGGGAGACCACTTAGGCCCAATTGTCACTGTGGTATCCGGCATCCTGCCATAAAGTTGTGGCCAATTTTATTCTATAAGATTGGGAGTGATTGTGTTATTAGGGAGGGAATTCCCAAAAGGGGAATCTTTGCCTCTGTTGCCCTCTCACTTTTAGGCACACAAACTCTAAACTCAGTGTACTGCTCAGGGCTACCAAAGTATTCTTTTCTTTAACCAGATGGCAATCTTACTACTTTCATACAAACTAAATAATGCACTTTCAATCCACTTTGCAACTGGATTCTACCTTGTGAAATGGCAAAATCTACTTGCTCTTAATAAGCAATCCTGTTGTGACTATAAATATAGGCACTAGGGACATCCCTGTAAGAGGGTTTTTTGTGTCTTCATGGATGAGCTAATGAGCTCACTCTTGACATACGTTTTTTTCTGGAAGAACCATCAGGGACCTTGCAGCCAACATCCTGTTGCGTGTCTTGTCCTACGTGCAGTGTGTCTTCATAGATGCATACATCACTTATTTTGATATCTGCCATTAGCAATGCATTTGTAGAGTGTCATTTCTTTCATAGAAATTTAGTTATGTGTTTCCTTTGTATTCTCAGGGAGTTTGTAGGAATCACTGTTGGCTTGCAGAAATAAATACATATTTTATGCAATATCCTTAAAATTTGTAAACTATCGCAGTATTCAGGGAAACCGTGCATAGAAGCACACAAATAAAATAGGAAGTATGGACTATATTTGTGACTTTGGTGTTTAGCACAATGCTACATCAACTGTTTTAACAATAACAGAAAACCCAAGGAAATGCTTTGGGAAGTGTGCCAGTGACTGTAGGTGGTGGTTGTGTGATTATTGTCAAAACCAAAGAGTCGGAGAACCACATGCTCTCAGCAGTCATTGCCTGTGGGCTGAGCCCAAAACATTATGAAATAAAGACTCCCCTCAGGTGAGCTTTGATATTAAATAAGAATAACATTTATTCATTATCAAATAAAGATCTGCACAATTCAGCAGAATCAGTGTGGGGAAAAATTAGCTGGGGAAGCAAAGGAACCATATGAAGTGATTTTAAAATATTTTGTTTAAGAAAGCTTTGTTCATTATTTTGGAAGCCAAAATATACTGGACACTTTCCTGTTTTATTTTTAAAAGGGGGAATGAATTCCAAACTTTCCAACACAGTTGTCACATTGGCTATATGACAAGATAATAATACACATGCATCTCATAGTTATAGGTTTAAATGGGCTTGTATATTCACTCTTGCATTTAAACCCACAGATGTAAAGTACATTTACACACACATTTGCAGCCAGTGTGGTTATCTCAGAAATGTGAGTGTTTTGATTCAGAGGCAAGTGATATTATTCTATCTATACCAGATGAAGTTCTAAATTCTTTTGAAGAATTGCTCTATGCAGAGTGTGTTCCAGTAGTCTTACGTGGAGCACCCTGCTGAATGAGATCAGAGCCCTGCGGGACCTTAAGTTGTTCCATAGGGCTTGCAGGGCAGAACTGTTCCTCAAGGCCTATGGTTGGGGTGGGAAGGGTCCATTGTAATTGCTAGCCCCCCAACCAAGAATCCATGCAGTTAGAACACCACTGGAATGATATGTACATCCCCTCTTCTACCTCTGAAATAGGGATGAAGTATGCAGCGAACGTGTATACTTATGTGTTTTAATTATTTTAATGTAAATGTTCAATGTATTTTAGCCATTTATTAATGATGACATATTTCATGTTGTTTGAACCCTGTAAACCACCCTGAGTCTTTGGGGAAGGGTAGCATAACATAGAATTAAAAAAAAAAACTAAAAAATAAAAGGGCAGCAAACAGTGGGTGACAGTGGTCAGATCTCCACCTGTCAGAAGTGGGATAGGAATACAATGTACCAGTCAAAATTAATCAAAAGCACTCAAGGCTTTAGCTGTAATCTGGGTATCCAAGAACAATTCTAGACCCAACAGTATGCTGAGGCTACAAACCTAGTAGTTTTAGGAGAGTGTGATCCTGTTCCAAAGAGGCAGTTGCCCAGCTAACCAGTCCATGGAGTTCTTTACTAGCATGATTTCTGCCCAATTTATATTTAACCTAGATTAACAGTGCAATCCTAAAGAGAGTTATATCTTTCTGATTACATTGGCTTCAATGGACTGATGAGGTTGTAATCAGCTTAGAATTGTTCTAGAACTCAGTCAGTCATTGGCGATTGGTTCAGAATTGTTACCTGAATTTGGTAAAAAGGACTTGATCTGAATTTGGATTCAAGACTACAAAATAAATGTTTAAGGGCCACAGTCAAAAGTAAAAAAAATTGTGACCTATTTCACTGAGTTTTGCTTTTGAATGTAGAAAACTGAAGAATGAAGCTATTTGAGACTATGTTTAGCTTGGCCAGAAGCTGCAGAAAGTGTTTATTGTGTAACAGATTGGCTGATGGCTGTGTGCACCATAGTGCCAGACAGAGCTATGAAAATCTCTGTATGTGCATTGGCTGAATTTGATGGCACAAGGTGATATGGTTTCTTTCTTTTCAGATCATGTGCTTGCTTTTGCAGGTATAAAAAGGAAAGAAAATAGACTAAATTTATTCAGCTCGCTATAGTGCAATGATGAAGCCAAGACATGTTTCTTATAGGCGGCAGATCTGCATGCAATATGTCATTTGCTTGCTTTTTCTCCAGTATGAGACAATTACAATCTTTGTGCTTACTGTACTGGCTTACTGTAGTTATGACTTTCCTTCAAAACACAGAATGGCCTATTTTTAGATCCAATATCTTAGTTCTATCCTAAACTTTAATTTTGACTACATAATGCCAAGAAAACTTTAGTGTAAACTGCTACGTGAAATCAGTATATCTCCCCTTATTCCATTTGAAGATGTATACAAAGCACCTAATAAAATGTCTTTATTAAATGACTGTCAATTTTTTTTTCTATCACAGATGACAAAATGGAAAAGTCTATAAATAGCTATGAGCTAGGGAGTAAACAGAACATGTGCAGTGAAAGTTCCTCTTAAATACGTTGGAATGGACCTTAGTCAGCCTTGGATTCAGGCCAGAAAATGATGGAGTGCTATGTTTCAGTGGACAAAAACAGTGAGGGAAAGAATGAATATGTCTGTCTAACAATTTGAAACACCACCAACTGAAACACAAATACTACAGGTTAATAACATATAAAACATTTGTATTAAATGTTTATTTATTTAAACCATTTTATGCACCTTTCCACCCAATAAATGGACCCAAAGTGGAAAAATCAGAACATGAAACACCTGAAAAACATTTCAGAGCATTATACCAGTGTTTGAAACATATATACACAATACATACACATAGACAAAATCAAGTGGTTAGGTAGGTTTGTATGGCAACCAGGTGTCCTTAAATCAGTACCAGCAAATTGAGAGCCAGTGTACACAGAACAAGGGTAGAGTGATATGATCCTTATTAACCACTTGTCACCACATGCGGTCCCTTTCAATTGTTCTCCTAAACATGGACTCTCTAACTGGGGTTCGGGACACTCACTCAGAACTACAGCCAATGTAAAGAAATTATGCTTTGTGTCCCAGGAAGCCAATTCCTGCTTCTATAGCCTGGCTAGCTTGCAAAACTGACATATCAATTAGAGGGAGAGAACATGTGATTTATCTTTACTTGGAGAGCATATAACCAATCTCAAAGTAGTAGGCTACCAGTAACCATAAAACAACCAGATCTTTTCCACAGCTAGATTTAGAATGTATTGAGGGAAATATGGGGGTACAGGAATTGAAAAGGTATTCAATCATGACCCCAAGGAGGAAAGAAAGGGAAACAGAATGAACATTTTAAAGAGAAAGCGAATGACTTAGAGAAGAAGTCTATTCCTAATCTGCTAAACTGGCTAGAGTATGTTGTCTGTGTAGATGATCCAGAAATTCAGTGTAGGGGAGAGAAACTCTTGTGTGGTAATAAAATGTCTCAAGATCTCAGAGAAAGAAAAGAGTTGGCAGCCTCTGAGTGGAGATTAGATGGCACAATTGTGGATGGCAGAAGAGAGATTGTTATAGGACACCTCACAAAAGAATATCAATGAAATATATGTCAATTCCAGGAATTCAGGGGGAGTCCAGGATAAGAATCTGTGGGTTTCCACTCTTTGATCAAGTTAGGATTAGGAGAGCTTTCCCCTGCCCCCCAGAAACAAAAGTTGATTGCATCTAGGCAGAGTGGACAAGAGCTGTCAGGGTGGAGGCTTCCTTTTAGCCTAAGTCAGGTTGGGAGAAGACATTCGGACTAAGCCAGTGAAAGCAATCAAGCCCACCTAGTTGCTTGATATTAATTGGCTTTTGTACTCAGGTAAATTTGTCCTTGTTGATTAAATGTCACTGATAGATGGATTTGGGTGCAAGTATCTGTGGCAATGGATAGCCAATCAGATGTCCCATCAGTGAAACAGGCTCTCAACAAAAATTTGGCCACTTGCTAGCAAAGCAAGTACAAAGCCTTGACCTCACTTTCTCCAAAGCATGGCATTGCTAGCTCCTAAAATGACTGCCATAGTAAATTTAGTCAAGATGGAGTCAGAGAAGACAACACACATGTTGGAAGGAGGTCATAGAATCAGAGAGTTGTACGGGACCTCCAGGGTCATCTAGTCCTACCCCCTGAACAATGCAGGGACTCACAACTACCTGCCCACCCACAGTGACTCCAATTTCATGCCCAAGTGATCCCTCCACCAAAAATCTCCAGAATCCAGCCTGGCCTGGAGGAAATTCACCTACCATCCCACAGCAGCAATGCAAGGAAGGGCCACAAGAGACAAACACTGGCACATCCCTTCCAGTCCACCCACTCTTAATCTGCCTAAGTTCATAAAATCAGCATTTCTGTCAGATAACTATCTAACCTCTTCTTAAAAACTTCCAAAGAAGGAGAATTCACCACCTCCCGAGGAAGTCTGTTCCACTAAGGAACCGCTCTATCATGAACATCTTCTGGATGTTTAGAAGAAGAGTTGGTTCTTATATTATTATTATTATTATTATTATTATTATTATTATTATTAGATTTATTTTCCGCCTCTCCCGACAGGCTCGAGGCCACTTTTCTTTACCCGAAGGAGTCTCAAAGTGGCTTACATTCACCTTCCCTTTCCTCTCCCCACAACAGACACCCAAAGATTCTTTTAAATTAATTTCAACACGTTGGTTCTGGTCCTACCCTCTGGGGCAACAGAAAACAACTTTACTCCACCTTCTATATGACAGCCCTTCAAGTATTTGAAGATGGTTATATCACCTCTTAGTCATCTTCACTCCAGGCTAAACAGACCAAGGATCCCTGGTAACATACTCCAGTTAGCACTCTGGCTGCAGCATTCTAGACTAACTATAGCTTCTAAACAGTCTTTTATTATTATTATTATTATTATTATTATTATTATTATTATTATTATTAGATTTATAGCCTGCCACTCCCTTGCGGCTCGTGGCGGGTAACAATATCGCAATTCGCCATTAAAACCCCATAAAACAATAATAACATTGCCAATATTGCCGGCATGGCAAGAATGGCAGCTCAACTCCCCCCCCCCTCCCTCCCACTACTAGCGGGTGGAGAGGAGGTCCTGATGATGTTTTGCTTCGGGTCCAGAAACCGAGTCCCCGGGGGAGGCATAGATCTATTATCAGCCCCGGCCTCAACCATAAACCTGGCGGAAGAGCTCCGTCTTTCAGGCCCTGCAGAATGTTGAAAGATCCCGCAGGGCCCGCAGCTCTCCCGGGAGCTCATTCCACCAGATCGGGGCCAGGACCGAAAAGGCCCTGGCCCTGGTCGAGGCCAGGTGTGCTTCCCTAGGGCCGGGAACGACCAACAGGTTTTCACCCGCAGAGCGCAAGGCCCTGCGAGGGGCATAGGGCGATAGGCGGTCCCTCAGGTATGTGGGTCCCAACTCGCGTAAAGCCTTGAAGGTTAGAACCAGAACCTTGAACCGGATCCGGGCAGCAATTGGCAACCAGTGCAGCTGCCTCAGCACTGGCTGGATGTGGGCCCTCCAAGATGTGCCAGTGAGGACCCTAGCAGCTGCGTTTTGCAGTAGCTGAAGTTTCCGGATCAAGAACAAGGGAAGGCCCGCGTAGAGCGAGTTACAGAAATCTATTCTGGAGGTGACCGTTGCATGGATCACTGTGGCTAAGTGTTCGGGGGACAGGTAGGGTGCTAATAGTCGGGCCTGGTGAAGGTGGAAAAACGCCTGGCCCGCTCCTTTTTTGACCTGCGCCTCCAAAGTCAGGGAGGCATCAATGGCCATACCCAAGTTCCTGGCCTGGGACGTGATGGTGAGTTGCGTCCCTGCCAGGGTGGGTAAGCGCGCTTCCTGGTCCTGCCCCCTACGTCCCAGCCACAGGACCTCCGTCTTGGAGGGGTTTCAGGTGACTCTGCTCGAACCATTCTGTCACTGCTTCCAAACATCTGGCGAATGGTTCCGGGGGGGAGTCCGGGCGGCCGTCCATGAGGAGATAGAGCTGGGTGTCATCAGTGTACTGGTGGCAACCCAGTCCAAAACTCCGTACCAGCTGGGCCAGAGGGCGCATAAAGATGTTGAATAATGTGGGAGAGAGGACCGCACCCTGAGGGACCCCACAAGGGAGTCTATAGGAACGCGAGAACTCATCTCCCACTGCAACCCTCTGGGTCCGGTCCTGGAGAAAGGAGTGTATCCAGCGTAACGCTGTGTTCCTGTATCCCCGTGCCGGCAAGGCGGTGGACCAACAGCTCGTGGTCCACGATGTCAAAAGCGGCCGACAGGTCCAGAAGAACCAGCACTGCCGACCCGCCCTTATTCAGCTGGCGACGGAGGTCATCCAACAGGGCGACCAGCACCGTCTCCACCCCGTGGCCAGGTCGAAAGGTCTTCAAGGGCTGCTCTGCATAGAGAGCACTGCAGTAATCTAATCTGGATTTTAGCAGGGCATACACCACCATGGCAACTCAGCCATGTCTCTAAGTGTTTTAAAAAGCATGGGAGACAAGATGAAACCTTGTGGGACCCCATAGGCCAGGTGCCAAGGCCTTGAGCAGCAGTTCATCAGCACCACTCTCTGAAATATGGTCATAACTACTGTAATCAGTAGCGCCCAGAAGGATACCATGATCAAAGGTTTCAAGAGCTGCCAAGAAGAATTAACAGGGTTGCACCCAGTGCAGGTCATTCATGAGTATAACCAAGGCCATTTCAGTTCCACAACCAGGCCTGAAAGAAGAATGAAAAGGATCCAAAAAGAGTGTTCCATTCAGCAAAGCCTGGAGTTGTCTATCAGCCATCTATTCAGTCAACTTGCTAAAGAATGGGACATTTGATAGCTATCAATGCGCCTTGGGTCCAGGATAGAAGTGAATGCACCAAAACTGTTTCAAGTCTGAGGTGACCACTACCTTTTTCAAGGAGGCATTAACTTCCTCTTGGATCCAGTCAACCAGTCCGACCCCCTATAAGTAGCCAGGAAGTGCTCTCAGTCACATATCTGATACGAGTTGTGATGTGGGCTTTTCCCTCCCCAACTCATGTGGGATGTCTTGTGTAATGAGACCCCTGCTTTTCTACATAACTCTCAGAGAATCAGACCATGCTCCCTGTCTTTTCTGTGACATCACAGAAGCATAAACTAGTATTGGCCAAAGTAAACAAGACCTGTCAAGCCAACTGAAATTGCTGGTTCATAGCCAAACCAGGTAAGGCAGGGCATGATTCCCATGCCTGAAGAGGTGGTATACACAGTTTAATTTTTACAATAAAAGCATGCTCATGTGGAGAAATGAGCCAAGCAGTGACCTGTCTGTTGGCCGATGAACACCATCCCCAACCCACCTGTTGAGGAAACCTGGAATGGCAAACTTGTGGTTCCAGAAAGACACAAGCCTCTGTGTGGAGCTCTTGGCACCTTGGAGTGGAGCTGGGCAATCACCCTTGAGCCAGGCATACCATTATAAGAACCAAGTTCCCCAAGAGAGGAGGCAGTGCCACAGGCCCAGCCTCCCACCAAATGAATCAGGCCAGTGCTTGAATCTGCCAGAAGAACTAGATTGCCTTGCTCCTGCCAGAGATCCTACAGCTGCAACCAACAAAGCAGAATTCCCCAAACACCATACAGCCATAGGTCCTGGCTCAAAACGGACAAATGAAGCTCGTCACTCCTGATCGCATGTTCTGTACCCTGCAGATCTGTAGCAGATTACAAACTGATTGTAGTTTCTTTTTTCCCTTTAGTATATTTACATACTGAAAATACATAATCAGATCATTTGATTCTTCTCTGTTCCAGAAATACAAGTGATAGAATGTTCACAGGTGTCCTTTGTAAGTTCCAACAAAGCTTGGTTAATGTTCTACAACTACATTGACTAATTTCTTGAGTTCCTCTGACAGTCCTGGTTTGAAATGGCATTATGGAGGTGGGAAATGGATGCAGGAATACCAGCTTTGGTCCTTATATTCTAATACCATGACCAGTGGTCCCCAACCTTTATTAGGCTGGGGACCGGCAGGGCATTGGGCCGCGCCCGCGGGGACTGCGCCCACGCGGGCCGTGCCCGCGCATCGGGCCGCGCCCGGAAGCCACGCCCGCGGATCGGGCCGCACCCGCGAGCCACGCCCGCGGATCGGGCCGCGCCCGCGGATCGAGCCGCGTGGGCGCGGCCTGCACGGGCGCAGCCCGGCCCTGATTCCCTCTCCCCGCCCTCCCGCAGTAAGTAGCTTCCCGGGCCGCAAGCTTGCGGCCTGGGAAGTTTTTTTACTGCGGGGGGGGGCGGGGAGAGGGAGCTGCGGCCCGGCGCCATGGCCTTCGCGGCCCGGCGCCGGGCCGCGGCCCGCAGGTTGGGGACCACTGCCATGACAATGCAAGTCTGTGCTGATGACAGGATTTGGCTGACTGGTCTGGACATCTGAAGGTATTTGAGACAAAGTAAAAAGCTCACTCTTTTTTTCTGTTTCTTTTAAATAGTCTAGGAAATATTCATCTTTAAAATCATGCCTCCAGACTTCCATGGACAATTGAAAGCCAAGTGCCTTCATTAACCATTTTATTGGTATGCAGCTATTAGGAGAAAGGATTTGAAGAGGTGTGCCATTCTCAGACCTTTGGGTTGATAGAGGTTGAATGGTATTGGCCCTTGCTTTTATGGAAATAAAATAGCCCCTGGGCTGGATCATTTGTCACTATCTGAGAAATGCATTGGGAGGTTATAAGAAAGCTTATTTGAAAGTCTTTCATTTTTAACCTTTTTCATTCCCCCCCTTTTTTTGCTAAAAGCACTTCTTATGCTGCTGATTTCAGAAGCGAGGGTAGTCATTCCCGTAGAGTTGGAGGGTATTATTTATTCTTCATGTTACTTTGGTATTTTTCCAAATAGAAAGTAGTTTTTAGTTAGTCAAAAATGAGGGGGGAAACAATGTTGTCAGTATCAATAAATCAGCAGCTAAAGAGAGTCACTTCCTATCATGGTTTCAAAAGTGCTTCATGGTTTTCCGATCTCCTGTCTCTAGTAATCATCACTGATGTTTTCACATATGCATGGTAGAGGAGGCTAGCTTTTAGAACAGGCTCTTCAGTACACACTTAAAGAAGAGGAAGAAATCAAACTACATATCCAATATACTGATAAAGAGAGAGCATTTCCACCCCATCAGTTAGTTTTCCTTGGGAAAATCCTGCAATCTGCATAGCTCCAGCCATTGTGCTGGAGTAGGCCCAGTTGTGCAGTGACAGCTGAGCTCAGGTGCATGATAGGGAACCCAGAAGGATTTGTGGCTTGTACTTCCCTTCCTTTATCCCCCATCTACACTTTGTTTTCTCTTTTCATCGTTTTGGCAATCCCCATATCCTTACCATTCCAAGCTTCCTTTACTGCTTTCCACCAATTCACCAACCAACGTTTGTAAGCTGTCCCCACATCTTCAGCTGTATTTATTATTCACTTACTTCATTTATACTGTAGCATTCTAGACCAACTATAGCTTCTAAACAGGGATCAAAAGCAGCAATAGGGATCAAAAGCAGATTACAGCATTCTGCTCTCGTTTCCTCTTCAGAACAACCACTGAGGTAAGTTAGGCCAAGAATGTGTAAGGGACTTTGGGAGATGTGGGGGAAGGGTGTGAGGGAGGCAGTACCCCCCATGACCATTTCTGGCTGGCACCTCATAGCATCTTTGGGTGCTATGGAGTGGGTGGGAAGGAGGCAGCTTTCCCCCTCTCCCCCAGCTTTCAATGCCTAGCCTGCCCTTTGGAAGCCTCTAGTATGTGATCATTATGAAATAAATTTTGCCTTGCAGGGGGGATACTGACCGTGTCTTCGGGTGCCCTGAAGGGGAAAAGAGGCTGAGCAATATCAGGCCAACCTTTTAACAGATGCCTCGCTCAGCTACTCCCTGATCACTGGGCCAACATACGTGTTACCCAGAGGATGTCGGTGCTGGGAGTTCTCTCCCAACAACCAGGTTCCCATCAAACTCCACATCTTCAAAGGCTAAGCCAGGCAGGCAGTGGAAGAGTGGGCTACAACCTTCCCATCCCCACATCTTCAAAAGGCTGGATAGGTAAGGCTGCCTCTTTCTCACCCCCCACATCTCCTAAGGACCTGGCTGGACAGGGAAGGCCGCTGGATCCCCCCATTCCCCCTGAAGAAAAGGAGCTTGGAGGAAAGAGCACTCTGATGGTCATCTGCAGGGTCATGGGGAAGTGTTGTAAGCCCAGGTCCTGTTATGGAGGACTGTTCAGAGGAAAAGCTTTGTCAGGAACTCCCAGCTTCACCCAAGCTTCAGCTTGATAAGAGCTTAGTCCAGCCAGATGTTCAACAGGCAGAGAGCTCTAACCAGAGCTTAGATTCCAAAGTTGTTGCAGGAGCTCCTCATTCCTCAGCCCAGCCTGCAGCTGTAGCTCCCTGCCTTGTCAGCACACCTGGTTTACCTGAGCCAATTAAGCAAAGCCAGCTATGTGCTGGAAGAGAGCGACAGTCTAAAAGGCACCACATCATGTTAGCAAGACACTCGCTGACTGCTGAAGATGGTGAGTCATTACAGTGTGAGGACTGAAAGGCTACGAGATCTGGGTTGTAGACACAATCTGTGACCTGTTCCTTCTGCTGATGCCCTTGGACTGCCTGAAGGAATCCTTGACTCGCTAAGCTGAGTTAAGACATTCATTGCCATTCTGTCTGTGCCTTGGCATTTATTTTTGAAATACTGATTTGCTCTACCTCCTTGGCAGCTTGTTTGTGCTTCCTTCCCGCAGAGAGCTGAAACCTGAGTCCAACACACGTGGCAAAGGAAGCAGCTGGCTTCCCTCCCTTGTCCAGAGGAAGTGGAGGGTGGGAAGAGGCTGAGAAGGGAAAAAGTCTGAGCCTTTCATGGAGGCTAGAGCCTCTTCCACTCAGCAAGCAGCAACAAGAAAAAAAGGACAGATAAGCCCTATGATTGGCTCTCATTGGAAGAGTGCTCTCCCCTATTGGTGGCACACCCCTAGGGATGGCCAATTAGATAGGGAGTCAGTTATTTGCATGCAATTTGACCTGATTGGCCCTCATTGGCAGAGTGCAATTTGACCTGATTTCTCCTCATTAGCAGAGTGTTCTCTCCCTATTGGCAACACAGCCCTTGGTACGGCCAAACAGGTAGGAAGTTGGCTGCATATAACTTCAATTTTATAATGTTTAGTGATACTTTAAACATTATAATGAAGGGGATATAGGGAGAAATATTTTTACCATACATTTTGAACTACATCATTATCCTTGACAAATGCAGTTATGTTGTACAACTCCTTTTTCTTTTCTTTCCTGTATCCTTACTGTAAAGTGCTGTCAAGGTGATCCCATTGGGTTTTCAAGACAAGACACTAACAGAGGTGATTTGTCATTGCATTGGTGGCGCCCTGCCCAAATACTAACCAGATCTGATGCTATTTAGCTTCCATGATCTAATGAGATTGGGCTAGCCTGGACCAGCCAGATCAGAATTTGGGAAAGTAGATATAGCATTTTGTGATTTATTTTCCTGCTACCCCCACCATATTTTGGAACCTGAGAAAATGAAATGATTCATTTATTAATTTACTACAGAAAGGAAACTAGAGGCCCATTGGCTACCATGGGAGGATCCATTTAATGGCTTCAAGCAGCTGTCAGGAACCAAAGAAGACAAATTGCTGGGGTCAGTAAGGGTGACAACTTGCCCCCTTGATCCTTCTTGGTTACTCAAAACGAGTGACCAATGGATAGGAAGGCCCCCTGGGAGAGATAGTCAACCTTCCCCTGCCCACAGTAGAGGACTTCCCAGGGGAGCTTAAGGGTGTTGTGGTCTGTTCCTTGGCAAAAAATACTCTCACTGGACCTGCAGAACTTAGTCAGATAGCACCCAGTCTCACATCTTGCATTTCCGGGAAACACAGTTGAAAGGGATATGGCAGGCCAGTTCCTGGCTTACTTGGATGAAACTTCAGCATTTGATCCATACCAGCTGGGGTTCCATCCTGGCTATGGGGTGGAGACAGTGTTGGTTGCCTTAGTAGATGATATCCGGCACCAGCTGGATCAGATGGGTTGGCGGTACTTGTGCTGCTTGATCTGTCAGCTGCATTTGATGTGGTAGACCAAGAGTTACTGGCCCATTGCCTCGCTGGAGCCAGTATATGGGGGACAGCCCTGTGATGGCTGTGCTCCTTTTTTTGGGACCGGATACAGAAGGTGGCTATTGGGAAGTCTCTATTGAGCCCATATAGACTCCCTTATGGGGTACCACAGGGTGCGGTACTCTCCCCCATGTTATTTAACATCTTCATGCACCTTCTTGGACTGCTGATCTGGAGCTATGGGCTGGATTGCCATCAATATGCAGATGAGACTCATGGACAGCTCCCCGGACTCACTCCTGAATATATTTGCCAGTTGTTTGGAAGCCATTGCTGGATGGTTAGAGCCATCTGAAACTCAACCCCTCCAAGACAGAGGTCCTGTGGCTGAGCAGGAAAGGTGCAGGACAGAATGTGCATATTCTCACCTTTGCGAGGTCACAACTTAATATCTTGTCCATAGCAAGGAATTTGTGAGTGATCCTGAATGCTTCCCTTAAGATGTAGGTGCAGGTCACAGGAGTAGCACGCACAGAATTTTATCATCTTCACCAAACACTGCTACTAGCACCCTACCTGTCCTCACTGTCTGGCTTCAGTGATCCATGCGAAGGTTGCCTCTAGAATATTTCTGTAACTTGCTCTCTGCTGGCCTAGTTTTGTCCTTGACTAAAAAATTCCAGCTGGTACATAATGCAGCTGCTAGGGTCCTCACTAGTTCATCTTGGAGGACACATAACCAGTCAATGCTGAGACAACTGTACTGTTACCAGTTTTGGCCTGGATCAAGTTCAAGGTCATGGTTCTGACTTTAAGGCCATTTGAAGCTTGGGCCCAAACTATCTGAGGGACCACTTGTCTGCTTATGCCCCCTGCATGGGCCCTTCACTCTGTGGGTACTAATCTGTTAGTGGTCCCTGGCCCCAGAGAGCTATACAACCTCTAGCACACCTGTTACATAACTGTGGGAGGTAAGAAGGACCTTGGTACCTTGGGACTTGATGCTGGTATAAGGGTTTTTATGGGATTATGTATTTCTATTTAACCTGTCTTGAGTCTTAGGAAGAAGGTGGGCTATAAATTTAATTAATTATTTAATAATAATAATAATAATAATAATAATAATAATAATAATAACAACAATAATAATAATCCTACAGTGAGGTGTAACAATTAATGTTTTGACAAAATTGCAATGTACAAGATTTGCTCCTATAGAATATAACAATAATTTGATGGACTACCCAAGTAATGCACTTCCGGCCTAAGACATGAATGAAATATAGCATTGCTGCGACTGAATGAATAGTGGATCTGATGAACAGTTTGTTACCAGGTCCCACTAATTTTATTTACACATATGTAGTGATGGCCGCAGAAATAAACAACTTTAAAGGCGATTAGATAGGTTCATGGAGTGTAAGTCTATCAATGGCTACTAATTACGGTGACTGCAGGGAAGCTCCTCATTCAGAGGCACTTGGCCCCTGAGACAACATCATCGTCTTGGTCTCTATGCCCTATTATTGGCCATTCAGTGGAACTGGTTTGATCCAACAGGGCTCTTCTTAAATTATGCATGGGGTGGATAAAGTCAATAGAGGAGTTTTTTCTTGCTCTCCCATAATATTCAAACTTTAGGCATCTGGTGAAATTATTTGGAAATAGGTTAAGGAAAGGAAATATTTCCTTAATCAATAGTGCATAAAACTGTGAAATTCACTTCCAGGGAAGGTAATCATGGCCAGGACCATTGATTGTTTTAAAATGACATTATACATATTAATGGAAGAGAGGTCCATCAATTAGGGAAGTACATTGTTGTGTTAGGTTTGCCAAATTGTTTTTAGAAGCTTTTGGGTAGCAGTTTACTCCTCTTGCTATTCTTTGCCCTGGTGAAAGCATAGAGCAAGCAAAGGAACTGTTGGCCAAAAGCTTCTAAAAACAGAGAGAACAAAAACCTTCAAAGAATCAAGGGAATCAAGACAGAAGTGTGGGACAATGTGGCAAAGAACAAATGTACAACCTGAGAATCCAAGCAAATGCCTAACCAGAGAATTCTCCAAGGCAAACTGTTAAGAACACTGCTGCAGGCCTAACCAACATATTTCTTGGATTTTGGGGGACTTGTTTCCCAGTAAGGGAAATCCCAGATACCCAATATAGCCATAAAATACCGATAAAGTATTTCTTAGATGTATATTCAGATGAGATATATCCAAATGCACATTCCTACAATAAATGGCTACTAGCCATCGTTTCTGTAGACAGCCCCATGTCCAGAGGCAGAAACCTCTCAATAGTAGTGCTCTGAATACCAGAAGAAGCAGAATCACAGGAGGCCCCTTGGCCTCTATACCGTGTTTGCCCTCTGTGGCAAGTGGGTAGCTGCTGTGTGAAACTGGATGCTGGACTAGGTTTTGGTTTGATCTAGCAGTTTCTTACGTTCCTTTGTTCATATACCATAATTTGCTAAAATGGGGAATACAAAAACATTATTTTGTGAGGCTGTCAAACTTACTATATGTGAAAAGTTTAACAGATTTTATCGTACAGCTTCATGTGCCCATTTTTACTACCATCTCTTTTCGGCAACTTAGCCAAAACATATGTAGTGGAACTACAGCTATTCTAGTATTCATGCTTGTATGTATCTAAAAATTAGAGGTATTCCTGAATACCTAAAAAAAAATAGCTAAATAAGCTAGAGCCAACATTCCAGGAGAGCAGCTGAGAGAAGAAAGATTTCATGCATTGTTAGATATAGTGACACTGGTTTGATGCTATATATGGTTTGGCCTAACTTGGGGGGTGGGGACTCATATAAAGGGCAACAAATAACTACAATCCCTGAATTAAAATGGATACCTTAGCCTTTTCTGGGAGTTTAAACTTAAAGGTTCAAATAGTTGATGCCACAAAAAAGTGCAAATTTTCTTCATTAATGTGCCTTATAAACATTCAGAAACAATTAAAAAGAAGCTTGAAACAGATTCAAGAGATGTTGTAAGCAACCCCTTTCTTTCAATCTTGGACCTCAGAGTAATCCAGCAAATAAGAACAGCAATACGTTGGTTTTACTGGAAGTGTATTCTAGGTCATCTACTCACAATTATATTCTGTGCCTACCTCGATTGTTTCATGCATTGTTTCCATTATTAAAATATTACAGTAGCTGATAACATGGTCCAAAGTGCAGTGGTAAAAACTATGCCAGATATGTGGTTTATTTAAATCAAGGAAATGTTGTTATCAATGAAGAAAGCATGCATTATTTATTAATATTTCATTGACTGACATAAGATGACTCATGTGTTCATGTTGCTTCTGAAGGGAAAATGGCCATTCACAGCTCAGTCCTCACTGGTTTTACTGTTGATCCAGGTGAGTAGCCATGTTGGGCTGAAGAAGCAGAACAAAAATTGAGTCCAATGACACCTTTAAGCCAACAAAGTTTTACTCAAGGTATGAGCAATGTGTGTGCATGTATATCCATGCATAAGAAAGCTCATACCCAAAATAAAACTTGTCGGTCTTAAAGGTGCCACTAGACTCAAACTTTGGTTTGATTATTGTTATTGTATATTTCTTATCCAGCCTCAGGGTGATGTCTAAACCAGACTTCAGGGGAGGGACTTTGGATTGCCTAAAAGAGGGGACTCTGGTGGTCTACACTAGGTAATTATCTGACGTGAAATATATCTTCCTGGGTTTCATTTGGCAATTGGCAGTGAGAAGAATAATTGTTTACCTAGAGGCCAGACAAATAGAGGACACAGTAAGATGAGACTTTCCTAGGAAAATTAATAAAAGAACTGGACACTAAATTTGGGGTATCACATGGTATAAAAATTACCAATGTGGTCTCCGATTGAATCCAGCAAGTATATGAATGGAAGACAGTGTGTGTGTGTAGCTCTTGGAAAAGGACAGCATGTAAATGAAATACATACTCTGAGAATATTTGGCCAGAATGAGATAACTATTTTAGAACATAACTAAAACCAATCAGAGAGAGGATCTTTTTGGTTTAAATGGTGGCTAATTCAAACCAACCTGGAGCTGTACTTTTGTGTCCACTTAAGCAGTGAATGGACCCTTCTTCATAAACAGAGATATGATCAGTCCGCACAACTCACAAGTATGCATGAGGAAAGATCCTTGCCAAGTCCTCACATCTTCATGTTGAAATGCATTGACTTAGCCAGGACCACCTCAGACTGGCCTTTATGCAAGTGCTTATCAAGAACAGCAGATACAGCAGATACCAGCAACTATTTCACACAAAATAGTGAGCTGCAGACACATAAAATGTTTGTGAACTGGGCTGTAAAATTTCTGATGCTGTACTCTCTATCTAAGTTGACAGCTGGTATCTGCTCTAAAATAGCATATTTTCCCTCAAATACTAGTCACCCTGTCACTTTGCATTGCATAGACATAAACAAATATACGGATGAGAAAAATAAAATAAAATAAGCCTGTAACTTATACATTGCAGAAAAGGGACTGTCTCCATATTGACTTCCTAATGCACAGAACCAGGAAGGTGTGGTTCCTTTTCTACAGTTTATCTTTAATCTGACTAGAAAGGTAGCAACTCAAGAAAGGGCATTCTCAGTCATAGCACCAAAACTGTGGAATACTACCCCGAAAGACTTAAAATTCTTCCTGGATTTCTATATTCTACCTGGATACTTGCAGGGTTTCCAGGTTCAGGGTTGGGCCTGGAGTTCCACCAGAATTATAAATGATTTCCAGACTATAGACATCTGTTTCCTGGAAGAAATGGCAGCTTTGGAGAAGGGAAAATGTGTTCTAGCACGATATCACATCATTACTGAGATTCCTTCCATCCCCTAGTTCTTCCCTTCCCAGGCCCAGGCCCCAAATATTCAGGAATTTTCCAATCCAGAATTCTGAGAAAGTTTGGATAAGCCCAAACCAAATATAAGATGAGCTGTGAGTCTTTGCCTGTTTCTAGGCCCATCCAGTTCTGTACTATCCCCTCCCTTTTATCTCTTTGACCATTTGCAAGGCATGGGAAGATTGGCAAGGAACAAGACATCTTTGCACATCAGCTATATATTATCAAATATCTCTGTTTCTCCCAAACTGATTTTAAGGGAAGAGAAAATTGAAGTTAGAGGAGAGGATACCAACATGAATAGTACAGCACAGGGAAGTTAGCTGAACTGTCCTTTCCATATTGGCCCTGAACACCAGCTTCACAGTGCCAGATTTGGCATTGGTTTCACAGAAAATTCTCAGTCAGCCACTAGTGTTGGTGAAACAGTGTATCCCTGATTCTTGGTGATGTGGGGGTTTGGAGACAATTTCCTTGTTGTCCTTGTTGAACATTTATGGTTCTTGCTATCTCGCTCTCAGGATTGTCTGGTCAATTTCTAATCTGGCGAGCTAGGTTTGATCTCCCACTCATCCACATGCAGTCAGCTGGGTGACCTTAGGTTTGTCACAACCCTGGTAGTGCTGTTCTGACTGATAAGTCCTATCAGAGCCCTCTCAGCCTGACCTACCTCACTGGGGGTCTGTTGTGGGGCAAGGAAGGGAAGGCAATTGTAAACCACTTTGAGACTCCTTCAGGCAGTGAAAAGCGGGTTATAAAATCAACTCTTCTTCTTCTTAATTGTTCCCATGGGTAGAACAGTTTTTGCATAGGTATACTTCTCAGACGTGATGATCTTTCCCCTGTCAACAGGGAAGCCCTCAACTATGCCCTGTCCCTTGTCTATGCATAGCTCTATTTTGGTGCTCGTTGGCACATGGTCATAGAAGTCAGGTAATTTATATTGATATAGATCTTTAAATATTTCTTGATGACTTTCACACAGATATTTTCCCTACATAGATACTATCTTTTTGTCACCCATGTAGATATGGTATTGTAATGGAAAAAAATCATATGATTTAAACTCCATGTGAGATTTAAATATTTGTTAAATTATTCAGTTCAGGGGTGGGAAATGTCAGGAAGTTAAGTTTAACTTGTGTCTTACTGTCCCATGATTAAGGGATCAGAGAGTCTGTTGATGCTTTTTTTCTTTAAAAAAATCTTTAATGCAGAAAAAGATTGTGTTTGCTAAAAACTGGAAATCTAAATGCATATCATGGCTTGGTTTAGGAATGTAGTAAAAACCTCTTTTAGTTCCCCTCACTCACCAACTCCAGTTTGATTAAAAACTCCACCCCTTCTCACAATGTAAAGATCCTGGGAAAGGAGCTAAAATTAATCACAGGCCAGCATTGTCAAGCCTCCCTGTACCTGCTCTGCCCTTGAGAATTTCTCTTGCCTATAAAATGTGAAGCCTGTTTTTATATGATTGGTGTTGGGCCAAGAAGATTTGCTGAGTGAGAGCTACAGTTTCTGAGACTTCCAGTCCAATTGTTTTAGGAAAGAAAAAAAAATCAGAATAGAAATAAGGAGGATAGTGAATAAGGAATATGATGAAAATGTAAACAGGAAAAGTGAGCACAGTACAGATTTTGTTTAAAAGAAATTCTAAAACAAAAGGGAATCAACCTATACACTAGTAGTCCTCAAAATGGTGTGCAAAGTGGGCAGGGCTAGATGAGGCTCTTGCCCATGAGGCTTCTGGTTGACCTGTGGAGTTATGATTAGCAGCTGCCACTGCCTTGTGGGTTTTATTCTAACTCCCTTTTTTTAAATTGACCCTCTTCCACCCTTAACTTGACCTTCATCTGGATATGAATGAGTGTGTATGACAGAGAGATTCCTTTCCCTTAACCATCAGCCTGAAATGCTGAAAAAAATAGTACCAACGTTAAGTATAATGTCATTTCTTGACATTTTGTGGTTGGTTCCGCCTCCCGTGGCAACCATTTTGCAGTTGATTCTACTTTTTGCAGCAGCTGTTTTTTGGTTATGACCACTAAACTACATTTCAAGGTTGCCCACAGGTTCGAAAAGATCAGGGACAATTTCTGGGCATATCTCTGTTTAGGAGGGGCACTTTATACCATAATGCTTGTATTTCCAGGGAAACATATGGTGGATGGTAACATCTACCTGCTGACATACTTTTTAAAGTACTATTTTCTTGTAAGCAATCATAGGCAGTCCATCTCCTTGAATAACGGTAGTACAGTGGAGAGTTGATGGCAGGCTAAATTAACAATCTATTTGTGTGAAGTAGAAGGTTGTCAACAAAATATCACTAGTCTGATAGAACTCCTTTTTTCTGAGCTGACATGAAATTGGTAGCTTTCCTCTTTCTTAAAGGCAGCTTTCTTAAGACAGCCAAATGAAAAGCAATGAAATAATCCTCAAACTGAGCTTGATTTGGGGCATCATAATTACAGGCCTTCTGCTGTTGTGCTGCCATAGTAGCCTTCATGTAAATTATGGACAACAAACCAGTTATTACCATTTTTTGTCTCAATTTGTATCTAGCTGTTTTTCTTCATAATTACACAAAGGAGGAATTCTGAATACAAGGGTAAACGCAGTGCTATTTTTGGTCTGGTTACGATTACAGACTGTCTTTTTGAATTAAACTAGAAGTATGCATTTGTTTTCTCTGAAGAGAATATTAAACAATGTTTTCAGCATAGCAGGAATAAAGGATTTTATCAGTGAAAGAAATGATGATGTACAAACAAAACAGCTCTTCTGTAGTCTGAGGAGATTACAATTCCCTGATACTGTCTGAATTAACCTCATGCTTGCTTGCTTCATCCCTTCCACCAAATTCTTTGACATATAGCTGGAAGCTAATACCTCTCCCTTTCTTCTTGTGAAATCTGTAGTATTTTTTTCTATTCATACCTTTGAATCCCCTCTATATTCAATTGCTTCACCTAACATACAACAGGCCTTAGTTTACTCCTCTTTCTTCTAGTTAGCTTTTTCTGGCCCTTTATGCACGGCTGCAGCTACTCCACGCTGCCACCGTGCCATGTACACATGGGGGCGAGGCATGCAGGGCTGCCCCGGCATAGTGCGCATGCATGTGTTTTGAGCCAGGGCCAGAAGGCCCGGGACGCTGCCGGCCAAGGAAAGTGGCAGTGGTTGGGGGGGAGGTGGGGAGGGGCCGGAGGAGAGTGGGGGGAGGTGGGGAGATGGGTGTCAAGAATCTGTGGTTTGGAACGTTCATTGACCATGGTAGAGGACTGACCTTTGGGAATTGTGGCATAGTGGTTACAGGTGAGCTTTTCAGAGCCATGTCTTCAGATATGTGAAGGGGAAATCAGACTGGAGACTCTTCTTAGGGGGACATTACATGGCAACCAATTCCTCCCAGTTCTTCATTCAACCTAATTTCCCTTCCTGTGTGAATTAGGCCACAGACACTGAAATGTCCCCCTGTCCTAATCCATATGGGGTAGTCACAGTACACAGATGCCTGCCCTGCTCCTTCTGTCTCCATTTTTTTTTTACTGTTGATATGTTATGTGCCCACATGCTTCTTTCATGGTTGCTCCTTAGAAGAAGAGCTGGATTTTTGTACCCTGCTGTTTACTACCCAAAGAACTCGCAAAGAGGTTTACAAACACCTTTTCCCTTTGTTTCCCCACAATAGACAACCTGTGAGGGATGTGGGGCTGTGAGAGGTCTGAGAGAACTGGGAATGGGCTGCAGTCACCCAGCAGGCCTCAAGCATCTCAAAGCAGTTTACAATCGCCTTCTCTTCCTCTCCCCATAGCAGACTCCCTGTGAGGGAGGTGGGGTAAGAGAGCCTCATTTGGAAGATGGCAATCCTAAGAGGTTTCTCTGAACACAGTAGTCTTGACCTAAGTCAGGTTTATGCACACGAACCTTTCTGAAATAGGTGGCTGCAGCGGCATTACACATTTTTGAGGCCCCACTTACAGACTTCAAGAAATATGTTCAGATCAGGGACAGCCAACCTCCAGGTGGGGCCTGGAGATCTCCTGGAATTGCTACTCATCTCCAGACTATAAAGATCTGCTCCCCAGCCAAAATGGCTGCTTTGGAGGGGTGACTGTGTAGCATTGTATCCCACTGAGGTTTAGGGATGCCAGCCTCCAGGTGGGGGGTCTGCCTCCGCCAAGCCTGGCCCTCACCCACACCGCTGGGAGCGCCCCGCGATGCCACCCGCCGCACCGGCCGCCGCCTTCTGCCGCGTCTGCAGCCCCGGCCCCTGCCCCGCGGCCGTGTGGCCCGCCCGGCCTCCCACCCTCCAGCGAGCGCCTTGCCGCCGACCCACCCGCCCACACAACAGCTCGCCCACAACACAGTAGGCTGCGCCGCTGGACCACGCCGCCCAGCCCTAGCCATCCCAGCCCCAGCGTGCCTCGCCAGCCCCGCTAGCACCCGCTGCATTAAGCCTGCAGGGGGCTTATTTACTAGTCTAGATTATAATGATCAGCCTACAGTAAAAAATGGCTACTTTGAAGGCCAGACTCTGAGGCATTGTATGATTTTGAAGTCCCACCTCCAAACCTCCAGGAATATTTCTAACCCAAGGGTAGCCAACCTCCAGGTGGGGCCTGGAGAGCTCCTGGAAATACAGCTCATCTGCAGACTATAAAGATTAGCTTCCCAGGCAGAAAGGGCTGCTTTGAAGTTTAGTCAGGGTTGTTGTGGAGAAGAAACATTTGAGACCTCCCTACTGCAAAGGCCTAACTGTCACATCCAACAACTTTTCTCACTTTGCCTCAGACAGCTAATGGAGTTGGCAGGTGGTTGAGTGTGTTCCCTCCCCCTCCCTTCAGGCCTGCTGTGAAGGAGCCTCTAACAGCCCCTGACTGAGGCAAGGGAGGTCTGAAGTGAGGGGAGAGGGAACACACTCACCAGCCACCTGCCAGCTCAGCAAGGTGGCATGAGGGCTTCCCGGCCTAAGGGGAAAAGGAGGACACCACCCCCTAGCCCACTTACTGTGTCCCTGTCAGCAGCTACGGGCAAACTGGCTGCGAGCTTATCAGATTTCCCCTGACCAGGCTGGGTGGCGGGCTGTATCACCTCCCTATTGGTCCAAATTTCAGGGTGGGTGAGGCAGTCTGGTCTTTGGACCAATCACCGAGGCCTTAGCTTTTTATATTATACAGCGAAGCAGTTCCAGATTAAAATACAACACCACTCCCAAACTAGGAAAGTAAATCTGACTCTAAAACAAAACGATTAGATACTTACAGAGCTACTTTTGTGGAATGCAACTAAAAAAGACTTGTTATCAGATTGATATGTACAAAACTGAAGAGTGTCTTCCCTGTGACTTCGGTGTTGCTGATGCAGCTTGCAGGGCTTCCCCATGGCAGGTTTTCCTGCTGTTTCTCCCTCGGCAGTAGCTACCCTCCTTCCCTAGGTCACCACGGCTTTTGCAATTTTTTAAAAACAAATAAGCGCTAGAATACCCTTATGCTGATTTTAAGTATAGCAGATTCCCTGAATTACCAGCAAAGCTGGGGTGAATATGAGGCTGAAGACACCTTTCTTTGGTGACTTCAACAAAAGGAGATGTTAACCTTTGTATATACTATCACTCAAAATCTGATTAAGTAGTTCATAAGAAAATATAAGAATAAAATATAAGAATTCCTTATCTGAATTTCAAAAGTGAAAACTCATATAAATTCTAAACTTTTGTATGTCAGTATGCTAATCATTACTAGATTGGAATGATACCTGAGGTTTTAGAGCCAGTAAAACCACTGTCTTGAATGTGTTTCATTTTACCTGTGCATTCCAGTCAATTGCAACAGAATGTGCATTTATTTGGATTGTATTACTCTGGTTAGAGGCTCTGAAGCAACGTGACTGTACTTTATACTCACACAATATCTGGTTAGATGTTGTAGTTCTTTCCCCTCAATTAGGATTTGTATTTCTCCATATATTCTTGGAATCTTAACTTCTTTGATCCCTTCCTTGTTTTGAATCCTTCTCAGCATTGACACAGAAGTTGGTCAGAGCCTGCTACTCATTTGATACAGTTACTGCAGCTGTCATGAAAGAGTTGTTCTATCTGCTTGGATGTGTGGCAGTGTATGATATATGTATATTTTGTCAGAAGGGTATTCCACGCCAAAGGTTCCTGTTCCTCCTCTGGGAAAATTCATGTCATATTCTAGTGATTCATTGAACATATATCCAATAAATAATAGAGATATTAATGGTTGCAAGATAACAGAACAAGTGCTTGGACAAGTCAACAAGCAGTCGATAAAACATTATTACAATTCATTGAGTTGCTCACAGGGCCAGTTACTTCCATTTGTAAAAGCATTTTTAAAATCTCTTTTATACATCTGTTTGTTTCTCTCCAGCATATCGTGGGGGAAAGTGCAGTTTTCTTGACTACTTTAGATTTGTATAGATTGTTCATTGTTCTGGCCCTGTTGGGAATGTGGCATATAATTTCATTCCCATAAAATACCTAAACAGAAATCACAACAGGTATCAGAAAAAAAGGATTATTATTGTGGAATGAGTTTTCTATTTAAAAACATCAGTTCTTTCTTGCTATAAAGCGCAGTAGTGTTTGCTTAGTTTCCTTAGTGGGTGGTGTGTTGGTTACTAACCATGCAAATAAACATGATACATGGATTAGGTATCTATTTATTTATTTGAATAGCTCAGTTAGTATACATTGTTCCCTTCCTTGGGCATCTTATAATCTAAAATCTTATAAAACCTGAACAACAAAGGTAGGAGAGGGTGGTAGATATGGATAAACAGGAGAAAGATTATGCATGGGAATGGATGGAAAATTTTGATAGCTGCTGATATCATAAATGTACTGATTTTTCCCTAAAGGAGGACAAAATTGTCATAGACATTTAGAGTGGAAAGGTACACCATAGGTCATCTAGTCCAACCCTTTCTTCATGCAGGAAAAAAAAAGCTAGACTTTTGCAACAACCAGCTGCTTGACAATATTTAGTGAGTGAGGTCACCCCCACAATTTGTTACCTTGCTGGATCACATTTACTGTTATTTATTTATTTGTTTATTTATTTATATTTTGACTTGTATACCGTCGCTTTCAAAGACTCATGGTGGTTTACAATAAAATAATAAAATTGAAGAATAAAACTACCCAATCCACAAAATCCCCAATACATTAAAAGATGGCTGTTCTATGGTGTTAATACCCTATCTCTCCTCCCTTGCCCAGCAGCAGTCAGAGTTCTTTCCTTAGGAGCGAGGGTCTTGTTCTAATTCTAGTACGTTCTTCCTAAGATTTAACTGCTCGTAACTTAAGTTATTTGTCTCTGGAGCAACAGAGGGCTAGACTGTTGTCTAAATTTGCAGAGAGGGAGGCTGTACAAGCATGCTGCCCCCCTACATATGAATGATTACTAGCTCACTGGCACAGTGCCTACTTGAAGAGGCAGTGTTCTCATATACACTCCTTTCCTGTGATCAGCTATGTTGGAAAGCAGTGTCCCCAATCACAGGAAGAGAAAAAGTATGCAGGCAATTCCTATGCATGTTTACATTGTAGAAATGACCCAATGATCATATGGAGGCAGGGCTGGCACAAGTGTACATTCTACATTCTTTCTCCCTAATGAAGTTAATGGACAGAAGGGTCACTTGTAGAGAGCTCAGGTCCTTGCTATCTCCAGTGAGACAATCCTCCAGGTAGCCATATCTCCAAGTCTTCTCTTCTCCATGATAAAATGTACCCAGTTCCTTCAGCCTACCTTTCTGGTACTTGTTTTCCAGACCTCTGATTTTGTTTCTTGCCCTCCACTACAAAAGAACATAGCAAGAACTCTATTGGTCATTTTAGTCCAACGTCTGGTCTCATACAGAAGTCAACCAATTCCTTTGGATGACCAGTTATAGGGCATAGAGCAGCCTTTCTCAACCTTTTTATCGTTGAGAAGCGCCTGAAACATTTTTCAGGCTTCAAGAAACACTGGAAGGCTTCAAAGAACTTCAGAGGACCCTAGAAGTGATGTCAGCAGGCCACACTTTCTGCCACGCCCAAAGAAGTCACATATCATCAAAAGTGATATTAGCCAGACACTCCCACCAGCTGTGACATCACCAGGACAGCAGGGATTTGTTTGGCTGGAACCCCTTCCCTTTCTACCCACTCCAGGTCCATCATCAGCCCTTTTGGGAGGGGAGGGGCAGGTTCATATATGGTCATATCACTGATAATTTAAACAATTTGTTAACAAAATATATTAAAAATTAATTAACTCCTACCCTATAGGAGAAACCCTTCCAGGGCATCAGGAGACCTTAGGGTTTCACAAAACCCTTGTTGAGAAAACCTGACATAGAGGATGAGACCTTCCCTTGACACTGCCTACTGGCACTGGGATTCAGAGGTTGACTGCCCCCATATGAGGAGGTTCTTTTTAGTCACCATGGCTAGCAGACATTGGTAGACCTACCCCCCATTAATCTATCAAATTCCCTTTTCAAGCTGTCAGTGCCCGTGGTCAGTATTACATCCTCTGGCAGCTAATGCCACATTTTAATCACTCACAGTGTAAAGCAGTATTTCCTTCTGTGTGTCCTGAATCTACTGCCATCAGCTTCATTGGATGCATTCAAATGCTAGCATTTTGGAAGAGTCGTTTTTTGCCATCTTGAATAGTTTCTGCCATCTGCAGAGTGACCACTATATTACTTAGCCCTAGTTTCAGATAATTTATGAACAAATCAAATAGAACCAACCTCAATACTGATTCTTGTGATATCCTACTTACTTCCCTCTGTTGTTAGAACTGTCCACTTACACCTATTCTTTGCTTAATGTAATTTATCCAGTTTTTAAGCCATAAAAGAACGTATCCTCTCAACTGAAATCTAAACCAGGAATGGACATTATAAATCCAATGATGACTAATTAACACTGAGTGTAACTATTACTTCTTGTGACTTGAATACTATGCCCCTATTAATATTTCCTCAAATATTCAGCTTTTACAGCAGTCACTTCACACTCGATTCATATTCAGCTTGTGACGGACAGCGATCCTAAAACCCCTTTTTTACATGTACTACTCTCATTCCAAGTATCTGCCATCCCAGTCATTTGATTTGATTCTTTCCCCTAAAAACAAAAATTTGCATTTGTATATGCTGAACTTCGTTTTGTTACATTCAGTCTTGTTTTACCCTTGTATCATAATCATGTTGAATTTTTTAAAATCTCTTAAAAGATTATCTTTCAGCTTTTTTTCATTCCTTCTATTTCTTCACTTGTAAAAACACTGAGACCTGGACAGAGCCCTGCAGCACCTCATGCAGCAATAACTATGCCTTATTGTACTGTCACTAGGGCCACATTTAACCAATTGGCTAATCATAATAACAAGAAGAACCTGGCTGAAATCAAGGTGTGTTATTTCCATTCCCACAATCTTCTAAGGTTTGAGTAGGCTGACAACCTGTTCAAGGAAACCACAATAAGATTAGTATAACAAGATTTGCTCTTGACAAAACCATGATGGCTTCCACTAATCAGACAGGGAGAGTCACAAAAAAATGGAATTTATGACAGAAGACAGTGTATGGCCAAAATTAATAGCCAATTTAATGGTGAGTCACAATGTTAGACTTCTGGACACTTAGCAGATATGATTTTAATTTCTACGTGTTGGTAAGAAGGAAAAAATCTGAAGAGCAGAAAAAATATCAGCCTTTGTCTCCAGAAATGGATATTGTTTTTTTTTAAAGAAACTGACAGCCTTTGAGAGGGTTTTTATTTCTTATGCAGTCAAGAATTTGTACATTGCATAATAGAATGATTTAATCATGCAATCATGGCTTTCAGGATGAGAAGAGGAGACAGAAACATGTTTAATCTTGAACCTGGGAGCTTTCTGTGGGATGAATCATTAAATATATGTATTTTTTTGCTGGTGAGTAACTACACTGAAAAAATAATATTGAAATAAGACAGAGTGTCTGGAAGAAAATGCACTCTAATAGGATTTTAAAGAGGTTATTGGATGGAAAGCAAGGGAAAGCTGTGTCCATTAGGGAGAGAAATTTGAGCTAGGATCTCTAAAAAAAATTAAACAGCTATGAAAAATCTGAAAGACAATGAGCAACGAAACGCCAATTGTTTCCTGAAGCTTAATATCATCCAAAACATTATCTGTAATACATCCACATGAGAATAAAACAAAGAATAGTAATGGGAAAAATGAAAAGATAAAACACATAAGACAGAAAATTGATCAGAGTGGTCCCTAAGAAAGCTATTGTAACATTCAACAACATTTTCAATCTAAATTTTAATTCTTTCATTCTTCTCAAGCAGGTGGTAAGAGATGTTTGAAGGTTGCACATCTGTTTTAAAAATCAACTTAAAAGTTCTTTCAGTACCTTCCTTCCAGGTGCAGAAGAATTGTAGTATATGATTTGTAACACTTACCAATATATTTGGATCATTAAGGGCTCCATGCCATTAAGGGCTCCTTCAGACAACAGTCTACAGTTTACAAGTTTTTCCCCCTGCTGTAATCATATATTACTGGACAACAGAACCATTATGGAGGCAGGACTGGGGAGACAAAATTCTGGGTCCTAAAGCAGCTGGAGCCCTTAAAGCCTGCAGCATGGTGCATTCAGGTTCTTATGCAGTTCTGCAAGCAGCCACTAGGGGTGCAGGGAAGGCAGACCACATTAAACTGGAATCACTCTGCTTCCTGCAAAATTTACTACAAGCAGACAAAGACTTCCATATCCTGCTAAATTCATTAAAAAAGCTAGTAAGGCAAGACCAATCATCATAGCTCATAAAGATTACAGTCATTATCAGGTTCCAGCTTCCTAACAAGGTTGTTGTTTTCAGCAGTCGGTTTCCGTCTTCTTTTTCTTTCACTGAGCCCAATGGTTTTGTCTGCTCAGTTAGATGTTTCCTGTTAGTGTATTGTAGAAAATAAAATAACCTTTCCTCTTCTCTTAATTTCCCTCCCTTTCCCACACTTTTTTTCCTGGTTCTCTTTTTTTCATGATATTCTTTCCTTTCTTTCTCCCCCTTGCTATGCCCCCTCCTCATTTCTCAGTCTTGTTCTAAATCCCTTATCCCTATCCTGGTTGGCAAGTTAGAAGTACTTAATAGTAGTACAGCAGCAAACCTTTATCAATATCATGATCTATGAAAAATGGAGTCCAATGGTGCCTTTAAGGACTCAAACTTTGGTTTGTTGCTTCAGACCAACATGGCTACCCACTTGAATCTGTGATCTATGAAAGTAGGAAAAGGATGCTCCCCACTTTACATCAAGGTAATAAAATGATAATCTGGTTTTAGTGGTTACATATCCAGAACAGAAGTTAGAATTTCTTTTTCCCACACCCAATTAGATATTACATTAAAATTACATTTTAAACACTATTCAGGCAGTGGCTTCTGTATCGATGGGACATCTGATATCTCTTTGTAAATGCCACTTTGGTACTGCAGATATTAAGCTTAATTTTATATGACAACAGAAAAGATATTTTTAGAAAACAAGGCAACAGAATCAGTCCCAACAATCCCACTACATAATATGTAATTCCTATGCCTGGAATCTGGGGGTGATCCTTGACGCCTCCTTGTCTACAGAGACGCAAGTCACAAGACTAGCCCGTCAGGCGTTTTTCCACCTATGCCAAGCGAGACTACTAGCACCCTACTTGCGCCTGGAACAAATGGCCAAGGTGATCCATGTGATGGTCACATCCAAAATTGACTTCTGTAACTTGCTCCATGCAGGCCTACCCTTGTCCTTGACCTGGAAATTGCAGCTGGTGCAAAATGCAGCTGCCAGGGTCCTCACTGGAACACCTTGGAGGGCCCAAATAAACCCAGTGTTAAGGCAGTTGCATTGGTTGCTGATTGTGGCCCAGATAAAGGTTCTGGTTTTGACCTTTAAGCCCCCTTTGCAGTCTGGGACCCACATGTCACCCTATGCTGCCTGCAGGGCCCTGTGCTCTGCGGACACTAACTTATTGGTGGTTCCCGGCCCTCAGGACGTTTGCCTGGCTTCAACCAGGGCCATTGCCTTTTCAGTCCCGGCCCCCAACCTGGTAGAATGAGCTCCCAGAAGGCCTTTAGGAGCTTACCTGGTTCCACAGGGCCTATAAGATGGAGCTCTTCCACTAGGTCTTTGGTTGAGGCCAGGGCATGGAAGATCTGAGAAGTCAAATTAGACATCCAAGACTTAATTAGACAACAATAAGATGAGCAATGGTACCCCTGGATTCTCCCTGAGGCACTGGGGATGAGTGGCTGGAAAATGGGGTGGAGCTGGGAGGGTTGTTATTTTTTGCTAACGGGACTTGACTGTAAGGGATGGTTGATAATGTTTTTAATTTTTATAAGGGGTTTTATCTTTTATGTTATCTGCTGCGAGACAGCTCTCCAATAGTGGCAATGAAGAAATCCCAAAATAAATAAATAAAGTACATCTGCCCTTGCTTTTGTGCTAAAGGTACAAGGGTACACTTAAATAGATTACTTATTTACTTAGTAAAGCTTTTGTGAACTATAGCCCATTCCATCAAACGTCAGAAGAGTGTCCTATATTGATACACATGTTTGTAAGTACAAATATAAAATTACAAAATTAGACATATGGATTAGCATCAAGGGTCATATGGGTGGCAGGTGGAATCTTTGTCTGGAACCCATTGGTAGCCCTTGGTAACCATACTGTGAAGTACATTTGAGTTAGACAAATACGTCGATAGAGCCAGTCACCAGTCTTTCCCATGCTATTTTCAGCTCAGACCATCCCAAAGAAGAGAAACACAGAATGGCTGAGCGAGGGTCTTTTTTTTTTAATGTGAAAGCCTTGTATTAGACTAGTCCACATGCTTCCTCATCAAGATAATAGGCACCACAAAAGGGTTGAACAGACACTAGATGTTCTCTGAGTTTAAAATGTGCTGCAAATATTTTGATCTTTAAAAAATGACTTCAAAGGTTTATAGGTACAACAAAGCCACGTGAAGTATTTACTACACAAAATGTGGAAAACTAGATTGTGGCTCATACACCACACAGTAAAAACATCACTGGTTACAGATTAACACAAGTATACGTCAGTAATGAATCTGGACCATTATGGTTCATAGTTCTTACTTCACATAATTATAATGTGCATTTTCAATTATGTTATAAATGAGAGTCTTCATGATAACAACAACTGAACCTGCAATTAATCTTCAAATTAAGGTGCAAGTATTGCTTCCATATATCAACATTTTGTGGGACAGGAGGCATCAGGTATAATTAAAAGTGGGACAGTCTTTTAAAATTAGGAACAGGTGGCAACTTTAATTATTGATGAACTTTCTCTTGAAAGATGAGAATTTCCATAATAAATGCTTTAGAAACACCATCTTACCCATCTGCAGTTTCTCGAGTGTTTATCTTGTAGCTATCATTGGTCAGATCTGTTCTCAATTTGGATAGCGGAAGACCTGAGTGTGGGGTCAATAGATCAAAATGCTTTGTGAATGGCAGAATTCTGAAGCTCACTTCCTTTGCATCGATCACTGTACCCTTAATACTTATTAGAATCCTTTCAAGTTTGTACCAGTATTTCAAAGGTAAATCAAGAAAGGAAGAGCATCCTGTTTCAGTCAGCCAACTTCTATCATAAATCAGTAGAAACAATTTAAGACCCTCTCCATAATGGCACTTTCCCCATTACCAGAAGTTTCTCCTAATTCCAGTCGAAAGGTGGGACAGAGAGCATTCAACAGGAAAAGTGGTATTTCCTAAAGTTCAGTATCTTCTTATTTCAGAAATCAATTTTATAATCTATTAAGGTTGATTTGCTAGCACTTCCGGGGGGGAACCCTTCCCATTAATTTTTTTTATAAACAATGCAGTAAAATTAATGGAAATGTAAATTATGTTCGAGCCTCTTGTGGCGCAGAGTGGTAAGGCAGCCATCTGAAAGCTTTGCCCATGAGGCTGGGAGTTCAATCCCAGCAGCTGGCTCAAGGTTGACTCAGCCTTCCATCCTTCCGAGGTCGGTAAAATGAGTACCCAGCTTGCTGGGGGGTAAACGGTCATGACTGGGGAAGGCACTGGCAAACCACCCCGTATTGAGTCTGCCATGAAAACGCTAGAGGGCGTCACCCCAAGGGTCAGACATGACTCGGTGCTTGCACAGGGGATACCTTTACCTTTACCTTTAAATTATGTTCTTCACAACAAAACTAATACTATGGGGGTGGGGGACTAAACTAATACTATGGGGGGGCATTCCTGGTCATTCCATTTAAGTTTAGAATTAACAGTGGCTTGTACTTGATGCATCAACCCATTTTGATAAAGAAGGCCCATCTTTTCAAATATCATATGTATTCTTCACTTTTAGCAAAGTATGTACAAAAATAAGCTACAAAACTGGGATGTGGTAGAATGGATTATACAGCTATACAGAACATGATGTGTCATAATGAATTTCTTTGCTATCTCTTGTGTAATTTTCCTGTTTTGGAAAGGACTCTCACCTCACAAAGAGAACAATATCATATAGAAGGCAGATAATGCTCAAATCAGTTTAGAGTACAAAGGACAACTCTGAAGATGAATGGATTTTCCTTATTCTACTCCATTATTGTTCCACCCACCTTCTGGTTTTCAATGGACAATGTCTAAAATTAAGTTCTGAAACCAAATATGTTTGCCATAGGTTTCAATTCACAACATTTTATAGGTTTATTACCTATTCTTTAAATTTATATGCTACCCTTCCCTGAGAGCCCATGGTGGCTCAAAACACATCAGGATAAAACAATAAATTAAGCATTGCAGCCATTCTAAACATTAACATTTTTCATTAAAATTAAATCATAGATTCAGGTCGGTAGCTATGTTGGTGTGAAGTAATATAGCAAAGTTTGAGTCAAGTAGCACATTTAATAGCAACAAAGTTTAATTCCGGGTATAAACTTTCATGTGCATGGTGGTCTGGAAAGGTGCTATTGGATGCAAACTTTATTCTAACTAAATCATAGTCATTAAATCAGTGCATAAATTAGTCTTCACCTCTTTTTTATGCAGTGATTTAATTAATGTGCACTTGTGTATACCATTAGCTGGTATGAAACTATGGGCATGAACTGAAACTGGTGGCAAATTGAATATACACAATGTTCTAAACAAAGTCTGAGAATCAGAAATGGAAGAATGAAAATCACACATACACACAGACAAATGGATTGGTTCCAGTCAAGATCAGGAAATGAAGTGCATGTGAATAAGAATCCATGTTTACATGTCAGTCACAATCAGATACCTCAAAAATTGCTGAAAATAAATGTCTAAATACAAGGAAAATCTTTCAGTCTCAAAAATCTTTATTCTGACCACTCCACTGATAACAATTTTACTCAGTTGTCCTTGCAATTAATTTTTTCTGTTTGTTTTCACTTGGGAATATTTTCTCTTTGTGCTTAATGTATTGATTAATAAGTTCTGGCTATTGATAATAAGTATGGCATGTTGGTGTATAGTTGTCTCAAGTTCCCCTTTGGGCAGGTCTCTTGCCACTTTCTCCATAGCCAACATTCTAATGGTCATCACTATTTTTACCATGGCTTGTTGCAATGCTCTTGTATTCTGTTAAACCTCTTAGATATATTTGAATGTGTAGTTCTATACATATGATACAGATGCTGCATTTAATGTAAATGATGCTTGATCATCCCCTGGTTCATCTTCTTGTTACAAAATGTCCTGTGTTCAAAAAATCAAATGTGTTCTGTTTTTGGCAGTTTTTAAAAAATAATCATATAGTGGTTGGCTAGAGTCTCCTTCCCACATTATTTAAACAAAAAACTTAACATTTCACAATTATCAAATCACTAGAGACGTGGTTCTCAAGACTCACCATTCCACTGATACTAATTCCTCAGAAAAAAGAAATGTCCCCTGCAGGCCCTAAGATGTCCATGGTTGAGTCTCCTTCAAACGTTTTGTACTGGCAGAACACAGCAAACATTTCCCATTCTTGGGAATTCAACTGACCAGGAACTTTGTGAGCAGAACTGCACCCCATGGGTAGCTATGTTTGACCTTGAACTGCTTCAGGATCCTGGATAGGACTCTGCACCCCCTAAGTCTCCTCCAGGCCACTGGGATTGGAAACAGAAGCAAAGTAGGGCAGAGACATGTACCCAGGAAAGGAACACACATTGGGCAATCCAGTGCTTACATCTTTCCAGCTTTTCTCAAGAGGAGGAACAGCTGTTCTAAATCTTGGCAGGATCTGGCATGTTAACCAGGCTACCAGGACAGGCAGGGATCCCAGTATCCTCTAAAAGCCCCCAGATGGATCAATGGTTGATTCAAAGGCTCCCAAAAATGGTGTGTGCCTGGCCTGGTTACAGCATCATGTGGAGATTTGTATTCCAAGCTCCTGGGAATTTGTGGGACCTGATCACCTTTAGTATTATTTGAACATCTTCCTTTTTCTTCTTGTCATCTTGTTATCTTAACTACACAGTAGCTACACAAAGTTATTCATCTTATTCACAGTCTCTCTTATGTTTTTGAGTCTTCCTCTGAGGAGATACCATGAATTTGTTCTTTAGATTTCAAATCTGTTCCAGATTTGTCCTGAAACAATGTAAACTTGGTTTAAAACATATAGCAGACAAAAATGGGGAAATGGAAATACTTCTGCCAGGGTGTGCATAGAGTTGTTGCAGTGTTGACAGGATGTTGCTGTTAGTTGGCTTACATTAGATTGGTGTGAGCTCGCAGGCTTTCCTCATGAACAAGAATTCAAAAGCTGCATCTGTTTGTCATTTAGTGAACTAGATGGTTTCTTAGATGCTAAAGGAATCTGCATAAAATCTGGAATGTAGTATAAACTATGGCTAAAATAACAAACCTCAAAAGCTCCACAACATGCAGGTGAGAGTTCAAAATGTGAATGAATTTCCAATGAAACATTTATATTTTCTTCAATTTACAGAAAGATGTTTTCTGGCCCTTTATAACTTCTTCAAAAAAATCATGTTTTCACTCTGAAAATATATATGTTTCTTTAATATGCTAACATCTCCAAGCTCAAATTAAAATTAATTGTGCAAGTTGTTTAAAAAATACATTTCATTCTAAATTAAGCGCATATATTCTGTCAGTGTATACAAACATACTAATAGGAATATAGATTTAAATATTTTGGTTCTCTTCCTTTATTTGATTCCTATGTAGTGTATCTATTTAATTAATATATACTGAGTGAAATCTGAGCTCTACTAATATAAAATCAATAGTGAGGCTGCTGATTTAACCAGAGGCAGGATTTCATTGTGTAAATGAATATTTTATTAACATTCATTGACAAGCTCTATGATGTGACATTTTTAAATGCTTGCCAGTTGAAACCATGAATGTGTTGTGGCTTATTGTTGATCTTAGAGTCCTATAAAACCTCTCCTGCGGGTGGTATGCTTTTTAACAAATATTTAGGTTGGCTGCCCAAGTCTTAAGATCCAACTTGAGAAAGGCTTTTTAGAAGTAATGCTTTAACAGTGTTCCTTTGACCTTCAGTAGCAAAGCTTATGCCTTGCAAATTGATTAATATAGATACAATATCAAATCGTTTTTCATACTATTTTTTTAATGTTTGTTAAATGCCCAAGCAGTATGTAAACAGAGTAGTTGGCATTTTTATTAGGGTCCGGAACTCAGTCATTTCCTTTGCAACAACATCTCATAAACTATTTTGACAGTCTAATAAACTATAAAAAGCTGTGGTAAAAACTAGCTCTGAATGTTATAACCGAACAAAATGGAAAGAGCAAGAGAAAACATCTATCACTGAGATTATTATCACTGTTGCTATGGCAACCTGGTTGCAATGGCAATATCTCCATGGTTCTGCTGTTTGTTATCATCTTTCTTGATTTTACATCATTGAAATTGTAGTAATTACACTCTGCCTGATGAAAAATGCATGCTGTCATGGCAACTAAGTCAAATATTCTTAATCATTTCACCTCTTCAATCCGAAATGTAATTGTTTGTCAGTTAAATAGGTTACACAGAAGGCTTCTATGGTCTTACAATCGTTTTAAGTGTTTTGCAAAAATTGTGCTTTTAGGACGAAGACCTGAAGTTAAACTAATGGTCCACAATGGTAAACAATGACTCTTTAGAGTGAGTGATCAGTGCTTGTTAATTTTAGAGTATCAATTTTTGTGAGACACATCATATTATTCTACATTATTTGGAAGTTCATACAACCAGGGAACAAAAGATGTCAATACTCCAGGAATTTTAAAGAAAGCTTTTTGGCACAAATATCCGTTGCCTTGAGTCCCTTGATATTTATTTCTAAAGATCCTGTGACTTCTGTAATTCTAATCAGAGATCTTCATGTCAATCAGTGGCCTACACAGCTCCCACGTTGCTGTGCATGAGAACTTCCTTCCTCAAAACAAATTATCCGTACTGTCAGATTTCACAATATTTGTTATACCTCAAGGGTGGGAGGATAGACGTTAGAAGAGGGGTATGGAACACCTCTTAAATCAAAACCCTTGCCAATAGTGCCCTGCTGCTTGCCCCCATTTGGTGCTGCCCCCTGCAGCCTACCTTTGTACCTGCAAGCTTGCCTCAGAGGATGGTTTATGTGCAGAGGCTTATTTTTGTGCATGGTTTGTCCTTGATGGAATTGGACAGCAACCCTGCAGCTGCTTTCATTTTTCTTTCAATCAAGCACTTTATAAGGGCCAATATTGCAACAAAAATATATAGGCTTTCTACTATCATTCATTATACGTTCCTATATCTATATTTTATATGAGCATATACAGGAAAGCAAGAAAAGACATTTGACAAAATGGTAACATGTGGCAACTGTGGAAAGTCTGTGAACATTCACATCTTTCTCCTCTGAAACAGCATACTGGTTGGCATCCAGTGATACCATAGACTGTGAGAATTCAGCTAGGTACTTTGGGTCTGTCTGTGTGATAAAATTCCCTGTTATGGCCAGCCGCTTTGAAATCCCTGCACCCTTTTCAGAAACATCTTGGAGACAAGGTACTATGGGTCTGCATACAAATCCTTGATATTGTTTACCAACTAATCAAAGTTCCACCAAAGGCCTTAACAAAACTTCTACTTATTCCTGAGAGGCCAAATAAAGCTGTGGGCATGCAGGCTAGCATGCTTAGGTTTTGCCAGCCTATGAGGTACTGAGAAGAAAGAAGGGGTGGGGCTATTTGCTCTTATGCACTGTACCCAACACCTGTGCTTATTTATCCTAGCTTAAAGGAAGGTGGGAATTTATGTTGGGAGGTAATAAAAGCCAATAGCACATCTGCTCTAGGCACATATTTGTTTATATGGAATGTGAACCAATTTCCTTAGCACCCCCAATGAAGACACAAGACAACAATATTGGGTTTAACTAATTTATTCAATTGATTATTTATGCAGATCTTCATCATATTATTAAATATGCTAACATATTTAAATAGGATGGCTGTGCTAGGCAGCCTGGGAATGATGGCCTTTGTTGGGTGGACCCATCCTGACTCCAGACTTGGCCTGCTTCTTCCTCTGGCCTTGTTTATCATCTTCAGTGCAAATTGTGCCAAGAGGTACCCAGTGCCATCCTCTTCCCTTGATGTGCTGTGTAGCCACTACCAGGTTCAGCAAGATGTTGCTCAGTACTGAGGATACTCCTTCACAGTCACACCCTGACACATAGACAGTGATATATTGTTCCAGAACAGCCTACCATCACTGCTGATGCCTCATCCCAACTTGTCATGATCAGCCTGCCCTATCCCTTTCAAACTATTTATGGCCTCGACTGTCTACAGACCAAGCCTATTTAAAAATCCTTACCCCAGCATCAAGAAGCAGGTGGAAAATGCTCCCTCAATAGTCAAACAGAGAAGCTCTCAAAAATTCCTGCTTAGCCCCAAAAGCAACCAGCTAACCTCATGATACGAAAGGGTGAGTGAGTGGGTCAGCAGCCAGCAGAAAAACCTGTGTGGTGAAGGCATAGTTGGAATATATGAGGCCAGATCACTCTTCCTAATTATTTGTTTCAGCATCCCAATAAAGACTTGTGCCTTCCTTTAGGGGACCAAGGCAAACCAATTATTGGCATTAATGCCACATGTTACAAAATAATGAGCTCCATTTGAAAAAAATGCTAAATGTTTATCCAGCACAATCCCATCCTATAATATAAATACAATATGCCAACCTTCCTTTAAGAACATAATTTTTGTCAGTCATTCCTAGTGGGACAATGAATAATGGTTTTGTGCGTATTGTCTACAGATAGATAAATCATCATTGGTTAATATGTTTTTCTTATTGCGTAGTCTCCTGCCCCCGATTCCATAACAAAAATAGTCAGTAGGGCTGCAAATTCTGAGTTAGGAAACTCCTGGAGATTTGGCAGTGGAGCCTGGAGATGACACGGTTTGGGGAGGGACCACGGTGGTATATACCATCATAGAGTCAATCTTCCAAAGCAGCCATTTTCTCAAGGGGAACTGACCTTGCTTTTAATTCCAGGAATTCTTCAGTTGTCACCTGGAGGTTTGCAACCCTAAATCAGTGTTACATGGGGCACATTTGTAGCCGTTTCCAAAGTATGTTCATTATGAAATCATGAGCTGCCCCAGAAGTGTGACTTTTGGAACACGGAATAAACCTAGGGGCTTTTCGCATGCCTTCAAAATCGCACAATGGTTGCCAATTGAAAACGCTACTGATTTGCCATTATGCACAACGTCGTTGACAATCTGCCACACACCTGAAACCGATCCGCAAAAAGCGCTTCCTTGTAGCGCTTTCAGGGAAATCCCCAAAAGTGGATTCACCCTCCGGAAAGCGCTACACTCCTGCAACCAATCTGCAACACTAGCGGGAAAGTTCTGTGCGTTACCATTGTTGTGGTTTCTACAAAGTCCCTCCCCCTGGCTCTCTCCTCTGATCTTCCGGCGAAGCGATTGCCATTTTTTTTTCTCCGAGCGAGCGGAGTTCAACCCACCAGCAAGCCTGTTTAGAGGCTTCCCCGGCTTCAGTCCCTCCCCAGAGCTGTTTAGTCACTAAGCACAAACAACAGAGAAGCCCGTTTGCTGATGTATTTTCCCTTTATTTTTTACACTGTTTTCGGCCGAAAATCGGGCCTGTGAGGGGGGGGGGATTTTTTTTTTCACTTGGGGGGGAGTGTGGCAACGATGAAACGACAGCTCAAACACACCTGCCAGCTGATGGGTCTCTCCATTGCAACGAATCAACACATATTTGTTACAATGGGTGTGTTTTTTTTTTTTTTAAACCTTTCTTAAAGGGAAAAGGGCTGTTTGGGAGCATGCTAACGGCTGCCCATTGGCTGCTTGACAGCCAGGGGCGGGACGAGCTCGGCAATAGCGCTTCCTTTCTAGCGATTTTTGCTGAGACCGGAAGCTTGTGGGAAACGATAGAAACGCAACTGGATTCCACTACAAAGTCAGGTATGCATAATGACGAATTGCACTATTTTAAATGGCGATTTTTCGTTCAGCAAACAATTTGCTACAAGGATCCCGGTGCGGAAAGCCCCCTAGTAATGGACTTAGTCTTGCCAAATTTCAGGGGAAGGGGAAGCTGATCAGTGTTGCGAATAGTTAATTTGTAAAATGGTTGAGGTTAAAGTATAATAATATATAGCTTTTAAAGGTCACAATTAGTTTGAAACAGTACTGAGGCTGATTGAAGTGTGACGTTTCTTTTAAATTGTTAATTCTAGCAGCGATCTCCTTAATTCTTGTTTATGTCAAAATTAATTGTTGAGGCTCTCTAAAACACTATAGTTATATTTGCTAGCACATCCTACCTTCATGCAAAGAAATAATGTAGTAAGCAAAAGTGCTGAAAATATTTATACCTTGCTGACTACTGGCCTGCAAGTATCTTCACATAGCCTTATAAAAGTCTCTATTAAGATGTCACAAATAAAACTGCAAAGACAAATAGAGAAAGCACAAAAGAACAAGAAATCCTACATATAAATATACTGATAAATCCATATAGAATAGATTTTTTTTAAAAAAATAGAAGGCTTCTTATATTCTTGTATGCATTATTGCTTTATGGGGGAGATACAGACCCTATCAAAATCATTTTTCTAGAACATTCTGACAATCTGATGGCATCCTGCTGTTGAACTGTATTATTATGATGATTTATATTGGATCAGAGATCTGTGGTTGCCTTTTTGAATTTATGTCTGGAAAAACAGTCATGAGTTGGATGGTGGAGAACATTGAAATGGATTTTAGGGTTCTACGGTGCCATTCTATTATGGGGGGGGGGGAACAGGACGGGATTAGGAAACCCAGCTTCCCATTCATCCAGAAAGAACAGGTATGTAGACTGGGAAAGAGCAGCCATTGAATAGGTAATGGCTGCAGATGGATGTAGCAGGTGGCCCAGCCAACCTGAAGAGGTGATGCTTGGCTGGCCCGGCTGCGTGCATGCACAGCTGACTGTTCACAGCATGGCAGGCAGGAGGCGGGCGGGGTATGAGCGCCTATATAAGGTGCGACGTGCAGTGCTTCTGCCTCTCCGTCACATCCTGATGCCAGAACATCTTCCTTCCACCCCATGTTCAGGGGGTTTATTTTGTATTTGGCTATGGTTTGTTTAATTTCATCATAGCTCCGGTTTTTGGCACGGAAATGAGCTTGGGCAGGGATCCAGTTTGCGCACTGGATCCCTGAGTCAGAGGGGTCTAGTAAAAGACCGGCACTAAGGAGCACAGCTGACCTGGCTGGGCAGACCAGGGGCTCTGAGCCAGGCATGGATTGAAGCTGAATGAGGTGGGCACCCATCAGTCCTCATGTCCCGTGTCTCTTCACAGTGAGGTCTCCAGTGGCAGGGATCTGCCCTCCCGGCTGAGAAGAGACGGATCACTATAGTATCTGGAGCCCAACTGAGTAGCAGCTGGACGGCTGCAAGGAGGGGCACTGCTCATTTTCCGTGTTGTGCCAACCCTCATTTACAGTGAGGGAAAAGGTTAATAAAGCTGTGGCTTCATATTTGCCAAAAAAGGAATGTGTTGCATCTTCTTGGCCGGATGCCACTCTGCTAGTCAATATTTTCCTCTTATGTGTTTAGTTACTACCATCAATCACTTTTTAAAATTTGATTGCCAGCAACACAATCTAAATTTGTTTGGTTCTCAAGTAACTACAATACTATTGTAATATATGTTAGAAATGTTGTGAAACAGAAGACTTATATTAAATACTTTTCAAACACCGTAAGGCCCAAAAAGCAGCAAGGATGTTTATAAACATGAGAAAGCTGTTCTTATATATTAACCTTATTCGGCATTGCCGGCACCTCATGATGAAACTTTGTCGAATGAATTTCAGTCTTCTTGTGGCTAACTTTCTCCTGGCTGCCCTTAGGCAGTAGTGAATACAGCCTTTTAAATGAAGGCTGCACTTTAGTAGCATTGACCCAAAACAGAACAGTAGGTAAAAGAATTTGACAGGAGACATCTCAACTTCTGCTCAGACTGAATCTTATGAGCTGTATTTTGAAATCTGCAATATGGTAAAAAAAAGAAAAAAGAACTTGTGTTCTTTTGCTACAAACTCAAGCTGTCAGTAGAATGAACACGAATCACTAGTTTGATTAGGAAGCATGCTCCCCCCACCTTTTTGCTGATACTTGGCTACAAGAGAGGAGGGTCAGTACCAATGGGAGAAAACATAACATGAGGTTAAGTCTTTAAAAAAGGGCTAAGTTTTCTTTGACAGAACATGTATCCCTTTGCCTATGTGAAGGTGACAAGTCGGTGCAACATTCAATAGAACACAGTGGAAATGATAGGTGGAAGCAAAGGAGCCAGTGTTGTCGAAGATGGGCCAAGGTACAAGACTTGAAAGCGACAAAAAATGTGAAAACTTTACATTGAATCCCTCTTATGCTTTGAACTCAGTGTCTGGAATTAAGCAAATCATTTTGGATTCAACTTGTATTGCCAGCCTCCATGTAGACTCGAGATCTCCTGGAATTAATAGCTGATCTCCAGATGAAAGAAATCAGTTCCCCTGGACAAAGTGGCTGCTGTGGAGGGTGAACTCTAGTACATTATACTCCACTTGGGATCCCTTGTGTCTCCAAACTGTGCCAGGAATTTCCCCTTCTGCAGGTGGTATAATGAATCTAGGGATTCCAATTCTAGGTTGGGAAATTATCCTAAGAACTGCCTGTGAGGTAAGCCAGTATTGCAGGTCACCTGCAATACTGGCTTACCTCACAGGCAGCTCTTAGGATAATTAATCTAAAACTCTTCAGACACTTGAATAATGCTAAACAAATGCTGAGTGTTATTAATGTTTCCCTGAAAATACTAATAAGGGAGCAATAATGTATAATATACAGAGCCCAGACAAATTATTTATTTGTTAGATTTATAGACCGCCACTCTTGGCCCAGCCAGCTCATGGTGGTTTACATAAAATATAAAAACATATAAATACATATTAAAATTTCCAAACCTTTTTCATAATGGCCCCTAGGGTTATTTCCACCTCGAGGCTCACCTAGGGCCTATCAAATCTTTTAGGTATCAGGCCAAAACTTATCTTCCTTCTTATCTAAGGGATTCCACCTTTTAAAATTATATTTATGGTCTGCTTCTATCCTGATGGCCATTTTATTGCAATAAATTTTAGGCTGCTGTTTAATTTTATGTTTAAAACTTGGCTGTTTTTAATATTTTTATGGCTATACTAGGAAGAAAGCCCATTGCAATCAGGAATAAAATGGGCGCTAGGACCCAGGGGACACCGGGAGGTGCAGATCTCTGTGTGTGTGTGTCTTTCCCTCTAGCTGTGTGTCTCTCCTGTGCCTCACAGCAGGAGGCATAGCAGATAATTAGGGCTTGTTCTTAGGAAGCAAGCAGGGCTGGTCAGCAGCTTGGGGGAGCTCTCTCTGTGTCTCTAGCTGCCTCTCTCTCAGCAGGGGCGATAGGAAGGAATGAGGGCTCATGTTCAGTCTGGCAGGGCTCTGTGTGTGTCTCTCTCTGTCTCCGGCATGGCTGAGGGAGAAAGGGTGGGAGCTGTAGGGGCAGGGCCAATCAGGGTGCAGCCAGTGTTGCTGGCTGCACCCTGATTGGCCCTATTCCAACTTTGACAGCCAGACACATTCCACCCCCCAGGCTGTTTCACAAATATACAATTTTGATTCCTTCCCTAACTGGGCCTACTATTTTATTACTTAACATTTTAAGGATTGCAGCCTTGATAAATTCCTATCCATTGTGTATATTTGGTTTGTGGACTAGTGACTAAATGTTTCTTTAGCATTTGAGCATTTCTCTCAACCCTTGGAATGAAAGAAGAGCATGTGTCAGCTGAGGCGATGGTATGCATTTATCTAAAGTTTCCACAGGTCTGAGAAACAGAACAGTGCAATGGAAAACAACTCTGAAGGGAAGTCTACAGGGCTCTGGGCTCACAAACCTGTAAAGGTCAGTCGGGGAAATAAAGCATATTGTGCTCTTTTTGTCTATAGCTGTACTCTTATCAGTCAGAGTTTTTTTGTATTTTAACCTTGCTTCTAAAGTTGCCAGTGAGATTTGAGAGGACAGATTTATGCGGATAGCTGTAGACTCCCTGGAATTGCATAGGGAATGATCAAATTGAAAATACATGACAACCTTCATTATCTAGAGTTCCTGATTACCCAAAGTCACTGTCTACTCCTCATGCTGCTCTCTGCCATCATAGTGCCATGTAAATACTTTTTATTTATCTGAATGTCAGACTGTACTAATGCTGTGCATGCCCTGTGAAGCAATTCAAATAAATTAGGTGGCTGAGCCTGTGGATAGACTCTTTGGCTATTTCATATCACACAGCTGCTGATTCTGCTCTGATGTCTCCCAAAGCCCTTATAGTTACAACCGATTGCTTAACTATAATAATTACTATTGGTATACTAACAGTAATAATTTTATCTGTCTACTTGACCATATAACACTAGTGGTAATCAATGACATTATGGCTGCATAAATGAGGTCATTGCGTAACAGCTGATCCTAATTCATTTGGGAGAACATGCCTGTAGCCGACTTTAGTTAGATCCCCTGACAAAGAACCAAAGCCATTTGCTATTAGAAAGCATGCAACTTGAGTACAATCACTGATTAATTGCCTTCCTGGCCACTGCATATCAAAGGATTTTATTTTTATTATCATTATTAGCAACAATAGTGTAGTTAAAACATGTCATGCACTTTGTAAAACCATGAAAATTATACTTCTCCTTGAACCAAGTTTATTTGCATTCTCATTATGTAATGTGGTACATCTCTAGTTATGTACTACAAATGACCTGAATTTCAGGAAATCAAATTTATAGCAGACAGTTCCCCTCTCCTCCAGTTCTCTCCACTATGTTTTATTGGACAGGGAAATGTAAGTTAATATTTACAGGTTTGTGGGTCTAGATATTTTTAGGTGTTGCAATGTGTAGTTAAGGAGTGCCCTTGTTGGGGAAAAAAGCAGTGACTTTTAATTTCATAATTGGAGCCGGGACTTACTGCAGGCTCTCCATTGCTGCCACGGAGGAATGAGCCCGGCAGTGAAGAAAAGACACATCTCTCCTGACGCGCCATTCTGGGAAGTGCCTGTGTGAGGATCCAATGAAGCGCGTCGCATCTCTTGGGCAGGGGGAGGAGAGGGCGTTCCCAACGCCTATTTAAGGGGCCGGGTATGCGTGCTCGGCCTCTTTCCTCCCGAGCGTGGCTTCCCACCCTCCTTCCCTCTTTTTTTGGGTTTGTTTGCGGTTGTGGTTGTATTAGTGGTTGTTGTTAGGGTTTATTTTTGTCATTGTCACAGTTGCGGGTTGGCATGGGGAGAATCATTTTGGGGGAAATAGGTTTGCGCATCTGTTTCCCTCCATCTTTGGGGATCTCATTAAAAGATCGGCGCGTATGCAAGCGAAATGCCAACCCAGCTGGGTAGGCAGGCTCGCATTGCCAGATGGTTTGGGGAGACAGACAAGAGGCTTATGCCCATTGGATCCCTGTTAAGCCACCTTCCCGGGGTGCGGGTTTCAGTTGGAAAGGAGTTTTTATGCTATATATTATGCCTAGGCTGGTCCTCCAGGGCGCCATCTGAGACCTTGATTATTCATGGTCTGCTGACTGGTTTGCTGATGGATTCTTCCTCATGCCAGCCAACTCTCTTTGCTAGGAGAAAATAAAGCTGTGGACTTATTTTTCCAACATTACTGGTGTGGTGTCTTCTTCCTGCGGGCTACTTACCTGCCCTCCTGCTAAGCAATTAAGTGTTTCCCAGTCTTGCACCTGCAGACATTTTTGGAATTTGAAGGACAAGGAATGAGCACCACCAGAATAAGACTACTGGGTAGTCCAGGTTCAAATTTAAAATGGTTGCCGTTGGAAGTTGAATTCAGTCATAAAATGCTGAATGGTTGTAAGTTAAGGATAATCCTATGAAAGAGGTCTTTTCCTATGAAAGCCCCCCCCTTCCCCATTCTTTCCAAGTGCCACCCACTCAGGTAAGGCAGCTATTTACTTTGGAGGATAGATGCTTTGTGGAAGAAGCAAATGGGTTATGGTGGGTGACACAGTATCCATAGGGATCACTGTCCTATGTAATTCAGTGAAGAGAATCAGAGATGGTTAATTGTATATATAATGGCTGTCCTTCAAATCCTGCAGCCTGGCCCAATCTTTCAAGAGCATCCTATTTATTTTTAAAAATCATTCTCATTAAAAAAGGCTCCTCAAAGCCACCTGCATTACAATTAAGGATGAGTTAATATAACCACTTTTGATTTTTGTTTAATCCATATTTTATTGTCATTCATTTGTACTGGTCACGTTTCAGTGTGATATTGATATCTCTCTTGTTTCTGCTATGGCATTAGGCATTTTTACAACTTGAAAATGGCATGTGCCATTTTAAAGCTATTTGAAAACACTGGTCTGAGTCCAGCCAGCTGCTTTGCTGAATCTCAATCAAGCCCTCCCTGTATTACATTCCAAGTCCCTCATGGTTTTCCATGTGCAGGTCCCAAAATCCTCTGCATAGACTCTTTCGGCAGTGAAAGGAGACACAATTTTCCTTTTTCACTAGCAGACGAGCTGGTTGTATACTACTCAATGCATTTACAATGGACACAGAAATAATGCTGGAAATAATACATTTTACAGGAAACACTTACACATAGATCTTTCCTGATAAGAAAAGGCTAACAAGTGCAGCTTTTTAGTTTAGAGAAAGGCCGAAGAAGGCAGAGGACATGAGAATTAAATGTTTATAAAATGTATAAGCGGAGTAAATGTATAATGTGAACCCTGTCCCTCAAAGTACTAGAAGTTGGGGATGCCCAGTGAAGTTTAAAGTAGGTGCGGTCTTTGCCAGAGGGCAACAGGACCAACCATCTTGGGGTTTATGCTGTAGTCTTAACTCTACTACTCCTGCCCTGCCCTGCCCTGCCCTGGCCTGCCCTGGCCTGGCCTGGCCTGCCCTGGTTGCAGCAATAGCCAGCTTAGCCTTTAGCAACTGTGGTTCAGGCAGCCATCTCAGCAGTGGTTCCTTGTGCCCACTCCAACAGAGTGGCTTCTGGTGATACATGCCTCACACAGAGTGAGGAATTTCTTGGCTAGGCCCTAGCAGGAAGGGCTCAGGTGGGGGAGGGGCAGTGAACAGAGGCAGAGACTCTGGGCCCCCAGGTCTTTTTCATATGAAGACCACTCTTGTTTGAAAGGGGAGTAGGCTCAGAACAAAGGAAAGGAAGCAGTTTTTTGTACAGTGATTAATTGCAAAACTTACTGCCCCAGGTAGTAGTGATGGCTTAACAGATGAAGTTACCAGCTACTGTGTAATAACGCTGGACTAAGTACAACATTTGTCTGATCCAGCTTGATTTTCTTATGTTCTTGAAAGGGGATTAGGCATTATTTGTGGAGGATAAGTCCATCAATGCATATTTTACAGATTCTCAATGCCAGTTGCATGTGAGGGCCAGGGAGAGAGACAGCAACAGAGCTGCTATGATATCAACTTATGTAAACAGAAAAAGTACTCACAGACTCATCACGTATTAGGAAGAAGTATAATCAAAACAGGGATCTTTGAATCGAATCGAAACAGTCTCATCCCTCATTGCAATCAATGTTCATTGTTTTCATCTGAGAACGAACCGTTCATTTTCCACAGGAAGTTAAACATTCAGTAGAAAATCATATTACTTAGCAGATCTATCTCATGAAACTGTTTACCAGTTGTGCTATTAGCTGTTATCAAATAATCTTGTGGAAGGTAGATAGGAAGTAGCAAGTCAGGGTAGGGAAGGCTAGAGTTACAAAAAGTGCTAAGGGGTAGCTGCTCTCTGTTACTACAAAAATAAACAATTGTGCATCATTTATATTGAGTGCAAAACTTCCTGTGAAGTGGATATTGCTCTTTTTGCGATACAAATAATTAAGTTTCTAGTTGGGAGTTTAACAAGATGGGATCTGCTGAGTAATGTGTTTTCCACTGCATGTTTAACTTTCTGTGGGAAATGAAAAGCTTGTTCTCATATGTCAATTGGGAATCAAAGATGAGAAAGAGAAAGTATGGAATGAAAGAAGTACTTGGATACTGAGAAATTACTTAAGGGCTGGTACTGCTTCAAGAGGTGGAATGTTATGCATTTGTTTCTCAAAAACCATAGAATTCCTAGGGTAAAAAAAAAACTTTCAGTTAAACCAAAACCAGGGTCTTACAAATCTGCTCATGCTAGTGAATAACGGGTTGGAGTGGAATTCCCCCAGTGTTCACTGAGAACCCTAACCCTAACCCTTTACCTATTCCACAATCATCTGTCTGCCTCCTAATGAGGCAGATATCTTCCTGCAATCTAGCGGTAGTTCTATGCTTCTCAGGAATTCTTGCTGCTACTCTTTCCCTGTATGTACTACCTTCCAGCACTGCAGCAAAAGCCAGTAGTCCTGGCTACCAGATTTCCTTTTTTATCAATTTGTAGCTTCTGATCTCATCCCACATTTCCCAAACCCTACACAATGAACAGTATCGCTGATAGGCAAAAATACTTACGAGTGGAAAAAACAAAATAAAAAAGAGGGGGGGGGGAGAAAGGGAGGAAAGTAAAAGGAATCCAGCAAGTGGCATGTACAAAGACTGAGGCAAGTATGACCCATGTTCATTGTGATCTCCTGTCACCATTCCCAGTTACATCTTATCTTGAACCACATCATCATGAGATCCATAGTGGTGTCGTGGTTAAAGTGTCAGACTACGATCTGGGACTTCAGCTTGAATCCTTACACGACATGGAAGATTGCTAAGTGACCATTGGACCAATCAAATATTCTCTGCCTAACTTACAGGGACCAATTATGCATGGGGAGGAATGCCTGGGCTGGCAGCGACAGGGCTGCGGGGCTAATCCCTGATTATGCCACCATCCTGGGCGCCACCCAGCCCTGGCCCAACTCAGATGGCCCACAGTAAGGGAATGCGTAGTCTTCCAAGTTCCCTGAGAGGCCGTGGGCAGCATCGGGGGCTAGGTCAGGCCAGCGCTGTGCATAATCAGAAGAGCAGAGCCTTTAGGCCTGGCTCCTCCCCTGACCTACAGTGTCCCTACAGGGACACTACACACCCCTGTCAGCAGACCTGGCTGTGGCATTCCCCCACCCACCATGGTGGGGGAATGGCATGCCACTCATCACCATCATCCAGTGATGCCCCCTCTCCCCCTGTGCTATGCCCGTGTACTCCGCATGCGCTGGGGGATTCCCTCCCCTGTTTGTACACAGAAGCAGTGGGGCATTCCACCCTGGTGTAAGGACCCAGCATTAGCCCGGCGTGGCTGCTGCCATGCATAATGAGTCAGAGTTGCTGTGGGGATAAAATGGAGGAAACAAGAATAGTGTATCCTGCTTTGAGTCCCTGTTGGGAAGCAAAACGGGATATAAATACAGTAAATAAATAACAGTTCTATTCACTTTATGACATCCATCATATACCACTCCACTCATCACCACTGAATCAAACTGATAGAACCTTCTCCCACCCTAACATTTATTTGCTTACTTTATTAGATGACTTCCTTATTGTTCTACACAATGATGTACTCACACACACAACTATTTTCCTTGAAATTCAAGCAGCACTGGGTCAGTCCCATTTTCTGTTTGGTGAGGTTATGAAAGGTGAAGAAAAGATCTCATTAGCCCAAAAGTAGATGGGGCATGTAGATGGCATGTGAAGGGGCAGATAGAACAGAGGAGGGTAAGGAGGCTGTGTTCCAGTACTTACTGAGGTGGTATCACTTAGGCCCATTATGCACGGGGGGATAGCGCACATTTGGGGTGGAATGGCGGCGACTAAAATCACTGATAACGCATGGAGCCGTCTGCAACCGGCCGCAGATTCGGTGCATGCCGCCGAAAAAGCCGTGTTAGCAAAACACGGAAGAAAGCATAGCTTCCGGAAGACCGGGGCACAACCAGAAGCGGCGCCGGGGTCGCCGCATGCATAATCGGTTACTCTGGGTTTTGCCGCCATTGCGTCCCGTCCCGTGCATAAGCGGTTTGCTTCGCTTCTTCCCCTTCCGCGTTTTCCATGTGACCCGAAATCGCCGTTTCGGCAGCCGTGCATAATGGGCCTTACCCAAGCCCTTCAAGAACATGTTCACTCCAATGAAGGTAAGGTTATCAGGCCAAATATAGATTTTAAGAAACAAATTGAAAGATTGAAATTGCAGTTGAAGATTCCAGTGACAATGAGTGGACAGAGATCATGTGCTGTTGTTGTTTTGTTCTTTTTGTGTGTGTGGATAGAGTATAAGCTGCAGATGGGGATATAATGAGAAATAGCCAATTAAATATATATATATTTACCTTACCTTAAATATATATATATTTACCTTACAGCTCACCTTTCTTGCTGAGACTTGCTGATAACTTTTCTAATACATAAGAGCTCTTTGTGGCCTTCTACTTTTTCAGCGTCATGTTACTGCATAGAAGTAAATAGGGTGCTATTGACCCACTTTCGGCAGGTAACTTCCCACTAAAGCACCCCTATTCTGTATTGGTGCTCAACTAAGTCCTGGCAGTAAAGTCTGGCGGAGGACATCATTGCTATTTCAATGTCATTCCAGGCTAAAACCTGGAAGTGATGTCACAGACAGTCTAGGAGTTTGCCTATTTCTATGGTTTTTGAGATTGGCAAAATCCTACAATCCTAGGTGTCACTTCCAGGTTTTAGCTGGAAGTGATGCTGACAACAACCCTCCCCCCCCCCACCCCATTCACCAAAGCCTCCTGTAGATTCTAAGCTTGTACTTGGCAAACCAAAGTATAACAGTTGTTAGGCTACAGGATTGCAGTTTTAGTACTTATTCTTTCTTGGTGAAAGAAAGGGGTTTATAGTCCAAGCTGGTACCTCCAGTTCACCCATAACTGTGTTGTGAGCTCCACTGTTTTCTTTAGTCCTGGAGTGCCCATGTGTATACTGAAGACGTCTGTTTTCTTTCAAGTTATTTATTTATTATATTTATATACCGCCCTCCCAATATTTATATACTGCCTTCACCAATGTCGAATAAACAGGGTAGCCCTGATTCTAATAGTTAAGGTGGTGCCTTTAATCTTTTTTATGCTATAATTAATTAATTACTTGACAAATGGTGCTGATTAATCAGCAAATGAATTCTAGCCTACTTTGTGCATATCCCTTTGTAATTAAACACATAAATTTATGTTAGCACAACTAATTAAGATGTTGTACATTTATGTATGAGGGGGTTTTCCGAGTGAGATTTTATGCATGTGACACCAACATGTTCCAGTTAGTGAGCATTTCAATATGTAATGATTGTGATGCCTGTTAGTTATTTTTCCACGTGTTTGTTCCTGGCTATATTTATTTCTACACTTTCTTTGGAATTCTTTTATTGTCATGGTTTGTTGTTGCATTGTTTTGATAATTCAATTACCTCATTAGCTACTTCTCTCCTCTTCTTTACAATTCACTAAAATACTAGCTGAAGAACCAGTACTCTCCATCCAGAATTCATGGCCTTGTCAGTTAGTTCCAGCACTTTATGAGAAGACTCTTTAAAGGGGGCAACTATCATTTGTAGCCTGCCTTCCATTCCACCAGATTACTTGGTTCTCTCCAGAATCCAGACAGGATATTTTGAAGTGGATATTGCTTTTGTTTAGTTGTCTCAACAATAATCTGGATTAATCACAGGAACTAATCACAGGAACAAAGAACCCCGCTAACCCTGCTTGTCAGTTATAAGACTGGAACATTTCTTGTTAACAACCAGAGTAATCTATAATCTGTTGGGGGCAAAATTTTGTGACCAGTCTTTTATCATGTTTTTTTCAGACAACACATTCTCACTTAGCCCTTAGGCTAGCCTTAGGTCAAACCAAGTGAAAAGGGCTAACTCAGAAAAATATAAAAGTCATATCTTTATGCATGTTTTTTGTGATATGCAAATTATTTGGACTGTTCGTGATTCGAAAATGTTAATCAACTTGAAATTGGTAGATTTACCTTGACATCAAAAAGTAAGTAAGGCAATCATTATTACAGTACAGATTTTTTTTTAAGTGTGTGCGTGGGTGTGCGTACACACATGCATGTTTTAATAAAGGAACATTTATAAATATTACTTTTTCTCCCCATACATTTTGTCTTTACAGTGTGGTTTCACATTTCATTTAATGCTAAATGGTTCATTACACCGAGTAGCAACTTACTTCTCTTATTATGGTGTTATCGTTCACTTTGTCAAAATATGTCTACTTGATAAGAAATCTGACAGAAGTTGCTTATGACGGGATCACTAGCAGCCATCAGTTTCTCTCTAGCAAATGAAACTGTAACCATGGAAACAGGCTTTTTTTGCCAGAATGAAAATGAGACAGCACTCTGCTGCAGCCATTAGTAGAATACACAAATGTCCCTCAAGGCAAACATCTAAAGCAAATGGACTGCAAAGTAAGGAGCACTAATTTCTATTTATTTAGGATTTGTAAACCTAGCAGAGCAAGATATTAACAAAGGAACAAACAAAGGAAGGTTAAAAAAAGATGTTTGTGTTTCCCCCTTCCATTTACAAGAGTTCTCCTCCTAAATTAAAAAGAAAATATATCTGCCGAGTCTGATTTTTATGAACTTAAATTTAAAGAATATCTCCAATCCAATTGTAAAATTACATATGCTTTTAAAGAAGGAAAATAAATTATAACTGAGGAGCTTGCAACTGGATTGTTTAAATGCTCTTTTTGATGCACAATAACAAAAATATTCTCATTTCTAAGTGCTTTTCTATGCTAATAAAGAAAATCTACTGTCTACCCTGGAGGCTATAAGCAATCAACTACATAGAGTTTCAGAGGCCTTTCAAGTGTCGGATTCCTTTTACTGTCTTCTTTACTCACAACTGCACCCATCTTGCTCGGTACCAACTACTTTCTGATTGCCTAGATTGTTCAGAGTGACATGGATTAAGGATTAGGTGAAAGGATCTCAAGCAATCTGTGATATAGCTCTGTACAGTAATTCTCAACTTGTCTGCCTTTCCTGTCCCTGTTAGTGTGTTACTTTGGAAATCACAGGCTGTCTGTGATTAATTTCTAGTTCAGTGCATAAACCAAATGTAACATTTTCCAGAGGGATCATTTGTCTGGATCATTAATTCATAGACAGAAATGGTGTGGAATTATCATCTGGTTTATTTTATGGATACTGTGGAATATAGGGACCATACACTCAAATATTCTCAAGTCAGAACACATCATCCTTGGGCTGGGCAGGTATGGTATGCTTTGTGTGAGAGAAGAAACCACACAACACATTATTAAACAATTCAATAGAAATAAAGTGAAGAAATAAACTTTCCCCCTAATTAAAATGCATCCATCCTGTCCTTGAATCAGACACTCTTGAAATGGTAGCATTGTTCATTTCAAATAGTCTACAAACACAAACCTGCAGGGAATTTAGGTAAAGGACATAAAAGTCAAGAGGATATCAGTGTCCCCACTGAAATCCAGAAGTACTTCTCAGTTTATATTGCTTTTCCCCCTCTTCCAGGGGCCAGGCAGGCAATCCAAAATATGGCACTGTGGAATAATCACCATGAAACCCCAGAAACGAGGGAGGGGCCATAGTTCCCTTCTGTATTTTATTTATTAAAACCATGTCCTCTTGCTTTTAGATCACAAGGGATCTAAACAAGTGTACGAAATAATATCAAATTTAAGTATGCATCTAAAACCAAATATAATAAATAATCATAAAAATAAAAACATTCAAAAGTTTGAAAGTACAGGGCATGAAAAATTCAATCCTAAAAAGAGTCAATTGAAGTTAATAGACTTAGAAGGGTATAACACTAATTAGGACTACACTGTGAAACTAGTAGAGTAGAAGTCAATTAAAGTTATCCAAGAATCACAGCAGAATGGTTAAAAAATAAGTGGGTCAAATGTAATAAAATTTTTAAAGTTTCCTAAACCCAACAGATTATGAAAACTTAACAGGAATTGTGTCAAATATGTCTCTAGGGGGAGAGATTTGTGTACAAAAAAGCAGTCCTGGGACCTCAAAATTTGACAATTTAAAGATCATCACATAACTTTCTTAGGGTCCATGGCCCTAAGGAAGCATGCCAGGGCCTTTTCAGTCCTGGGCTGAACCTGGTGGAATGAGCTCCCAGGAGGGTGGACGGCCCTGACAGGAGCTGTCACAGTTCTGCAGGGCCTGCAAAACGGAGCTCTTCCACCAGGTCTCTGGTTGAGGCCAGTGCCAGTGCAAGGAACAACATGGCCCCTCCTCAGGCTTAGTTGAATTACATCTACACTCCCACTTCTAGGGAGGTTTTGCAAAAATGTAGTTGACTAAAGTATGCCTGTTTTACAAATGTCATATTGAGTATTCAGCATTTTTCCAATTAATGGCAATGTTTCCTGACATATAAATCACATCAGCAAAGTTTGCAAATCGCAACACATTATTTAGACAATAAAAAATCCAAAGAAAAGTTCTTTTCTTTAAACAAAACTCTTCCAAACTGTTGGATCCCTCTAACTAGGAGCCTCACTTGCAACTATTCCATAAATATCAATCAGTCAGTCATTCTCAATAACCATCATCAACACAATAAAGTCAGAAGAGGTCAGACTCTTTAAAAAAGATATTTAATTCCCAAATTCTGAACAATAGCCATCAATACTGATTTCTGGGTATTTTGGTCAGCTTACTCATGACTTGAATTTGTTCAGTAATCAGAATTCCTTTTCTTGGAAAATTCTGCCTCTCACATTTAATAACAACCACAGTTCTATCCCTAAGCTTTAAAAACTCACTTTTAAGCTGAGATCATTAAAACTAACTTTTAAGAGATCATGAAAATTGCTGCTGAGCAATAATCATGGTTCCTATGTGACTGCCACTCATGGGAGCATACAGTTCGGGAGCTGGGTCTTGTGAAGTCTGAATTGACCCTAGAATTTTCATATTTCATTTTGTCTATTTACTTTATCTATAGACCACTTTTCTCCCTGAAATTCTAGGCATATTGCACAATGTAAGTCAATGCAACCAATAGGATGAAATATCTAATAAGCAATGTAGTTGGATTCAGATTAAAGAAATCTGAAGCAATGTGTTTTACATAAGGAGAAAACAGCACAGTGATATCAGGATAATATATTAGCAAATAGATAATGCATATTATATGCAACTAGGGGCAAAGCCTGGTGCACCCAAGAATATACTGGATGGTAGGATGCAGGCAGGCAGACAGGAAGTTAGATAGGAAAAAAGGAGGAATTGAGGGAGAATGGAAGGCAGGAAAGAAGAAAAATACACAGGCAGAAAGACAGAGAGGAAGAAAGACAGAAATCGGGAAATGAAGGTGCAGCAGGCGACCAGACATTACTGTGCAAGATTGGGCCTTTGGACCATGGATCGTCCACCTCCCCATGCCTCCCCATTGTCCTGAGCTCCTGGGTGATGGGGAAGCAAGGTGCAGCAGACCAGCAGGCCTTGCTTGTGGGATCAGGCCATCAGGATCCCTCCCACCCCATTTCCCAAGCTCCTCTGGAGGTCAGTGTGGTCAGGCCAGCACATAGCATTTCCAAGGCCTCCCACAACTGCTCCAGTACAGGGTAGGCTGCTGAGAGGCCTCTGAAGGCTGGGTGCATGTGTAGGTCATTGTTGCCCTTGCTCATTTGCAGGGTGATACCTGCAGAAAGCCCAGTTCAGATAAGGAGTTTGGGCAGAGTTTAGGAAGAGAAGGTAGTCCGGCAGATATGAGGCATCAATATGACAGCCATTACCTTGAATTCTAGGCATATTTCACAATGTAAATCAATGCAACCAATAGGATGAAATATCTGCTAAGAGGTGTAATATCTAACTAATGGATAGTCAATGGAGTGACTTCTGGATTAATATAACGTGCATGCTCTGCTTATCTCCTGCTAATAACCACACTGTGGTATTCTGTACCAACTGAAGATGGAAGAAAGTGTTATTTTGCAGCTGCATTAACTGGTTCCTTAGCAGTTATACTTGATCCAGTATAGCTTCTAAAACTCTAAACCAAGTCAAATGAACCCTTTGAAGGTGGGAAGCATAATGTCCTTCAAGACTTCAGGCTCTCCAACTTGTCTCTTGTTGGGATTTCATTTGCAATTCTTAGCTATTTAATCACAGCAGTGAGGCAGTGATTTAAGTATCTGTTGCATCAGTTTGGATACAGGAATATAAAGCTGTAGAATATACAGGAATATATTGATGACACTCAGTTCACAAATAATGAATGGTTTTTCCTAAGGCACTTACATAAAGATTGAATCGGAAGAATAAAATTATGCCTTATGAAATCTCATACGATTTAGGTTCATTCAACAAAGGAACTATTTAAACCAATCCAAAAAACATAACTTCTGTCTTTAAAAGGCTCAACAAGACAGCATGATCCACTGTATCAAGGACTGCAAGTTAATTTAATAGAAGCAACAAAGAGGCCTAGCTTTTGTCTACATCCATACCAAGATCATCAGTCACAGGCAACAGCACTACCTCTGTTCTATAGGCCAGGCTGGAACCATATTGGAAGTGTCCAGAGCAGCTGACTTATTCAAGAAGACCTGGAGTTGGTTTGCTACTGCTCTCTGTGTCACCTTGCCTGGAAAGAGCAGACCAGGTGATGTGGTCAAAATGGTCAATAAATGTCTGAGATAAGTTACAAAGAGCATCCAAATCTTTAACCGCTCCTCGCAGAGTGGAATAAATAAAGGCGTAAGGGCCCCGAAAGCGGGCCCAGTCCAGGATGAGAAAGGGTGCCAATAGGCCCCTTCCCCTGGACTGACAAGCGGAGGGCCCAATCGGGAGGCACGAGGCTCCTCCCGATTGGCCCCTCCGCTTGTCAGTCCACCCCCAAGCTGCCAATCTGCCCGGCCAACAACCAATTGGGAGGCGCAAAGTGCCTCCCAACCTGCCCCACCCCCCACCAGAGCTTTCCTTCGCTCCACGGCGGCCATTACTTTGCTGGCCGCTGAGAGTGAAGGTAGGCTCCCTGGCCCCCGCCCTGATAACGGATCCCCAGACCCCGGGGAGCCCACTGGCTGGCTCGCTGAGCCACCCAGCGCCCTCCCCAGGGCCTGGGGAGTGTTTTCCGACCTCGCACGCTGCCTTAAAACGCTCCCCAAGCCCCGGGAAAGGCAATCCGCGGCTCCGGGAGGCGCGGATCGCCTTCCCCGGGGCTTGGGGAGCATTTTAAAACCTCGTACACTGCCTTAAAAATTGATTTTTAAAAAAATTAATAAAGCCAGTTGATTCAAAGCTACCTCCTTCCCCTAGTGAAGATAGTTGAGGAGAAATCATAAATATCCACCTGGATAGAATCCAGTTGGATAGGTTATAGACAGCATGCCCAGCAAACTATAAAGTTATTTCTAGGCCTCAGCTATAGGCCCATCAAAACAACTCTGTTATAGGCAATTAAAAAGGTTTTTAGGCAGCTCTGTGGAAGGACTTTTTCCCTTCTCTATCTGGTCACCCACTCAATCTGAAGTCACCAATACCTTCTTCATATAATTCAATCATCAGAAAGGCCAAAGCTGAGAGTGAGCTAAGATTGGCCAGGGAAGCCCAATGTAACAAGAAAAGATTTTACAGTTATATGAGGAGCAAATGTAAAGTAAAGGAGGCAATAGGCCCACTGTTGGGTGCGGATGGACAAACTCTAACGGAGGATGCAGAGAAAGCAGAAAGGCCCAGAGCCTATTTTACATCTGTTTTTTCCCACAGGTCAAAGGGTTTAGGCACATCTAGAGATGGCAGTAGCCAAGAGATAGTGTCTGGGTGGCAGGTTGACATGGACAGAGAGGTTGTCGAGAGGCATTCAGCTGCACTGGATGAGTTCAAATCCCCTGGTCCGGATGAAATGTACCCGAGAGTGCTCAAAGAATTTTCCGGAGAACTTGTACAACCCTTGTCCGTCATCTTTGGGACCTCTTTAAGGACTGAAGTTGTCCCGGAGGACTGGAAGAGAGCAAACGTTATTCCGATCTTCAAAAAAGGGAGGAAGGATGACCCGGGAAACTACAGACCAGGGAGTCTGACCTGATCTGGGGCCAAGGGACCAAGCCCTATGAAGATAGGTTGAGGGACTTGGGAATGTTCAGCCAGGAGAAAAGGAGGTTGAGAGGGGACATGATAACCCTCTTTAAGTATTTGAAAGGTTGTCATTTGGAGGAGGGCAGGATGCTGTTCCCATTGGCTGCAGAGGAAAAGACATGCAGTAATGGGTTTAAACTACAAGTACAACAATATAGGCTAGATATCAGGAAAAAAATTTCACAGTCAGAGTAGTTCAAAAGTGGAATAGGCTTCCTAAAGAGGTGGTGAGCTCCCCCTCACTGGCAGTCTTCAAGCAAAGGTTGGATACACACTTTTCTTGGATGCTTTAGGATGCTTTGGACTGATCCTGCGTTGAGCAGGGGGTTGTACTAGATGGCCTTTATGGCCCCTTCCAACTCTATGATTCTATGATTAAAAGATAGCCATGGAAGTATATGGGGATATCAGAATCACATTGACTACAACATTCTTAACAGAAATATGTTTTTTTCTAAGCCCATTGGCTTCAAAGGATTTAGAAAGGCTTAGGCCTCACATCTGTAATGCAGGGATAAGAATACTGATCTCTTTTATACTACTGTCTTAATTTCGTGTATCTGAAGTATTTTGAACATTCTTGTTTATTGTCAGTTCATCTGAGTAATTTTTTATTCCACTGAATTTGACTCTTCAGATTTTTGTAGATACTTATCTTTCTATATATCCCCACATTTAACTAATAACTGGTTTAGAATCATAGAGGGGCCACACAGGCCATATAGTCCAACACCCCCTGTTCTGTGCAGGATCAGCCTAAAGCATCCATGATAAGTGTCTGTCCAGCTGCTGCTTAAAAAATAGCAGCTGCTTAAAAGTGACGGGGGAGCTCAATTTAGGCAGCCTATTCCACTGC